>NW_026704991.1:0-319739 GCF_029867415.1 Vicia villosa | reverse complement strand
CTTCTTGCAGTCAGCAGCAATATGACCCACTTGGTCACACTTGTAACACTTCTTCTGATCAACCTTGCATTCATTCCTACGATGTCCCATCTCACCACAATTGTAACATCTGATACGAGCACTGGAATCTCCCCCACTGGGTTTCTTCCAATCAACAGGTTTACCTCTACCATATGGCTTACCTCGATCCATATGTTTCTTTCCTTTTCTGTCAACCAACTCGCGAGAGTGAGATGACCTTAGCTTGATGTTATCTTCCTAAAAAATCCTGCTACAATCTACCAGATCAACAAACCTCCGGATTCTCTGGTACCTGATACCCTGCTTGATCTCATCACGAAGACCATTCTCAAATTTGACACATTTTGAGAACTCACTGGCTTCATCATCATTGTAATGCACATAGTACCTTGCCAGTTCCACAAACTTAGCAGCATACTCCGGTACTGACATATTACCTTGAACCAGCGCCAGAAATTCAACTTCCTTTCTTCCCCTGACATCTTCAGGAAAATACCTCCTCAGAAATTCCCTCCTGAATACAGTCCAGGTAATTGCTGTGCCACTAGCATCCAGCTCAGTTCTGGTTGACATCCACCAATCATCAGCTTCCTCTGATAACATGTGAGTGCCATATCTCACTTTGAGATCCTCAGCACAGTCAATGACTCTGAAAATCCTCTCGATCTCCTTAAGCCATTTCTGAGCACCTTCAGGATCATGCGTGCCCTTGAACAATGGAGGATTGTTCCTCTGGAAACTGTTCAGTTGTCTGTCAGCACCAATCGCAGCTCCATTGGCATTCCCTCCCAGCACACCAGCAATCATGCCCAGAGCCTCAGCGATAGCATCGTCGTTTCCTCCTCCTCTTCCAGCCATTGTTCTGCTTAACACAAACAATCCGGTCAGAACAAAAGTATCGACAAATAACTCGTATTAGTCGCATACACAGAAGACTGACACTAAGACTCTGGTCACAACGACCGACTATGCTCTGATACCACTATTGTAACACCCCTCTAATAACCCGCGGCAAATAGACAATTATTAAATTAGAGTAACATGTAGAGAGGCATTATAATTTCATAAATAATAAAACACGCGTCAGTATAAGTCATGCATTCACTGAAAACACCTGAGATCATAACTCGTTAATCAATTCATGTTTTACACAGCGGAAATTCTTCATCAAGTCAACAGTCATCAACAATGTATCAGACTTCAAACATCATAAATAAATAGAGTTATAAACAAAACTCTAAAACAAAACAAAGCGTTCCCAGTGTTACATCTACCAGAGCATGACACCGACACAATACTAAAACCGACTTATGAGCTAATCCTCACCAAGTCACGCCGCTATCCTCAATCTGAAAATGACAACAAGTAAGGGTGAGTCTCATCACAGTTAACCAATGTTATTGCATCATAAATAATAACATATCATAGTTATATCATTCACCCAATTGTTTCATACTCAGACAAATCAATCATTCATACATCCACAGATAAACAAACAGTCAACATGTAACATCTATCATCATGCTATAAACAAATCATGCACATGTATGAAACTGACACTATGCATGTGGTACCAATCATCACCAGTGGAAATCATCCACCGACCGATCTATCATCATCCAGATACGGCCCTGCCAGCACAAATTCCACACAATGGGAATTCTGCCCCTCGCTGAATCCTCTCATCATATAGGATTCAGCCCATGTTTATGAATGCATGCAACATATATATAACATACTTTCATCATCACCATTCTATGAGTAGCATCATCTATACTCATTTCATCATCATCATCATCAATACTAAGCATGTTCATATATACATTACATCATTCAATACAATCAATCATCAGTAAACCACAGAATCACATCACAAGGTTTACACAGTCTAAAACAGCATACAAACAGGCCTACAAATCGAAAGTTACACATCATCGAACTTTCCAGAAAAATCACAAAACAGAAATTTCACATACAGGAAGCCATACGCGTATCATAGGGTCCATACGCGTCCATACGCGTATCCCCTTGCCTCATACGCGTATCATACGCATCTCAACAGAACCAAATTTTGCCTACAATCAACCTCATACGCGTATCAGTATAGCCATACGCGTATCACCAGAATAATTTTCCTCTTTCCAAATTCCCATACGCGTATGAGCATCCTCATACGCTCTCATACGCGAAACACCAGTACATGGTGTTTGGGACAGGGCAACTGCGTATCATACGCGTATAGCCCATTGGGAGTGTCCCCCATACGCGTATGACCTCATCCCATACGCGTATGGCACTGTTTCATACGCGAAACACCAGAAAATGCCCAGAACCTGCAGAATTCGTAACAGTCCAAAACCCATTCGTTTTTACTCATACCAGTCCACGATTTTGAGTCCAAAAACCAGAGAAAAGCACATCTAAACAGCATACAAATTCATCCATAACCATAGTATATGATTCCCTACCAATTCTATTCATCATACCCTAAATCTATCAGTTATTAGGGATTAACAGTTCAATTTTAATGATGAACACAGATGAATATTCAGAATATAGAATCAATGGATCAAATCATACTCCTAATCCATACTATCACCTATAATACGATAAAAGAGATTAAACGGAGAGTCTCCCCTTACCTCAGATAGAATCTTGGTTCTTGGCCTCTCCCTCTACGGTTCTCCTTCACGTTCCTTGTTCCAACTTCTGTTCTCTCACGTTCTTTCTTTCCCAATTCTCCAATTCTAATTATTTTATGAAAAATAATATTAAATTAGTAAGGGCTTTACTGCACCACACCCCCCTCTTCTTACTAATCTCACACATGGCCCAAATGCCATTAACCATCATTTTCCTCTTATTTTCATAACATCCATAATAATAATAATTATTAATCTATTATTCAAATTAAATTAAAAATTAAAATTATACGGGTGTTACAAAAACTACCAGCCAGAGTTTCGAAAATAAATTTCAATTTTGTTTCTTGTATAAAAAAGAAGTCAGCATTACCTTTATTAATAATTTGACTCAACCTTCGCCGCTTAGCACTACTCCCGCCTCCTCTCATATTAAGAGAGCTGATGATCATGGTAACTCATTTCTATTCTCCTTCCTCTTCAACATTCTGAATTTAGTGTTACTTTCTATTTCATCAATTCTTGCTGCGTAAGTATTTCTGTTCTCAGTTTCCTCCACTCCCAAATCTGTTAGCATAGACCACAACTTCTCGCCGATATTTGACCCCAGCCTCTCCTTTAACCTACTATTATTTCTGCAAATATCACCTTCCTCTTCTTGTCTCCCGTACACCGAAACCGAATCCTGAAGAAAACCAGAAACGAACTTAAAAGACAAAGAATCCGACTCGGCAGAAATGGAGTCCGAACCTTTCTCCTCCGCCTGCACATTTTCCCCTTCTTAGCCAAGGAGTATTTCGTTTTATCAAAGTTGGGTCTGGGCCTACCTTTCTTCCCTTTAATAAGCCCAATAGATAAATTAAGTTTTTTATATTTTAAATTTTTTGTAAAAGAAGTTTTCCTCAAAACAGTGGGCCCCAGGGACACCACATCCCCTTTGTTGAGCGAACTATTTTGTTCTGTATCCTCCACACGCAAAACAGAGTTGCTTCTGCTATCACAAACCCCTGCATGACACGTACTACTCCTAACTGCCACAATTGCCTGGTCAAAGGATAAAGGTTCCTTACCTTTTGCCCCCAAAAAGTAGTTGTCTCTATCACTCTGCTCTGAACAAACCCCTTCAATATCCAGCGGACATTTCGTTATCCCCTCCAAAACAACTTCGCCACTCTTCTACAACTCCAAGTTTCCTTCACCATCAAACGCGCTGTCGCCAGCATGACCCCCACGTTGACAACCTTCGTCGGACGATTCAGCAGCGAACTCCTCCACTGAATCTTCAACTGAAACCGAAGCCTCCGATTCAGAACATCGATCCGAACTATGGTTAGAGAACACCGCCGATAAATTAGCTACCTACTCCCTTATTCTTAGCTTGAAAATCGCTCCATCAATCTTCACATCCAAAGAAACAGGCGGAACAAAATCCACCGGCACTCGAACCAACACCCTTGCTACATCCAATCCTGACCTTTTCACAACTGCCTCATCGGAACAAATGTATATTCCAAACGAAGTTGCAAGTTTTTCAAAAAAAGCCACACTCCAAGCATGACAAGGAACTCCAATAAAACGAAACCAGGACACACGTTCCGAATCCACATCCGCCGGTTTCCAAGGTCTGATAACATCGAACCATTGTTTCCACCAGGATTCAGCTTCACAGATGAGGCATTCAATCTCCCCCTCCTCCGTCTCCTCAAGGAGACACATATTGGCCCCCATCGGTGTTACTTTTATTTGATAATACCCTTCCGAAAAGAACCTGTCTTGAATGTTGTATGAAGCCCCTGGTGTATTTACAAAACCAACATATGCTTTGTTCAAAGATACCCTGACCTCCTCATCAGAGTTGAAAACAATTCCATTAAACAGATTCTCCTCTTCACACGGACTGTTCCTAACTGCCGCCGCAAAAGACCGACCCCCGTCCTTCCGGAAAACGTTGCTCGCACCTCCAGCCCCAAGACCGACCACCGATTTCTGCAAACCACCTGTAACCAAACCACGACCCCCAGAGAACCCTATCTTTGCCTCCCCCTTCTTACGTTCGAAACGCGGAAGATTAGCATGTATCTTCAACCCATCAATCTGAATAGCATCTAGTTTAACTGCAAGCATCCTTGCATCACCCTCCTCCCTGAACCTCCCAAACCCGAACCGCTTCCCCCATTTATTCCTCCTGGGCGAAATCACAACCTCCACACACTTCCCCACACAACCAAACAGACCAAACAAATCTTCTGCTCTAACTCTATCAGGAAAATCAGAACAGAAAATGGACACAACACTTCCATCCGCGCCCTTACTCTCCCGCCAGTTGAAAGGGAAAACATCCCATCTGGGTTTGATAGATTTAAAAGCATTCCTAGACACCTTCCTCCACTCCTGTTCGGCCATCTGCTTCAAGCTGATAAAAATAAACGAGAAATTTAGAGAGAATTTTGTTAATGGTGGTGATGGTGGTGTAGGTGGAAGTTGAATTCTTATTCACACTCTTTGAAAGATCAATACTTTGTTTTTACCATATGTTAAAAAAGTAAAATGTATTGATTAATTTTTTATTTTAAAACCAACCAATTTTTTTTAAGAGTAAATTTGAGTAATAGCATTATAATAAATTATTTTGCAAACCTCAAATTTGTTTAGTTTTTAACAGAAGTCACGAATAGGTATGCACGTTCTGTTTAGGTCTATTTTAAAAATTCTGCAAAAAATGTGGTGGAGTGGGATGAACATAATCAAAAGTGCGAGTCTAAACTTTTAATCAATCCCTTTTAGTGAAGGTGGGGCGAGACTAACCCACGAACACTTTAATTTGTTAACCTAAAAATATAAATTTATGTTATTGTCGGTGCTCGCTAAAATTTACATAAAAATATGACGCCCCTTTACCCATATGGATGCAAGATGGTGTATTCTATAATTGATACTTATGAAAGTTTATGGAAAGACGGACTTCATGAAGGCAATGGAAGGTGTACTTGGAAGGATCAATGTATCTACATTTTAGAAAAAGGGAAACTAGATGGAATTGGGATTATGAGTGGGCTTATGGTGATTTTTTTATGATTGTTGACTTCTTGTTCAAATGGACATAGAAATGGATATGGAGTTTATAGATTTGCAAGTGGAAGAATATATGTTGGGACATGGAGTAAGGGTCTAAAATATGATTTAATATTCCTTATCAAGTGAGTTAAAATTCTACTATCCTTATCAATATAAGTAAGTAGCAGTTTATAACTTTATATATAATATTATGTTAAAATTATGCAATTCATATATTTCTCTTCAATGTTTAAAAAATAAGGTAAGATTATTTCTACAAATAGTTGATAAATACCAACTTGTCACATTTTAAAATAAAGAAAAATGTGTACAATTTTTTTTAAAAAATTAGAAAAAGTCTATAATATCTTATATTCTTGAATTTAGTTAGGTACTGAAATTTAGTTGGTACCGTTTGACTTGCTATTTCATGGAGCCTTTGGTTGCGTAGGAATGACATGGTTTTTAACAACGGATCATGGAATTCGCGGGATGTTGTTTGGAGTTGCAAAGCGCTAGTTTGGAGGTGGTCGTACATCGGAAAAATTACTCATTCCAATTATAACTTCTTTGAGTTTAGCAATAACCCATTGTTTTACTTAAGCTAGGTTTCAATCGGTCTGTAATTTTCTTTTCTCTTTTGTTGGGTGTAATTTCGACTCTTTGATGCATTAATATATTTCTTGAGTTCAAAAAAAAAAAAGTTAGCTAGGTACTCAAATCTTTAATTAATCAAATTACATAATTCAATGTCATCTCATTTTTTATTTTATTTTATTTAAAATAAATTAAAATTTTAAAATAATTTAACTTTAAAATACAAAATCCGAATTTTTTTATAAATAAATTGTATGTCTGAAACTTGTTTGAAATTCATAATTTAAAACCCAGCCCACTCCATACTTTAAATCAGATTAAGATTGATTTATATCAAACTGATTTATGAAATCGACCTAATTAAAATATGGTCTGCAGTTTAAAACTGTAATATTTTATATTTATATTTGAACCAATATTTTTTTTGTTGGGGAAATGGTGTTAACATCTCAAACTCTTGTTCCCATTTATGTTATAATAATTGATCTGGTTTAAATATTTGTGTTCCTTCAATTTCTGCTACTTTACAATTGTGTATTGAGCTGGATTCTTAGAGGTGTGGTTGTGAGCTGTGTTCTTCTTAGGTTTTTTTTCACAAAAATTGCATATGACTTTGTTTTCACGTTACTGCTTATTATAAAGGGTAATAATGACAATACAATTGATTATTATTTACCTCCTCTCACTTTAATTTTCCATTTTTAGAAAATAACACTTTATTTTTTTCTTTATTTTTTCTTAGACTAGGGGAGAGTCCATTTTTAGAAAATACAATTTATTAATCTTGATTCAAGTTAATACTGTCGACCACCGCCTTTGCATCAGACTGCACAACAATTCTCTCAAGCTTAAGATCTTTTGCTAACATTAGTCCCCAACGAATGGTCATAATTTCTGCCACAACAACATCCACTGAAACATTTTCTTTTCTGCACGTAAAAAGAATGACCGCCCTGTTGTGATCCTTAACAACACACCCAGACCTGTAATCCCCCCTTTCAAAACACTAGCATCCACTTGCAATAAATGAACATCTTGATTGCTCGGAACATCTTTCACGGAATCAACAGGATCCACTCCCTTAACAGTGTGCCATTTATTAAATTCCAACACAAAATTACACGCTTCCTCCACAATCCTCATCGCCGCTGGGTCCTTTGATTGATATAACTTAACATTCCTAGCCAGCCAGATCTTATAGGCCAGCGTGCTAAGCAATTGAGTGCTTAAAACATCACCAAAAGTAAGAGCCTCTAACAACCAGTCCTTGAAATCCAAATCACTAGGAATCCAATAATTTTACTATTTGGAGATTGATAGATGAAATATTTCTTTTTAATTTTCAATATAATTGAATTAATATCCAGATTCCATTATACTTTAATTAGGTTGTCTCAAATAAATTTATTTATTTTTTAATTTTAAAAGTTGAACCATTAATAAAAAGAATATACAAAATTTCAAAAGTATTTATTTATTTAATTATTAAATTGCAAATTACATTTAAAAGAACTAGTAAATAAAATCAATACCATTGAAAAGACTTCTATTAATAAGAATATCAACATTTAATTAATATTTATTAATCTTTAAAAATTATGGTTGTCTACCATAAAGAGGGAAACACACCCACAAAAAGTCTCGACCGTCCTATGTTGGGGTTTTGATATTTAAAAAATGGAAGTATTCCAATTGAGGCATTCCCCCTTGTGATCATCCCATAGTTGGGAAGTTTGACATGTCTCGAATACTTATTGATGGGGACAACTCTTATGACAGTATGCACTCAAAGCTATTTGAGAAGATGGACCTAGACTAAAGCAAATTATTGGCATATGAAGGCTCATGCCTCCAAGCGTTCAACTGGACTACAACTTATGAGTGCAATATTCTCTCTTAGATGTATTGAATGATGTCAAAACTAGAAAATATGTAGTATTTGTACATTGGATCTTATCTTTCTATGTCTAGGTTGCATTTTCATCTAAGGACACTTATATAACAAGTCAAAATCATTTGGACAAGTCAAAATATGAATTTTTATTAAAAAAACACGTTTGGAGTCGACACATCCTTGTTAGGATTTGACTCCGTCTAAATAAAAATGAAAACAAAAGTCTCTGCTACAAATGGGTCGATATGCTGGCATCTAGAGTCGACACACAACACGAATAGGTCGACTCCCTCGAGCTGTAGGTCGACTCTCACTGAAAGCTATTTTGAATCATAATACATGTCCAGGATTAAGGGTGGCAAAATGGGTTGCCCGCCCCGTCTTAAGTCCGCTAAAAAAGACGGGGCGAGCAAGCCCGCAAAGTCAAAATAATGGGCATAAAATCAAGCCCTCCCCGCCTAATTTTTTTAAAATTTATTTTCTTCATTTTTTAACAGATTAATAGGCTTTTGTTACCTTTCAATAAATTTTTTCACTTATTTTTTGAACAATTTTTTTATAAACCATATTTTAAACAAATTTTACTTAAAAAAATGTTGCATATATTCACAAATAAATGTACAATTAAACTATCAAGAATTGGAATTACTAGAATTAACTAAAAAATGGCAAGCTTGAGGCGGGATGAGCTGAACATATAGGTGAGGCAAGCTTTGGCGGGCGGCGGATTTTGGCGGTGCGAGCATTGGCAGGGTGGGCTTTGGTGGGCGGCGTGCCCTAAAATCCTAACCCAACCCACAATTTTATGGAGGTTGGGCGGGCCGGCCCGGTCTATGACCCGTTTTTCCACCCTGTCCAGGATGAGTCAATACACTGGGCTTATAAGTTAACACACATCACGAATGGATCGACTCTGTTGAGTTGTGGGTCGACTCCCCTTTAGCTATTTTACTTCCATTCTTTAATGTCCATTTGGAGTCGACTCCCTATGCAAATGGGTCAATTCCACGTGTCTAAAACTTTAATTTTGCAACCTGATTTTTTCCTATTACTACTTTTACACACTGACACACACCAATACACCACATATATAGGCATTCATCCCCTCTCATTGCATTCATACATCAACTACGCATAATCATTTTTGTTGTGTGATCTTGAAATAGTTTGATAAGGTTCAATTAGGTTTGTTGTAATCAATTGGGTTTAAAATTCTTTGGGGGTTTCAAGATAAATCCAATTGGAATTTTCCTCCAATATCAATGATTGATTTTGGAGTTTTGCATAAGATTTCGCAGTAGTATTCAGCCAAGTGAAAAATTCGAACAAAGACTTTTCTGCCAATGGATTACGAGTAAAGGAGGATCGATTGGTAAACTTGGGTCACAATAGTTCGCAATTTGGATTCAGCCGAGTGAAAGCTTTGAAGAAAAGGGTTATGCTGAAGGAGTAACTGTAATCGAAGGATCAAATAGAAATATTGAGTTACTTGATCGAGCTTAAGATCAAGGGAAGAAAATAAAATATGATCACCATCAAGCATAAAGTTTGGAGGGTTGAATTGATATTTATCTCTTGTAAACAACAGTTTGCAAAGGTTAATTTTAATCATCTCAATTTCGTTTGACATTAGGGGCGCACGTACCCATAGCAAGGTTGATTGGGGATTTGCCTAACCAAATCATTCTCTCTCTCTCTCTCTCATTGCAAATTGTGAATCCAGTAATTGTGCAATCAATACATTGTTATAACTTCTTTGTCAATAATATTTCAAACTATTTTTGTTGAGTTGATTGTAATCTATAAGATTGCAATTGATTTTTCATATCAACAAAATCAAATAAAATCTGATTAGAATTGATTGTACACCAAGTATTCGACAAATTGCTTAAGTCGTGATTTTGTTTAATATTTCATTGGAAATTGATTATCATTGTGTGAATTTACTAAAAGTTTTTTGTTAAAAATATATTGATTAATTTTCCCATCAATCGAATACGTTTGTTACGATTTAAAAATATATATGATCTTTTCGGTAATGGTTCAGTATAGACGAATGTCGATCCGGAATTGCTTCCGCTTGTCATAGTTAACCAAAATTTTAAACAATTTTTTAATAAGAAAATTTCATTAGCAATCTATGCACCCCCTCTAGATCGTTGGCTATCATCTAACACAACCAGCGTCATGAGATATATGGAATTGATAGTTTTCGTTCTTAGTAGAGAAGAAATTCAGACAATAAATTCTTAATTTCTTGTTGTTTCTTGCAGGAGCGTATACAGTCGCATATTCGGATGACCTTTTGCGTCCATGCTAGACGATGCGCCTCACCACTCCATCTCAAACTTTAATATCATAACCTGCAATGGAAACCGACCGCCATCAATGCTGATTTTAAAGGAGCAAAATATACTAAACTCTCCAAAAATATCATGGAGAAGACATGTCCATGGAGCTCATTGTCACGTCTCTCATCAGACAACTCAATAGGATGTGCTTCCTCCCTCGAAAAACGGGCTGAAATGGCCATAATAAATGCCATATTTCTTATAACTATCCTTGCCCAATAAACTCTTATCAACAGTAACCGACAACTATCATACGACGATTTAACATGCCACCCCACTACTTATACATGGCACCCCCCCAAAAGTGGTGAAGTTACGCAAATGACCATAAAAAATACCGGAAATTATAAAATTTACCGTCTGATACTGGAAATTTTATGTTTATACCGGAAATTCTGAATAGTTTACCATGAGTTACCGTAAAAAATGACGTTTACCGGAAATTTGAAATTTACTGTACCAAAAATTCAAATTTTCGGTAGTAACCGTAAGTTTTAAAATTTACGTTACTGGAAATTTCAACATTTTCGGTAATACTTAACCAAATCATTTTTTTCCCAATTTTTCAAGTTTTCTAATTGTTTTTCTTTGTTATTATACTACATGGATAAATAATGATTTTTTTTTTTTAAAAAAAACTAGCCGTCTATTAAAATATCAAATTTCATACAAACGATACATATAAAAAATATAATGAGTAATGACACAATTCCTCCCAATATTTGAAACGACCCGCATAAGCCGATTCCCATGCTTTTGCATCATCACTATAATTCTGTCTCCAACGAGGAGTGACAGGAGGAAATGGGCAATCGGGTTTCAACTTGATTTGTTCCCAATGATTATTGTTCACAAAACCAATAGCAATAATCGTATGTCGACTTGGGTACATGGGTGGAGCAATGAGAAGTGGGAAAATGTGTTGTTCAATTTCATGGAAAGGGAAACAAAAACGACACTGTATCTAGATGCAATAGGGTAATTCATATCAGGAATCGACATCCATTTATATTAAAAAATATAATCATGTTTGTCGGTGTGTTCCCTAAGTGAGTGACTTTGTTAGTCCATGCAGCAACAAATCTTTCCTTATATGGTACTAGCCATGTTTCATTAACATACTTCACAAATGCCGGAATATCACCACAAACACTTTCGAAGTGCTTTAAGTGTACATCATATTCATCATATGTGTTTGAATACATGATGTTGTTCCATTGATCCATGACATGTTCCTGTCTTTCTGATTTCACATAGTCTTTGCACTTCATGCTCACGTTCTTGGAAATATGGAACGTACACAACAAATGCGTTGTCTTTGGAAACACCGAACAATTATCATTCATTAATGCAATTTCCCAGTCCGTTACCACAACATCAGGAAGAAATTTGTCCCACGTAAACAACTATTTC
This sequence comes from Vicia villosa, assembly GCF_029867415.1. Taxonomy (NCBI): domain Eukaryota; kingdom Viridiplantae; phylum Streptophyta; class Magnoliopsida; order Fabales; family Fabaceae; genus Vicia; species Vicia villosa. The sequence continues at coordinate 307,767 of NW_026704991.1, read as the reverse complement.
AGCTTCTCCAGCGCCCATGTGAAGTTCTCTTCCCTTTCATGTTCCAAGTAAGCAAACACAATTGAAAATGTCAACTTTGTTGATGTAACACCAACAATCTCTAATAGTGGTATCTGGTACCTGCATGATTAAAAGGTACACAAGACAACCAGATAAATTAACATATGTTTATATGAGAGAAGTTGAATTCTTACCTATTTGTCTTGTATGTACAATAAAAAATCAACACCAAAGGAAACATGTTCAGCAACTTCACAGAGTCAGGATGTGTCCAGAAGATATATATCAGCCACCACTTCAGAATTCTTTCTGTTTTCAGTCCAACACATGTATTTCTCTTGATGTATAAGGTTCAATATAATTTGCATTTATGTCATTTTACCTCTCTTGTTCAATCTGTATGTTGCTCTAGTTCTATATACCTGGGTAATAGTAGTGAGGTTTCTAGGGTCCTTATCTTTCAATGCTGAAATGATGTACATTGGTGCCATATTATACTTGGTCATGTCATTCACAAACTTCTTTTCATCATCTTTTAGAAGTCCGAATATGTCATGGTCTTCCAGCCCCATATCTAATCTATGATGATGCATCCCGCATTTAAGCATCACCTTCCAACCTACACCGCTTGGAACAAATCGCAGCCTAAAGGGGCATATAAACCTCATAATATTACCATCATTGGTATTCGCATTTTATTTTATTTTGTTTGTAAATTCCACCTCTCTCACATCCCATTATCAGTTTATCCTTCCTCCCTCGGCTTCCATTAGCATAATCAGAACAAATGGTAACAACGACAATACCATGGTTTTTACCAACTGACCGCCCATTCTAAAACGTGCGATTTTGATTCAAAAATCTATCACTTACAACAAAATGTAATTAGTAAACGTCAACAAATTAAGAATAAGGTCGACAACCGAATACAAATGTGCAAAATAGATAGGAAATATACCACGTCTGTGGTGAAATACTGCGTAAGATCAGTACATGAATTCGTAGGAGAAGTTGAAGCTGCTGGTTCTAGACCGCAAAGATATAAAACATTTTCTGCAGACATATCAAAAATTTGGCAATAACTAAAATTTCCGGTATTACGGAAATTTGAAATTTCCGGTATAGGTGAAATCTATCAGAAATTTTAGAAATTTCCGGTTAATTTATAAAAATTCTCTAAAAATGCCAGAAATTTGAAATTACCTATTTATCGCCCCGTAAATTTTGAAATTTACGGTTTATGGCTACCGGAAATTTTGAATTATCAAATAATTTCCGGTAGCAAAGGGGTACCAGAAATTTTGATTGAACTACCGAAAATTTCGTTTTGCGGAAAAGTAATTTTGTAAGAAAAATGTAAAATTTAAAAGTAAATAGCTTGAGAGCATTATGAGAATATTTGAAATTTGGCCAGTGACATGTATAATATAGGGGTGGCTTGTTAAATCGTCCAATCATTCGGACAGAAAGACAACCTGGTACTTTAATGAGTTTGGTGAATTGATGAATGGTGTGAAGAGAAAAGTCAAGTTATAACAATTATTTGAGCTTATACATAAACTTATTTTCCATATTTGATGCAACAAAGTGAATGCAACAAGCCAAAGCTGGCTTCACTGTATTTTGACAAGCTACGCCTGGCTTCACTATTGTGATAAATTAAGTGTGAAACAATATATTTGAAAATGTGAAAAAACTATAAATTAAGTGTGAAAAAATATTTAACTTTAAAATATTTAATCAGTAAATTTCTTTTTGAAAATGTATATTTGAAACTTGCTTGAAATCCATATTTTAAAACCCTGCGCAGATGTTAACAAAATAACTAAACCAGTCCATTAAAACACATTTTTATAAAGTAAACTGTGTGGAGTGTTTGGATGCGGCGACGATCATTTTTAAGAATTAGTCTTAGTTTTACGGTTTGTATGTTGGAGATCATTTTCAATTTTTGAAAGTGGTTATTTTCTAGTCATAAACTTGTGAGTAGTTGTAACTTTTATATTTGAAATATTTTACCTCTCACTTGTTTTGAGTAGTAGAAGTTTTCTGTTTTATATTCAGATGAGTATCCTTTATACTCCCTTTATAATTCCATTGCCTATTGAAAAAAAATATATAAATTTATGTATTTACTGAAATTAGTAATAATGTGGCATTTTATGTAAATACACAGTGTGAATATCTTGTTTCCTAAATTATAAGCCCTAAATTATGATTATAAATACAAGATGTAGAGAATGATAGAAAGCCTAGAAAATCCGGAGGAGAAAAGAATATCACAAAAATTGGTATACCACTTTTCTTTATTTATTTCTTATTAGTTATCATTTTGTCTTTGTAGAAATCTGCAACGTTAGCATGATTTTTAGTTTAATTTGATTATTTTTAATAGTAACAGTAACAATACTATTTTCCCCATTTTTGAAGAATTAAAGGCTTACAGAGAGAAACAATAATGAAAGAAAAACTGAAATCACACACTTTCAAATTTTCTTTTTTGACTTCTTCTTTAATCAGTCATGTGATGTAAATTTTTTTAAAAACAAAAATGTTATGATATGATGCTCATCATGAATATTATTCATAATTATTTTTCTTTGGCTAATTATTTATAATGTTTCTCAGAATACTCTGTTGGTGAAACTTTGCAAATCATGGAAAACAGTGGAAGGTAATATTCATAAAAACCAGTACTTCTTTGGCTGAAAACAATGTTTTGTCTTTCTACTCTATTTTGATTTTGGTTCCATTGTTTCTTGTAAATTGTAGTTTTAAAGAGAAGTCCCTTTTCAATGGGGTCTACTTTGGTGAATTCAAGAGTAAACTTTTCCATGGCAAGGGAAAGTATACATGGTCCAATGGAACAATATATGAGGGTGATTGGGTTGATGGAAAGAGAACCGGAAAAGGGCGGATCATTTGGCCATGCGGAAAAAAGTATAAGGGTGGTAACGGCCCTGTGATGGGTAAGAATAGAAATATCTACATTGGAAATTGGAAAAACAATCAAAGAGATGGAAGAGGGATTGTAAAGTGGGCTAGCGGCGAAGTTTTAGAAGGTTGTTGGTCGAATGGACTCTTGAGGTCTGGAGTTTATAGACTTGCAAATGGTGATGTCTATGCCGGTGACTTCAAGGGTAGCATTTTCCATGAAAAAGGAGAGAGTGCATGGTTGAATGATGAAATAATATATGAGGGGGATTGGGTTAATGGAAAAATGACCGAAAAGGATTGGCGATATGGCCATCAGGAACAAATTATGAGAGAAAGGTCTCTAAGAATTATTCTCATGGTAATGGCACATACACTTGGAAGGATGGAAGTATTTACTTTGGAAATTGGAAAAACAGTAAAATAGATGGAAAAGGGGTTATGAAGTGGGCTAATGGTGATGTTTTCGAAGGTTGCTGGTCAAAAGGACTAAGACATGGATCTGGAGTTTATAGATTTGCAAAAGGGGATGTCTGCAATGGTAACTTCAAAAGTAAATTTCTTCATGGTAAAGGAAAGTACACATGTTCAAATGGAACAATATATAAGGGATATTGGGATGATGGAACAATGACAAAGAAAATACCAGATCTTGAGAATCTTGTTGGAGACTGCATGTTATTGCATATTTGTAATAAAGGTGAGTCCGACGCTGGTTTGAGTTGTTTGGTTACCAAAGGGAAAAATATACAAGGAGTTATGATTGTTGAGAAAATTGAGCAGTATTCAGAAACAACCAAACTGGAAGTGATGCAAGGAAAAAAGAGTTCAAGTATAAGGACATTTTTCAAGACTGTCAAAGCTAAGCTGGAGCGGAACTTGCAACTTCGCATCAGGTAAATTAAATTATTTGATCGATATTTCTTTGACACATAATTTTTCGAGATGTATATGATTGATAAAGATGCGGCAGCAAAATGCATCATGTGCTATATTTTCCTATGCAGAGATCATGAGACAATGTGAAGGAGTGGTCATGTACTTAACAAACACTACTGAATAACATGATGAGGGGAGGAGCAGTTGGTACTGGTGGATTTAACTTCATGAGGAGGAGTTTATATAGCATATAGTTGTTTTTTAGAGTCATTTATGTTTTAGATATATAATATGCAATATATTACATCAGTATTAATTTTCCAACAAGAATCCGGTCTGTTGATAATTTCGCACTGAATCAGATTAAATAGCTTATTTAGTTGAAACAGTTAAAGATTGGTTTAGATCAAACGGATTCATGAAATCGAACCGATAAAAAGATGGTTTGCAGTTTAAACCGTAATTTATTATTTTTATATTTAAACCAATTTTTTGTGGAAATGGTGTTAATGTGTCAAACTCTTGTTACCATTTATGTTCTATTAATTGATCTGCTTTAAATATATTTGTTCCTCCAATTTCTGCTACTTTACAATTCTGAGCTGTGTTATTATTGTTTCATAAAAATTGCATATGACTTTGTTTTCACGTTACCTACCAATACTATAAAGGAGTAATAATGACAATACAATTGATTATTGACCTCTTCTCACTTTCATTTTCCATTTTTGGAAAATAACACTATTTTTTCTTTTTCTTAGATTAGGGGAGAGTTTGCATTTGCAATATGAACATTAAGAAAAGCCATTGATTTGGATTTTGATGTTCTTGTTTGATAGTTAAAAGCAGATCTCAATTATTCCTCCAAAATATGCCAACACTTGATATGAATTAATTGACGTAGAAATGAATTTTATCTTTTGGATAAATTTGTCATAATAATTTTTATTTTGGTTTATTTGGTTTTAAGTTTTATATTGGAGTTTTTTTTTTTTTTTTTTAATCAAGCTTCATTAATGAGAACCAAAAGTTCTATCGAAAAGATTACAAAGAACGGGGCAACACAAACAAAAACTCCGGAAGAAAATTACAAGCCAAATACAATCTAAGAGTAATACAAAAAAGGGTCATTTGTGAACTCAAAGAAATTATAATTGGTGCGGGTAATTTTACCGATGAAGGACCATCTCCACCAAAGTTCCTTAATACTCCAAACAATGTCGGAAACACTCCAACTATCATTACGGAATATGATCCCATTCCTATGATTCCAAATAGACCAACAAACCGATAACCACAACGATCCTTCCGTACCGGCTCTAACCTTTTGCTTTTTGCAAAAGTTATGCCAAATCAAAAAACAATTCCCAATGTCTTCAAACTTGTAATCAACTAAACCAACCCAAGAAGCTATCTTGTTCCAAATTTATAAATCTTGGACCCTTCAATTTATATAGAACAATTTACTATTTGGAGATTGATAGATGAAATATTTCTTTTTAGTTTCCAATATAATTGAATTAAGAATTTAATTGGAATACATTACACCGTCAGTTAATCATAACTATTAATTTAGGAAATTTCTTTGTATATTCATATGGGGTGAAAAAAAACCCTGAAAACTCCAAAATACCCTTCGGATATGCATATTCGAAAATACTCATTTTTAATTATTTCAGATATGCATATCCGAAATAATCCTTCTTTGAACTTTTCTTATTTAATCGTTGGATTTAAAATGTTAGGTATTTTTTCGGATATGCATACCCGAAAAAACCCTTCATATACATTTTTCCCTCCTTCACTATTTCATTCTTTTTCTTTCATACAAAACCAAAACCCTCTCCAAACCCACCTATATTTTGAATCAATTTTTCATCTCCAAACCAAATTTCAAGTGGTTCATCATATCAAGGAGAGCATAGAAAGCTACAATTTGAGGTAAACTTTTATCATTCCATTTTTCATTTCACTACTTTGGGTTTGATTTGTTGAAGAAGAAACTGCGGGACTTCGGGTATGCATTTCCGAAATCCACCAAACTTATTCTGAAAGTGCATATCCGAAATAAGGTCTGTTACAGATTTCAAAAAACAATTTTGACAGTTTGTATGTTTTTTGTGCATGTTAGGTATGGTGCATCCCGACAACATTGCCAGAGATGATTTAGAAGTACCGGAAGAGGTCAACGAAGATGATAAGACTAAAGAGGTGATTAACGATGTCAAAACGATTGTCGTTGCGGTGGATGTTTGACTAGAATTTACAAATGAAATGACTTTCACTTGTCGTGAACGTTTGCTTGAGTGGGTTCAAAATGAAGCTAGTAAACTTGGATTTGACTTTGTGGTAGCAAGGTTCGACCATGGCACTAGTAGAAGGCAAGCGTTTGTTGTGATGAAATATGAGAGGGGTGGGAAATATGTTCCAACAAATCAGAAGTTAAAAACATGATGACACGGGATCGAGAAAATGCGCGTGTCCGTTTAGGTTGCGCGTATCTTGTAGAATTTATGGTTTGTTGCGTTTTAGCGTCATTTACGGACTTCATAATCACGCATTGGAAACCAAGCTACACGGGCATCCAATTGTGTGTAGGCTAAATCGCGAAGAGAAGGATGCTATTTCAGAATTATTGATAATCAAAGTTATGCCGAGAAACATACTTGCCGATTTGAAGCGTAAAAGACTAGATAGTATTTCAAATATCAAGAAAGTATACAAAGAACGTTACAAACATAACATCTCGAAAATAGGTTCGAGGTCAGAACTGCAACAACTTTTGAAACTTTTGGGTGATAACCAATACTTTTCAACGTACAGAGCTTGTGAGGACAATGTTACCATTCGTGACGTATTTTGGACTCATCCCGAAAGTATTAACTTGTTCAACACATTTCCGACCGTTCTTATAATTGATTCAACGTGCAAGACCAACAAGCATAGGCTTCCGCTTCTAGAAATTGTTGGTGTGACCTTTACAGACATGACATTTTCGGTTGGATTCACTTTTTTGGAATGTGAGAAAGAAGATAACGTTACATGGGCTTTGGGAAATAGCAAAACTTTATTGGTTGATCAAAACAATATGCTTAGTGTCACCGTTAACAGCCGAGATAATGCTCTTATGAACGCGGTCGGTACCGTCTTTCCGACATCTCTACAATACTTTATCGGTATCATATAACAAAAAATGTGAGGTCTAAACTCAAACTCGCGGTTAGCACGAAAGAGAAAAAGGATGACAATAGAAACATAATCAAACCCGGTGTTGTGGTCGAGAAGTTAATGGATGCTTGGACGGATATTTTAAATTCATTTTCCGAAGAGTTGTATACCGAGAATGTGATGCACTTCCGGACATTGTGTATCGGATATCCCAATTTTCTTAATTATGTCGAATTTAGTATCCTTGAAAAAGTAAAAGAGAATTTTTTTTGTGCTTGGACGGACCGATTTAGACATTAGGGTTGCACAACATCCAACCGAGTCGAATCCACACATGCGGCGTTGAACAAATAGTTGGGTGATAGCAAGGGGGACTTTTGTAGGGGATGAGACACGGTGAACCAAATGCTTCAAAATCAACATAATGAAATTCAAACATCAATTGGTCGGGGAAAAACGGTTGCAGAACACCGGTTCAAGGGAAAGACTCTTTACTCACAATTGATTTTCAACATATCTCGGGCGGGATTGAATTTTATTTTTCATGAAGCAAAGCGGGCGGATACAACGGGTTTGGATAGTTCGAAGTCTGAGTGTACAATTAGGAAAACTTACAGGCTTCCATGTGCTTGTCTAATTTCTAAAAAGATGAAATTGAATTCCCCGATACGCATGGATGAAGTAATCGATCATTGGAAAAAACTCCAATTTGATGATTACGAACCGGCGAAAGAGGGTGAGTCCAATATAACCATCACCACCGAGTTGGAAGAGATCATGGATAAATTTTCTAAAGTGGATGACACCATGAAATTGCACAAGAAAGAAAAATTGCGAAAAGTCACGTTTCCGGAAACAACAGATTTGAAACCTCCATCTAAACCGGTTAAAACCAAGGGTGCGTATAAGAAGACGAAAAGTACCCCAGATGACACATCAACTAAACAGACTCCTTCTTATCATGAATATGTTGATTCGTTGATCCATGATTTACCTACACCAAAATCCAAGTGTAGTTCTAACAAGGGAGCACGCATTTCCAAAACGCCTCGGACACCTCCGATTAAAAAACCACTAATGATCTACATTGATGATATGCCTCTAATTATGCACAAACATATTGCAAATATAGTTGATGTGGGGACCGATGGTAATTGTGGTTATCGAGCCGTTGCGGGTTTACTCGGTAAAGGAGAAGAGAATCACACTCTTAATCGTAGGGCACTTATTTCGGAGTTTACTTCGCGTAAGGACCTATACACCCGACTTTATGAGAATAAAGAACATTTTGATAAAAATCATGATGCGCTTGTTCCATGCGTTACCGCTCATGCACCAGTTTCAAAGTGGATGACATTCCCTGAGATGGGTCATCTTATAGCAAGTGAATACAACTGGGTGTGTGTCGATTTGACGAAATTTGGATTTTCAGAGACATTTTTCCCACTTCATAGTCGCCCACCTTTAGACGCGTCCAGCTGCATCATTTGTATCAGGTATCTATGATCGCGCCACTTTGTTTAAGTTTATTTGAAACCGAGTTATCCTATTCCCGCTACGTCGTGTGAGTGGACGGCGCATCATACAAAAGAGGCGGACACTTATCCAGATTATTTTTTGAAATAATGTTTGAGTTCAAAGAAATGATGAAGTAAGAGAGGGAAGAAAATAGGGATAAGTCGAAGAATTTCCCAATTTTAGAATTAAGCAGTGAGGATTCGTTCGACGCTTTTTAAATTTTATTGAATCATTTTTTGTATGTATTGACCTACTGTGGGTCATTTTTTGTATGTATTGTCGCGATGGATGTAAAACTAATACGATTCAATACATATATAATATATCTATGTTTAATGATGTTTCGTTTATTCTTACTGTTTAAGTCATTGTAATTGGTTTGGTGCTGAATCTACACAAAAAACAGAATGGTGTGATTCTATTTCTGCATAATTCAGATATGAATATCCGAAAATTTTAAGCTTCAGGGCTTATTTCGGATAAGCAAATCCGAAACATCCACTGATAGGCAGATAAGATATCTTGGGTCCATATTCATCCATAAAGTCTATGAATAATCTCAAACCTATCCTCACCTTGCCTTTGTTTACTTCAGCAGTGGTTACCCGATACCGCTTTAATTTAGGTTCTCGCGCGACACGCCATTCGCAGAGTTGATTTCAAAATCGAACTCTCTCTTGCAATATCCAGAAAATTGGAAGGTGGTCAAGCTTCAACGCCATTCACCTCATTTGAGCTCTAGAACGAGAAAGATTTAAAGTTTATGAGGACAAATTTTGGTCGATATTCTTTGAAGGGTCCGATCAAGTTGGATGCGAAATTTCAAAAAGATTGGGATAAGACGTTATCAAAATGTTGTGCTGTCCTTAACTACTCGTGTTTAGCAATATGTAACTTTAAATTTCTGTTGAACTATCAATGTAATTTTGATTATTTATGATACATCGACACTTTATTGCATTGTTCTTATGTATTCTGGTTCAAGCATAATTTCAGATATGCATTTCCCAAGCCACTTTTTTTTCTAAAAAAAGGGGTTATTTCAGATGTGCATTTTTGAAAACACTTTTTCTTAAAAAAAGGGTTATTTCAGATGTGCATCTTCAAAGTGACATTTTTTTAAAAACATAAGGTGACTTCGGATATGCATTTCCAAAATAACACTTTTTTTATAGAAAAAAGGTGTCTTCGGAAATGCACATTCGAAATATAGGGGTATTTTAGGAATTTTTTCACCGCGGATTTGAGAGTATGTATATGGGTGTAAAAAGAAATTCTCTTAATTTATTGGAAATGTTTTTGGGCTTGGCAAGTATTAGAAGCCCATACCTAATTTACTTATCATCACTCTATTTCTAGGCGTTATATCCTCTTTCTCGTAATAAAATAAGAGGTTCATAAGAGTTTTGCATAAATCATAAGAGCTTTGGATTTTAGTCATTTGGTGCTCTTTTGATGAGATATGATCTATTGAAGGTGGATTTGGTGGTTTGAGATGTAACATAGTTCCAGCAATGTGGTTTTAGTTAGCAGTTTGGGCGTTGTATTTGTGGGACCTATTTGTCTGTATTTTTCATTGTTTGTTTGTTTGTTTCTTTTGTTGTATTTTGCATGGTTTGAGATATCACCTAGTTCACCACTTTTTATGAATTATTTGTCTTTCAAATACAAAATTAAAAAGACTGTAATTGGGTCGATAAATTACTTATTTCCTATGAAGTATGAATACTTCAAAAACAAGGCCGTATTGTATCCGATATGTACCGATACGCAGATACGCTCCGATACGGCACCGATACATATCGAAGGAGTATCCAAATTTATTTATTTTAAAAAAATATATAAAAAATTTCCAATACGACAGCGATACGTCTCTGATACGTTAGGATACGTGACTTCTCAATTTTAAGAGATTTTTATTTTATTTTTATGACTCTTTATTCCTTTTTAATAATCATTTTTAATACCCTATTTAATTCCTTCCAAAAATCTGTCATTTTTCAAGAATGGTTTAACTTCTCATAATTTATTACTACCAATTTTCAATATTTTATTTTTACAAAGAAAATTCTAGTTTCAAATATTATACCTTGCAACCGCTTTTTCGGCATAATTTCTTCTTCATAATGCCTTCATATTTTTTCATTAACAACATCTTTTTACCATAATATAGGTATCACTTTAATATTTTTCAGCAATATAAAGTCCATTGAGTTTGATTTTATTAGACTATAATTTAACTAAATATATAATTCTAATTTTTATATACGTATCGTATCTTGTAGTTTTCAATTAGTATTGTATCGCTGTATCGGATACGTATCGTAGCCGATACTCGTATCGTGTCCGTGCTTCATTTCTTATTTCAATTTTTGTGTGAATTTAAGTGATATGTAAAACAGTATGTTGTGGAAATTAACCAGTGGAATTAAGAAGAAATAAAAAAGAAAAAAATCAAGAAGAAAACCAAAAAGAATTATTCTTGGTTATTAGTGGTGGTTAACTCGAAGCATAAGGATACTTCGATATTTTGTTTGACTTTGCTTTCAGATATGATACTAGCTCCACTTACCTTACTCTTAGTCGGCCCCTCAATGAACATAGTCCATATTTCACTGGGCTCTATGGATGCCAATGTCATTTCTGATAAGAATTATGTAAATACATGAACTTTAAACCCTTTCCTTGGTTTGAATGAAACGACGAATTTGGAGATTTCAACTGGCCATTTTGTCATCTCTTTTCCTAATTCTAGCATGTGAAGAACCTATTTAATAGGTTGATCATTCCCTTCAATGATGGTGTGCCCCACAAAATAGCACCATAACTTCCTCAACTCAAGGGTGTTACTAATACTAATATGATTTTCTCTATCTTTTGGCAGCTTTTTGGCCCTGCTAGCGCTTTGGACACGAAGTACATAGGGAAGATGCTCATTGATTCATTAGATATTGTTAGATAAAGGAATATGGACTCTTCTGTTGTTGGTCTAGACATAATCGGTGTGGTAGATAGTGCTGCATTATTTAGCTATACGAATTACTACACGCATTCTAGGGTCAACTTGAAGCGTGTTTATTTTTCAGAAATAACTGGAAAGGAAAAATGTGTTGAGATGATATCAAGATTAACCTATTTAAGGATATAAGCATCTTATTCAACTTCATTGACCATTTCTTCATAGTTGGATTGTCTATTCTAACAACTACTTCGCACTTGCTTTGGTTTACCTATATGCAACTTTCTGTGAAGTAGGAACCAAAGAAGTTTTTTGCTCTAACCCTGAAGATGCATTTCCCTTGGTTAAACATTATATTATATTTATGGGCATGTCTAAACACATCGGTGAGGTGTTCATTGTGTCTCTCTTCTTTGATGGATTTCACTATCATGTCAAATATGTATACCTCTAATATTTCGCTAATTTTTGATTTAAAAACATTATTCATCATTTTTTGGTATATTTCGCCGGTGTTTCTCAATCCGAATGGAATGATGTTGTATTAGCAGTTGGTGTATTCTATCATAAAGGTGGTTTCATCCCTATTTGCTTCGTGCACGGGGATTTGGTTATATCCGACTACTAGTCAATGAAAGATAACAGTTTATAACTGACATAGTTATCTACTAGCATGTCGATGTAACACTACAAGAAAAATATTTCTCTGCGACGTGCTAATCATGTGGCAAAAAATTGACACTTGCGACCTAATTATCATGTCACTATATTTTTTTATAATAATAATAATAATAATAATAATAATAACAACGTTAGCATATGGGGAATCAACCTTTTTTATTAAAAAAATATTTGCGGCGTGTTAATCACGTCGCAACATTACAAATAAAAGGGTCAGACTTTCTGATTGGGGAAATTTGAAAAATTCAAAAATTAGGTTATGGTGTGTATATCACGTCATAACAATTTAAGAGAAGTAACATTCTTTAATTTTGGCGATGGCGTGTCTTCTTGAGGGGGCTTTCCGGTAGCCGTCCGGCGAACCGCCGTGCTAGCGTTTCTGTGTTTTCGGTGGATCTCGAAGGCGCCTAGAAAGGTATCTTGTACTCTCTCATCTTCGGTTTAAATTCCTGGCTTTAGGGCTCAGGGACCTTGTTGAGAAGGTACTGTTCGATATCATTTTTAGGGCTTTTTGGGTCGGCTGTTTGTAGCGCTCTGCACGGTTTTCCCCATCGCTCGTTTGCTGTTTAGTAGTTGGTCTACTTTGTTTTTGCTATTGCTGGTTCCTTTCTGTATTTCTCGCAGTGACATTTTTCTTCTGGGCTTTTTCTGGGTTTGCTTGCTTCGTTCTAGTAGAATACTTGTTTGATGAGGGACCGTAGATTTGCTCAGCAAGAGAATGGATGGGTGAAGGTTTCGCGTGTTCGACGGGCTGGGGGGGGGGGGGGATTCTCTCAGATGGGATGTATTTCCATTGGGTGGATGGAATCGTAACCGGCCTAACTCTTCTAAGGCGGTGACTTCGTTTTATGTTTCTGAATTCCCAGACGTCTCTTGTGCGAAAGACTTATTTGATCTCTTTGGTTGTATTGGGAATGTCGTGGAGGTGGCGATTTCGCCTAGAAGGAACAAATTGGGCAAACGGTTCGGGTTTGCCAGAGTTGTGGATGTTGAAGACGGTCGGTTACTCGCGGTGAGAATGGATAATGTGATGATTGGGGACAAGAAAATTCACGTTAATCTCCCTCGTTTTGAGAGGAATCAAGGAGGTTTCGTGCGGCACTCGGTAAGACATTCTCAATTTAACAGAGTTGACACTCAGCAGCCATTCGTTAACAAGGTTGGCAACTGTTTTGGTGTTGGAGTACCACTCAATCGTTCTTTCGCCAATGTTGTCGAGGGAGTCTCTACGAAGGACGCAGCTATGTAAGATCACACAAACTCTAAAGTCGGGTCTGGTGCGGTTAGGGAAGTTTGCTTCAATTCTTCGGAATTGCACAGGACAAGGTTTGAAAAAGCGTTTGTAGGGAGAGTGGCGATTCCGGGATCGCCATACAACATTCAATCCTATATGGAGATGGAAGGGGTGTTTGCCATAAAAGCAACGCCAATGGGAGGCAATACTTGCCTTCTCGAGGAATCGGAAGAAGGCTTTATTCTGGATTTAATAGGGGAGGGACAGGATTGGTGGCGGAGTTGGTTCAGTGACGTTAGGAAGTGGGAGGCGGGTTTGATTGAGGAATTCAGGGAGGTGTGGCAAAGAATCTACGGTTTACCGGTTCATGCTTGGCATCCAGATTTTTTCGTGGCCTTGGCTGAGTCGTGGGGCTCTTTTGTGTGTTTAAACGAGAGAACGGCTAAGGGTTGCGCTTTCGACGTAGCCAGGATTTTGATCAAGGTGCAATTATCGTTTCGCACACCTAATGTTGTCGGCGTTATCATAGATGGGAAAAAATTCTGCTTGACGATAGTGGAGGACCATTGGGGCGTTTCGTCTAACTATTCAGGTATTCCCAAAAAACCTTCTTCTACCGAGCTTTCTTCAGATTCGGATGAACTGTGGAATGATGACATTAGCCTTAGGAATTTCGATCGTATGACTGATAACTCGGTGGATAGCATTGAACAATTCTCGGAGAACTTGGTTAGGGAGGAAATAATTAGGAATTATTCCCCCGTGAATTCTGAGGCTGCTAAGATTCCTTTGTCGCAGAACGTTGTTGTTGATCACGGGGCTGGGAATTCAGGAGGCAGAGAACCTGGGGAGTTCGATAATGCCTTGCTGAAGGTTCGGAACAGTAGTGTGCTGTTCGGACATGCGAAGGATAAGGCGGTTTTGCATCACTACAGCTCTGTTTCCGCTGATGCTGCTACCGGTTCAGGTCCAAGCCCGTCTCTGCCGGCTCCCGCTTCTGTTTGTTTTGGAACTGACACTGCATTTCCCAGCAAGATCGGTGATTCTGCCTCAGACGAATTGCCCAGCAAGGTTGGATGCTCTCTTTCACTGGCTGAGTCATTAACTGGGGTGAAATTTAGAAAGAAGTTGAGACTAAAATCATTAAATGGCATGCCAGGAAGAATTAAAGGAAGAAAAAAACTCACCAATGACCATGTTTTCGCGAGTTCTGCTCCAGACACGAAGGGTCCAGTTTTGAGCCCCACCTTAAATCGTGCGGTATGTAATTCTTTGGAGGTTAACAACAGATTTAATAGTGGTTCTGATTCGGTGTATTATGGCGATCATAAAGATGAATCGGATATTTGTAGAAGCAATGGAAGACAATGGAGACTAATGGAAGTGGATATTGGGGGGAAACTATGTTCGGCTATAGTTGCGCTTGGGGTGGTAAATGCGGAGGGAAGGAATAATCTTATAGAGAGGATCGTAACTTTGGAGTTAGGGGGAGCTAATAAAGGGGAAGAAAGGAAGGAGATTAAAAGTTGTGTCCAATGATTATAGGATCTATGAACATTAGGAGGGGAGTGAATGCTCTTAAAAGAAGGAGGATTAGTTCGTTGATTAAAAAAGGTAATGCGGACTTGTTTTTAATTCAAGAAACTAAGGTTGTTAATATGGATAGTAACTTGGCCAAGTCTTTTTGGTATTCTCCGGAGGTGGGTTTTTCCTATTCTAATTCTTTAGGTAGGTCGGGAGGTCTTCTCATTTTATGGAACGACAAAGTGGAGGTTATCAATAGCTTTAAAGGAGAAGGTTATTTGGGAATTAAAGCTCGTTGGGATAATAACTATTATTATGTGCTTAATGTTTATTCGCCTTGTTTGTTGACCAAAAAAGTTGAATTATGGAAGAAGTTGCTCGAGTTGAAGGAGGCATTCAAGGATGGGGAATGGATCATGGGAGGGGATTTTAATGCGATTAAAAACTCTAGAGAAAGGAAGGGGCGAGCGGTGAAGGTGAATAAAAGAGAAGTGGAGCTTTTTTCGGATTTTATTAATAAAAGTGATTTGGTGGACATTCCTTGCAAAGGAAAAAAGTTCTCTTGGTATAGCGGGGACGGGAAGGCTATGAGTAGAATCGACCGCTTTATAGTTTCTAATGAAGTGGTGTCTAGATGGGAAGTAACGGGGCAATTCATTGGTGATAGGGATATTTCGGATCATTGTCCGATTTGGATTTTGAAGGATCATCGGAATTGGGGACCAAAACCATTTAAATTCAACAACGAATGGTTTAGTTTTGATTCCTTTATTCCTTTTGTGGAGAACGAGTGGAAAAGTATGAGAGTGGAAGGAAGAGGTGATTATGTATTAAAAGAAAAACTTAGGCTTCTTAAAGATAAGTTAAGATTGTGGAACAAGGAAGTGTTTGGTAGAATTAACTTGGAAATGGAGGATGGAGTGAGCATGATGAACTTGGCCGATGACAAACTTGCTTCCGATGATTTTATTAACTTCGATAGCACTATGGAGTTTAGAAAGGAAGCTTGTAGCAAGTTTTGGAGGAATTTAAGGATAAAAGAGAACATGTTATTGCAAAAGTCTAGATTGAGTTGGATTAAGGAAGGAGACTCCAATAGCGGTTTCTTTCATAAGGTGATGAAACAAAGAAGACGGAACAATCATTTAGGTCCGATCCTCCATTCGGAAGGAGTGGCGGATTCGGTTGAAGAGGTTAGGGAGGTGGTGTTCAATCACTTCAAGGAGAAATTTGTTGAAACGGAGGTTAGTAGACCTTATTTGGAGGGCATACCGTTCAAGTCTTTAAGCAAGGAAGAGGCGGACGAGTTGGAGAGACCTTTTCTTCACAATGAGATTAAAGAGGCGGTGTGGGAATGTGGAGGAGACAAAAGCCCGGGGCCGGATGGGTATTCCTTTCTCTTCTTTAAAAGATGTTGGCAATTTATAAAAGAAGACTTCTTCAATTTCTTCAATTATTTTTATGGAGGGAGTTCTCTTTCAAAGGTTATTACTTCATCTTTTTTGACTTTAATTCCCAAGAAGCATAATCCTTTGGGATTGGATGACTATAGGCCCATTTGCTTGGTGGGATGCATGTATAAGGTAGCGACCAAATTATTGGCGGGAAGACTCAAAAAGGTGTTAAACTCTATCATATCTCCTTGTCAAACCGCTTTTGTCCCCGGGAGACAATTGCTTGATGGGGTAATAGTTGCGAACGAGGTGGTTGATTATGCTAGGAAGACGGGAAACAAATGTTCTCTTTTCAAAGTTGACTTCGAAAAGGCGTACGATAAGGTGAGTTGGTCCTTCTTGAAATTTATGTTCAAAGCGATGGGGTTCGGTATGAGGTGGATGAAGTGGATGGAATTATTGGTGTTTAAGAGCGATATGTCGGTTATTGTGAACGGTAGCCCCTCGAAAGAGTTTGGTGTTTATAGAGGGTTGAGACAAGGAGATCCTCTCTCTCCTTTTCTTTTTGTTTTGGTGGCGGAAGCTCTCTCGGGTTTGGTGAGAAAATCTAAGGAGATAGGGGAGTTTCAAAGTTTTGTTATCGAAGGTTCATGTAGTGTGGATATCCTCCAATTTGCGGACGACACTTTATTGGTGGGGGACGGTAGTTGGAAGCATATTCGGGTGGTTAAGGCGGTGCTTAGAGCGTTTGAACTTGTGTCCGGTCTTGGTATAAATTATAATAAGAGTAAATTGATTGGTATCAATTCCAACTTTCAATTCATGGAAGCGGCGTCTTTCTTCTTGTCTTGCAAAATTGAGGAAAACAAGTTTATCTTCTTAGGCATTCCCATTGGTCACAATCCTAGGTTAGATTCTACTTGGGATCCTCTTTTGAACAAGACGAAGGCTAGATTGGAGGGTTGGACTAATCGTTATTTGAACTTTGGAGGTAGAATTACTCTTTTGAAGTCGGTTCTTAGCTCTCTCTCCATTTTCACTATGTCTTTCTATAAAATGCCGTTGAAAGTGGTGAAAAAATTCAATAGTTTGCAAAGCAAGTTTCTATGGGGAGGTTTGGAGGAGAAAAGAAAGATTCATTGGGTGCGGTGGAAAGATTTATCGCTTCCCATGGAGAAAGGGGGTTTAGGTGTTAAGGATATCGCTTTGTTCAATATTTCTCTCTTAAACAAGTGGAGGTGGCGGATATTACAAGGTCGTAATTCTCTTTGGCTAGATGTCTTGAAAGCTCGTTACGGTGATTTATCGTCCATTTTGTTGGTTGATGGTAAGGTTAGTAACACCTCTCCCTCTCCTTTTGTTGTTTCTTCTTCTTCTTCTTCTTCTCCTTCTTTTTGGTGGAAAGATTTGGTTAAGATTCGGTCGTATTCTCTTGCGGATCCGATGGTGGATAATGTTAAATTTACTATTCACAATGGGTATCATACGCCGTTTTGGGAATCCAATTGGTTGGAAGGGATCCCTTTGAAAGAGGAGTTCCCGGATTTGTATCTTAACACTTTTTTGAAGGGTGTTTCGGTGGCGGGCATGGGGGGGGGGTGGAAAGAAGGAGTTTGGGTTTGGGGCGATTTTGGTTTAAAGTTGGATGGTAATTTTTTAGCGGAGGAAGTGATTAAGTTGAAAAACCGGGTGGATTCTTTTATAGGGTGGAATCACGGCAAGGACACGGTCATGTGGATCAAAGAGGCATCGAAGGAGTTTTCGGTAGTATCGTGCTATAATTTTTATTTGAATCTTCATATTCCGATCGGTCCGCCTAATAGACATGATGGAGTTGTTGGCTCTCTTTGGAAAATGGAGGTTCCGTTCAAAATCAAGGCTTTCGGGTGGAGACTTTTCCTAGATAGGCTACCCACGATTGATGGATTGATGCATAGAGGATTGTCCTTTTCTCATGAGAATTCTAAATGTGTTTTGTGCGGTCTTGTTTCGGAGGATAGGGATCATTTCTTTTTTGGTTGTTTGGTGGGTAAAAAGATTTGGAATGAGATAGCTTATTGGGTTGGTAAAGAGGGGTCTTTGGAAATTGAGTGTATGCCGCATTTTTTGGAGTGGCACTTGTATTTCCGTTTTCGTAAGGTTATAGATAGTAAATTGGACGTGGTGTGGTTAGCCACCATTTGGTCTTTTTGGTTACTTAGGAATGGTGTGCGGTTTCGGAAGGAAGCTTGGAGCATTAACAACACCGTTTGGAACATCAAGTTCTTGGTTTGGAAATGGTCTTTTTGCGGGAAGATTACTCATCCCAATTACACTTTTTACGAATTTAGTAGGGAGCCTCTTTTCTATCTTTCGTAAGGATAATTGGTGTGTAATTTTTCTTTTTGTCGGGCTTTCCCGCTATCCTTTGTAATCGGGTTGGAGAACCCATTGTTCTCCGTTTTATATAATTTCTTGATTACAAAAAAAAAAAATTTAAGAGAGAAAATTTTCCGACTTAGAAGGGATGGGGTGCAGGTTGGAGCAGATTGACTGACTCAAGTTTCTGGCTATTGCACACTTGCGACGTGATTTTTATTTCGCTAAGTGACGACATGAAAATCACGTCGCTGCATTATAATGATTGGTTTGAATTTCTAAACGTCGGGGTGTTGCGACGTAAATATCACGTGGCAAGGTTGCGACGTGAAATTCACGTTACTGATTCGTCTATATGTAAGCACGCGTTATCTCTTTGCTAATGCTTCGATCTCCACAGGCACAGTTGCACTAAACAGCAGTGTTTGATGCTTCTCCGGAAGACTTCTCATAATCTGAGGATGATATTAAAAAATATATATTGTCTTCAATAACCAAGACCAAACATCTATTCTATTAATCTAGGTTAAATTACTCCCAAGATCCTTTAAGTTATTTAATTGTAACAGTTTGGTCCTTCAAGTTTTTTTTGTAACAACTTAGTCCTTTTGGGTGATATCTGCCTCTTTTTTCTCTCGTTTTAATCATTTGAAAATGTTGATTGTTGTGTTTTTGGAAGCACTTCATCATTTTTACATCCCTCAAAATAATTGCATCCATAATTAGCACATTTTCTCGGTTAAAAAAGGATAATGGTGCACACATTTGATAACATAAAGGACCTAGTTGTAGCGAAAATAACATGAAAGACCAAAATGTTACAATTAAATAACTTAAAGGATCTTGGAAGTAATTTAACCATTAATCTAATACAAGAATGATTTATTCCAGAAAAATACAGCATTGAACAAGAATGATCTATTGATCTAACACAAGAATGATTTATCTGCACAATACCAAAACACAGATTTTCCAAATCGGGCTGTAATAGCATAGGTCATAAAAATTCAATTAATAAGAGGTGCATAATTAGATAAATTTTTATTAATCTAGCTTGAATCTTTAAATGAATATGAAACTTCTATCTAGAGAAGAGGAGAAATTTTTATTGCTGGATTTTGCTTTGTAAATGGTGAGCACATTTTTATTGCTAGATGGTGGAGTTTAATAGTTAGTTGTTTTTAGAGTTAGTTTTTTGTATTCTTTCTGTACAAATACAATTAAGAATATGTCTAATGGCCTATTTTTAGAGTTAGTTTTTTTGTATTCGTTTGTGTACAATTAAGACTATGTCTAATGGTCTATTTTTAGAAAATCAATTTATATTTTATTAATTACCGGTTTATATAATACTGCTTTAAAAAATTATGTTAGGTACTGATATCTTTAACTAATCAAACAATACAATTCAGTATATCAGATTCAACTTAAACTCATGGGTATTAAAAAAATTTAACTTTAAATTTTTTTATTTTTTTAAATAGACAATAGATCTATTAAAAGGAGTCAGTCCACTTCCACGCATTAAGCACTATCTCCGACAAACACTCATCGAAGTTGAAAGACTTTGTGTAAATAAACAGTGTGAATATTTTGTTTCCTAAATTATGATTATAAATAGAAGATTTAGAGAATGATCAACAGGGTAGAGAATCCGGAGGAAAAAAGAAGATCAGAAAACCTGGTATATCACTTTTTTTTCTTTATTGCTTTCTTAATAGTTATCATTTAGTCTCTGTAGAAATTTGCAATGTTAGCATTATTTTCCCCCATTTTTGAAGAATTAAAGGCATACAGAGTGAAACAGTAATGAAAGAAAAAGTGAAATCATACACTTTCAAATTTTCTTTAATCAGTTATGATATGATGCTCATGAATATTATTCATAATTATTTTTCATTGGCTAATTATTTATAATGTTTCTCAGAATACTCCGTTGGTGAAACTTTGCAAATCATGGAAAACAGTGGAAGGTAATATTCATAAAAAACCAGTACTCTATTTAGTTATGCTTTTGTCTGAATCATCGTTTCTTGTAAATTGTAGTTTTAAAGAGAAATCCTTTTTCACTGGGGTCTACTTTGGTGAATTCAAAAGTAAACTTTTCCACGGCAAGGGAAAGTATACATGGAGGAATGGAAAAATATATGAGGGTGATTGGGTTGATGGAAAGAGAACCGGAAAAGGGCGGATCATATGGCCATGTGGAAAAAAGTCTAAGGGCGGACTGTCTAAGAATTATTCTCTAATGGGTGGTAAGAATAGAAATATCTACATTGGAAATTGGAAAAACAATCAAAGAGATGGAAGAGGGGTTGTAAAATGGGTTAGCGGCGATGTTTTAGAAGGCTGTTGGTCAAATGGACACTTAAGGTCTGGAGTTTATAGATTTGCAAATGGTAATGTCTATACCGGTGGCTTCAAGACTAGCTTTTGTCATAGAAAAGGAGAGAGCGCTTGGTCGAATGATGAAATAATATATGAGGGCGATTGGGTTAATGGAAAAATGACTGGAAAAGGATTGATGACTTGGCCATCAGGAACAAATTATAAGGCATATTTTGAAGACAATTGTCATCAAGGTAATGGCACATACACTTGGAAGGATGGAAGTGTTTACGTTGGAAATTGGAAGAACAATAAAACAGATGGAAAAGGGATTATGAAGTGGGCTAATGGTGATGTTTTTGATGGTTGCTGGTCAAAGGGAGTGAGACGTGGATCTGGAGTTTATAGATTTGCAAACGGAGATGTCTGCATTGGTAATTTCAAAGGTAAATTTCTTCATGGTAAAGGAAAGTACACATGTTCAAATGGAACAATATTTAAGGGATATTGGGATGATGGAACAATGACAAAGAAAATACCGGATCTTGAAAATCTTATTGGAGACTGCATGTTATTGCAGATTTCTAATAAAGGTGATTCCGACGCTGGTTTGAGTTGTTTGGTTACCAAAGGGAAAAATATAGAAGGAGTTATGATTGTTGAGAAAATAGAGCAGTATTCAGAAATAACCAAACAAAGTGAGATGCAAGGAAAGAAGAGTTCAAGTATAAGGACATTTTTCAAGACTGTCAAAGCTAAGCTGCAGCGGAATTTGCAACATCGCATCAGGTAAATTAAATTATTTGATCGATATTCCTTTGACACATAATTTTTCGAGATGTATCTTACTGATAATGAAGCAGTAGCAAAATGCATACTGTTTTGATGACATTTAATTTCACGTTGTTGTGTTATTTTTTCCTATGCAGAGATCTTGAGACAATGTGAAAGATTGATCATGTAGCATTCAGTTTGCACTGGAGGATTGAACTTCATGAGGAATAATTGAGTTTATATAGTATTCACTTGTTTTCAAAGTCATTTATGTGTTTTTCTTATATAAGTTGAACTCTAGATACATAATATGCAATTTTAGTTTTGGGATTTCATAATTAAGTAGTATTAATTCTCATAAGATCTCACCTTGTTGAGTGTTAATTATTCAGTAGCACATTATATTACATCAGAATTAATTTTCCAACAAAAATTGGGTCGGTAGATAATTTCGCACTAAATCAGATTAAATAGCTTATTTCCTTGAAACCGTTTAAGATTGGTTTAGATCAAAGTGATTCATGAAATTGAACTGATTAAAATATGGTTTGAAGTTTAAATCAAAGTAAAGTTTTGTTTTTATATTTTTTACCAAATTTTTGGGGAAATGGTATTAACGTCTCAAACTCTTGTACCCGTTTATGTTCTAATAATTGATCTGCTTTAAATATTTTTCTTCCTCCAATTTCTCTACTAAAGGATTATTTGGGTTTTTTTTACAAAAATTGCACATGACTTTGTTTCACGTTACTACCAATATTATTGAGGGGTAATAATGACAATACAATTGATTATTGACCTCCATTTTCCATCTTTAGAAAATAACACTATTTTTTTCCTTAGACTACTGGGAGAGTTTGCAATGCAATATGAACATTAAGAAAAGCCATTGATTTTGATTTTGATTTTGATTTTGATGTTTTTGTTTGATAGTTAAAAGCAGATCTCAGTTATTCCTCGATAATATGCTAAAACTTGGTATGAAAATATGCTAAAAGCAGAAGTATGGTATTTTAGAAAATAATTTGAAAAAGAGTAGTTTGGAGAAAAAGTCATTTATTGACATAGAAATGAATTTTGTCTTTTGGATAAACTTGTCATCCTAATTTTTATTTTTGTTTTATGTTTTTACATTGGAGTTGTTTCTGAACTTGCAAAGAGCCTTCCACATTCATATAAAAATAAGTAAGTGTAAAGATTTGATGAAATGACCAAAACAAACATTGGGTAAACAACTGATTTTCTAACACCATTCCATGAAATGATCAAAGACCTTTTCGGAATCTCAACTATTTTTCTTTGTAATAAAATGTCTTTGGCACTGAGTGGGCACGAAAATGAATGTTTGTAATCAAAAGTTTAACCTATTTATATTAGGAATTGGAGAGTTTGGTTAGCTATTATTTGGAGTCTTTGGTTGCGAAGGAATGATATAGTCTTGAACACTGCTTTTTGGAATTCGAGGGACGTGGTTTGGAGTTGCAAGGCCCTTATTTGGAGGTGGTCGTTTATCGGGAAAATTACTCATTCCAATTATAACTTCTACTAATTTAGCAATAACCCATTGTTTTAATTATGTTAAGGTTTCAATCGGTGTGTAATTTTTTTTGTTTGGTCTTGTAATCGTGTACTTTGTTTTGGTTGGTTATATATATAAATCTCTTGCTTTGAAAAAAAAAAACTATCTTAAGCCCTAGTTTTAGTTTACTTACAAGTTCATTTTTTTTTTGTTGCAATTTCTCTTTCATCAAGTATGGTACTCAAGACTCCCCTAAAGCTATTTTATTCAAAGTCTCTTTTGCTTTAATACAAGTTCTGATTTTTATTTTTATCATGCATGCATTTTTCATGTATGCTTTATTCGCTTTATCGTTAATCATGTGTGAATAGTTTCTTAAGGACTAAGAGTCATGAGAATTGTCTCATGACAAATCTTAAGTGAACCTTCTATATTTTTATTACGAGAACCAAAATTTAATGATATTCTATAATTCTAAATTTTTATCAAAATGTCGTTTACGAAAGTAAACAATAATTTAGGCATTGATCATATAATGAAAGAGTGTGTTTCGATACCCGGAAGTAGAATGTTAGACAACTAAGTACGAGACAGTGAAAGTGTCACGCAGTTGAGAAAGCCTCATCTTTATAGCTGCACGAAATCAATCTCAACAAATAATCTTGGCTGACGAAAGTTGACAGATTATTTGTCTCAGACACGTTGATATGACGAAAGTAGATGTTGTCCAATTTTATCTAATTTTTTATATTATTGACATGTTTCTCATAATAAAATACGAGGTTTATAAGAGTTTCTTAGACAAAAACCACGTGTTTTAGGTCCTACTTTTCATTATAAGTTTTACTCGTTAAAATTTGTCCATTCAAAACCCAAACCAATTTTTGATTGCTTTAGACACGCAAAGATAGGTAGAATTTGGTACTCAAATACCTGGTCTCTATGGTTCGACAGTCTTTTTTACTACTTCCATATTTTTATACACTGGCAGCGTGTCAGGCATGTTATGATCTGGTCTATTTGAAAACTCTGTAATGATGTTATTTTAAAGGAGTTACAAAATCAACAAAAGATGTGGAGGAGAAGAGTGTTTTTTTCTGGAAAATAGTTTTTAGGTAGATTAATGGGGAACTCTTGTACCTTCATTGATTAACTTCTCAACCCTATCATCTACCTGTACTTATAGAGGATCGAGTGTTTTCCTTGGCTTGACGGTAATTTTGGATTTTGGTCATTTGGTGCTCTTTTGATGAGATATGATCTATTTTGGTCATATTGGGCATTGCAAAGGAAGTTGAGTGATAAGTAGGGGTGAGAATAGGCTGGGTCGAGTTAAGCTTTGTCAAGTCTGAGTTTGGCTTAATAAAAATTTCAAAGCCTAAGTCTTGGCTTGTAAAGTCTATCATAAGCTTATTTTTAGGCCTGAGCCTAACTTTTTCGAAGGCATGGTTGGGCTACTAGCCTTATCTAAAAATCTATTTCATTTAAATATTTAAAAATAAACAATTCGATCAATGTTACATAGACTAACAAATAAAAAGATCAATGATACTAAATGTTTGTTTTTATTTACTCATTCGAGTTTACTTATTAGCATAATTTTTGTAATACTATTTGTTAGAGGGAACTATGAAAATAAATTATGACATTGTAGATAAAGTTTTTTCAAATTAACAAGTTCTTCAAGATAACTAAGTAATTTTTTTGTATTTTAATTTAATGTACAAATTACAATATAAAAATAATGAAGTTATTCTTGTTAATTTAAATAGGTCCGTTTGATAAGCATAAAAGACTTTTTTATATAGTTCGTAGCCTAACATTTTTAGTTAAATAGGCTTATAAATAAATTTGAGTGTTTTCTATTTAAAAAAAAAAGTTTGGACTGACCTAAGTCTGTATAGGCTATATCATAAGGCCTTGTTAATTATTCTGACCTATTATTTCCCTATTGATAAGGATGGTGTTATTTGTCAACTGAGGACATATCTGCAACGAATACAAGAAATGATGAACAGACGGACAAGATGAGGAATTGAGTGCTTATAGTGATGCCGATTGGGCAGGGTGTCTTGATACTCGACGATCTGTCATTGGTTGGTGCATGTTTCTTGGCTCTTCATTGATCTCATGGAAAAGTAAGAAACAAGCGAAAGTCTCTAAATCTTCTACTGAATCTGAGTATCGTGCCATGTTTGCTGCTTGTTATGAAATAATTTGACTTCGTGTTCTTTTGGCTGAACTTGAATTTCCTCAATTAGCGCCAACTTCACTTTATGCTGACAAAACAAGTGTCATCTAAATTGTTGCGAATTATGTTTTTCATGAACGCACCAAACATATTGAAGTTGATTGTCACTCAATCCGTGATGCTTATGGTGACCAAATAATATCACTTCCTCATGTCAGTACTCAATTGCAAATTGCAGATATTCTTACCAAAGTTATTCTGCGTCCACGTCATCAGTTTCTTGTTAGCAAATTGATGCTCGTTGACTATAAGCATCAATTTGAGGGAGGTGTGAATAAGAGTTTGTTCCTAAAATAAGGGAAACAAATCATAAATTGATTTGTTCTCATTAAATGTAATTATTTAGTGTAATTACCAATATAGTCTTGTAACCTCTATATATAGGAGAAATAATAATGAGAAAGGCAGCAAAATAAGAATTCGTGACAGTACCATCTTTGAGGGGCTAGGGGCAGTGGCATATAGATTTAAGTTAGCTAAGGGTCGAAAGTTCATCCGGTATTCCATGTTTCATTGTTGAATAAAGTTATAGGAGATTATCACGAGGAGGAGGCCTTATCACAGTACTTGGAGGGCGGTGTACTTAATACTTTTGCATCTAGTCATACAAGCAACACGTCGAGTGAGCACATTTTGCAGTGGTTGATACAGTGGATGGGGAAGCTAGCTGATGAAACATCTTTGAAGGACGCGACCACTATCAAGAGTCAATTTCCAAAAAGTCAGCCTTAAGAATAAAGCTAAGGTTTTATAAGTAGGTGTTAGCACTGATCCGATAAACAACTCAATAAAAGGTTGAAAGGGTTTGCAAGACATGGACAGGCAACAATTTATTGGTAATTTGGTATGACAGTTTGCAAAAAAAAATTACAATCACTAACTATTTTCTTATGTACTGTTGCAAAAATATATGGACGGAAAAGTGAGAGGGTGATATGAAAACATACCCAACCAATTAGTTAGATAGCTAAGAATTAGCTTGTGGCATTAATATGAAGATTCAAATAGCTAATATGGCTAGTGTAACTTGACCTTTAGCTTTGATAAAAGTAATTGATGTTCCAATTTTTTGCGATTATTTGAAAAATTAGTTAAGGTGATTTTGGTAAATATGAAGAAAAAGAATGAATAAAATAGTTTCAATAAATGCTAAAATTGAAAGAAAAATTGCTACACCAAAACCTAACAACTCTACAAATTTAACTAGAAGATTTACCGCAACACAAATCTAATGAAACTTCTGTTTCTATGATTGATTACATGAGATCCATTACCTACATGACTGACTCACTCTACAAATTGTTTCTGGGAAGCTACCAGTTACCAGCGTGCTAGCTACAACGTGTGAAACAGTACGTAGACATGCAAACTTAACTTGTCCATCAAAAATAAGGCACACAGATGAATTCTATGCAAGTTGCTCTCATGGTCACGACACCCTTACAATGGATGTCTACATTGAAAAATTTATAAATAAATTTTCTATGACAATCAAGAATACACATTATCAAATGGAACAATATATGAGGGTGATTGGATTGATGAAGAAATGACTGGGAAATAAGTGTTGATATGGCCATCAAAAACAAAGTATGAGGGGTTCTATTTTTTAAGAATTTTCGTCATGGTCACAACATCCTTACAAAATCTAATGGAGATGTATACATTGGTAAATTCAAGAATAAATTTTTCAATGGAAACGGGAAGTACACATGGTTAAATGGAACAATATACAAGGGTAATTGAGTTGGTGGAATGGAAACATGTTAGGAAAATGAATGGCCACATGGGCATCGGGAACAAAGTATGCAGGCAGTTCTTTGAGAATTGTAATCATGCAAACCACACTCAGACTTGGAAGAATGGAAGTATCTACCTTAAAAATTGGAAAGAAAAAAAAAAGTAGATGGAAAAGGGGTTATGAAGTCGGTCGAGGGTGATGTTTTTATGGTTGTTGATCAAATGAACTTGTACATAGATATGGAATTTATAGATTTGCACATAGAAATGTCTACATCGGTAACTTTTGCTATGGAAACTAAAAATACATGGGTAAATGGAAAAAATACACATGGCGATTGTTAGCGCAAATAGCTTTCAAAACATTCACCATTTGGATCAAATGATCACAACAAGTGGCTTCTTCCAAATAATCCAACTCTAGCCAACTGAAAACTTTCCTCCAAACTCGCCTTGCACAGTAGAAGCCAATTAATAAATGATTGGCCTCCTCCACCTGGTAACAGGCAAACACGAATAAAAATTCTACATCTGCCTGAATAATACCCCTTTTAACCAATTGGAACTTCCTAGGCAGCCTATCCTGCACCAAACGTCAACCAAAGATTTGAACCTTTGATGAAACCTTTGCTTTCCATATCACATCCAACGCGCTCTTCACCCTATTATCACCTCCCTCTATCACCAAGTCTTGTAATAGTTTTGCATAATAGGGCCGCATCGAAAAACACTGTGGGCTATGAAATGGCCAAATTAGTAAATCTTTACTTTGTTCAGAAGGAGCAGCATGAACCAGTATCGCCTTTAGCCATAAACCAACAAGTTCGACCAATTTTCGTCTCCCACGATAATCGTGTCATCAACAAATTGTAAAAGATCGTATGGTTGTTGTCCATTAATTGCGAACCAAGAAAATTCTCCTTTTTGCGTAGCCTTACGAAACATTCCCACCAACCCTTCAGCCACTATAGTAAAGAGGTAAGGAGACAATGGATCTCCCTGCCTTAGGCCTTTATGAACAGTGAACTCTTCGAACTCTTCTGTTGGACTTCCATTAATTAATATAGACATATTACTATTAAACACTGCACCTTTCATCCACCTCAGCCATCTTTGCCCAAAACCCATAGTTATCATCATTTCTTTTAGGAAACACCAATTCACACAGTCATAAGCTTGGGCAAAATCAACCTTCAGCATAATACACTCCTTATTCCTCCTTTGAGCATAGTCTGCAATCTCGTTAGCAACCACCACCCCATCTAAAATCTGCCTCCCATGAATAAAAGTAGTTTGAGATGGAGATATCAACTTCCCGATCACCTTACTCAATCTAGCAGTTAAAAGCTTTGATATAATTTTATACACGCAACCAATCAGACTAATAGGCCTAAACTCCTCCAGTTTTTGAGGATATTTCACCTTAGGAATAAGTGCAAGAAACGCTGCCGACATCGCTCGAGGCAGTTTAGCCTTAACATAAAATTCCTGCACAACGAGACCAATTTCGTCCCCAGCGAATTCCTAACACCGCTTCAGAAAAGCCATATTAAAGCCATCGGGTCCTGGATTCCTATCCCCCTCGGCACTGAACACAACCTCTTTAATTTCATCCCTTGTGAACTTCACCTCCAAATCATCCCTCTCCACTTGATTCAGCCTATTAAACTCACCACCAACAAAACGAGGTCTTGGTTGATGAACATTCTTGAATTTGAGCTTGAAAAAATTGTAAGCAAACTGTTTAATATCCTCCACCTGCTCAAAAGCACCTGAACTCGACTGAAGAGACACAATAGCATGTTTTGTCACCCTATTCTTCATAGTCATATGAAAGAACTTGGAATTCCTATCCCCCTCTCTAACCCACCTCATTCTTGCCTTTTGTTTAATCATACTCTCTTTAAAATTCAAGTTCCTCCACAACTCAGATTCAATTTCATTCCTACGCCCTGCCACCTCCTCAATCACCTAATTGTTACCTTTCATAGTCTCTGCTTCTATCAAATTTAATTCCTCTACCTGATCTTCTATCATCAAGTCCAGCTTTCCAAACAGATTTAAGTTCCACCACCTAATCCTATCACGAAGAAATTTATATTTTTCTTTAAGAATAAAGGCAGCAGTACCTTTTACAATGCAAGAACGCCACTCCTTCTTGACAAACGAAAGAAAATCCTCATGGTCAAACCAGCAATTGAACACTTTAAATGGTTTCGGCCCCCAATCTAGAGAGCTAATTGATTTTATCCAAACAGGTCTATGATCTGAAATATCCCTGCGCCACAATCTTCCAAGAATTTATAATTCCTTCATACAACAATATTCGATCAATCATGCTCCTTGCTTTTCCATTAGAGTTAATCCACGTATATTTGTTTCCTACCAACGGTAGGTCCGTAAGATCCAACAAGCTCAAGAAATTCGAGAATTCCTCCATATCACTTCTGCTACCCTGCCATAAACCTCTTCATTTATCATCCTTTAATATTAAGAATATGTCTAATGGCCTATTTTTTAAAAATCAATTTATATTTTATTAATTAGCAGTTTCCTTTTTATAACACTACGTTAAAATTATGTAATTCATATATTTCTCTTCGTTGTTTAAAAAATAAGGTGTGATTATTTCTACTAATAGTTGATAAATACCAACTTGTTACATTTTAAAATAAATAAAAATGTGTACAGTTTTAATAAAACTTGGAAAATTCCATAATGTCTAAACAATTTAAATAATGTCTTTTACTCATGATAATTTAAATTGTATATTATGTGATGTTGATATGGAAGATATGTATCATTACTTTTTTAATTTTTGGGTGGGTAAAGGGGTTAGGTCGAAGAAAGAGTGTTTACTGAATTTTATGAAGTGACACTTATTCTTTCATAATCACAAAGTTGAAAAATGTAAATTGGATTTGGTGTGGCTCGCTACCACTTGGATACTTTGGTTGCTTAGGAATGAGTGTGATTTCGGAAGGATGAATTGAACATCAACAACATCGTTTGGAATGTTAAACTCATTGTTGGGAAGTGGTCCTTTTGCGAAAAAATTACACATTCCAAATACTCTTTTTACCAGTTTTGTAAGGAACCGTTGTTTTTTCTCTCATAGGTGTAATTGGATAGTAATCTTTCTTTTTGTCGGGGTTTCCGGTTCTTCTTGTTATCGGGTTGAGAGCCTTTAGTTCTCCCATTAAAATATTTCTTGATTAAAAAAACATTAAATAAGATTGGTGTTGTCATTTTTAGAAGTTTGTTTTGAAATTTAAAATAGGTGAATACTTCCCTACCAATACTCTTAATCAATGAAATTATATAATTCAATGTCATAATATTTTGTTTTATTTTATTTTAAAACAAATTAAAATTTCAAAATAATTTTGCAACTATTCACAACTTATACTCATAGGTGCTAAAAATATTTAACTTAAAAATATTAAATGAGTAAATTTCTTTTTGAAATCAAGCACAGATGTTAATAAAATAACTAAACCAATCCATAGTCCATTAAAACACATTTTTATAAAGTAAAATAAAAGTTTATGTATTTACAGAAATTAGTAGTAATATGGCATTTTATGTAAATACACCGTATGAATATTTTGCTTCCTAAAGTATAAACCCTAAATTGTGATTATAAATAGAAGATTTAGAGAATGATCAAAAGTGTAGAGAATCCTGAGGAGAAAACAAGATCAGAAAACCTGGTATACACCACTTTTCTCTTTCATCTCTTTCTTATTAGTAATCATTCTGTCTTTGTAGAAATTTGCATTAATATTATTCATAATTATTTTTCTTTGGTTGTGTTTTGAGACTAATTATTTATAATGTTTCTCAGAATACTCTGTTGGTGAAACTTTGCAAATCATGGAAAACAGTGGAAGGTAATATTCATAAAAAAACGGCCAGTACTCTATTTAGTTATGATTTTGTCTGATTCATTGTTTCGTGTAAATTGTAGTTTTAAAGAGAAGACTCTTTTCAATGGGGTCTACTTTGGTGAATTCAAGAGTAAGCTTTTCCATGGCAAGGGAAAGTATACATGGTCAAACGGAACAATATACGAGGGTGATTGGGTTGATGGAAAGAGAACCGGAAAAGGGCGGATCATATGGCCGTGCGGGAAAAAGTATAAGGGCGAACTGTCGAAGAATTATTCTCTAATGGGTGGTAAGAATAGAAATATCTACATTGGAAATTGGAAAAACAATAAAAGAGATGGAAGGGGGATAATAAAGTGGGCTAGCGGCGATGTTTTAGATGGTTGTTGGTCGAATGGACGCTTAAGGTCCGGAGTTTATAGATTTGCAAATGGTGATGTCTATACTGGTGGCTTGAAGAATAGCCATTTTCATAGAAAAGGTGAGAGTGCATGGTCGAATGATGAAATAATATATGAGGGCGATTGTGTTAAGGGAAAAATTACGGGAAAAGGATTGCTGATATGGCCATCAGGAACAAATTATGTGGGAAATTTCGACAAAAATTGTCTCCATGATAATGGCACATACACTTGGAAGGATGGAAGTGTTTACATTGGAAATTGGAAGAACAATAAAACAGATGGAAAAGGGATTATGAAGTGGGCTAATGGTGATTTTTTTGATGGTTGCTGGTCAAAGGGAGTGAGACATGGATCTGGAGTTTATAGATTTGCAAACGGAGATGTCTGCATTGGTAAATTCAAAAGTAAATTTCTTTATGGTAAAGGAAAGTACACATGTTCAAATGGAACAATATATAAGGGATATTGGGATGATGGAACAATGACAAAGAAAATACCGGATCTTGAGAATGTTGTTGGAGACTGCGTGTTATTGCAGATTTGTAATAAAGGTGAGTCCGACGCTGGTTTGAGTTGTTTGGTTACCAAAAGGAAAAATATAGAAGGAGTTATGATTGTTGAGAAAATTGAGCAGTATTCAGAAACAACCAAACTTGAAGTGATGCAAGGAAAGAAAAGTTCAAGTATAAGGACATTTTTCAAGACTGTCAAAGCTAAGCTGGAGCGGAATTTGCAACTTGGCAGGTAAATTATTTCTTAGACAATTAATTTTTCGAGATGTATCTTACTGATAAAGATGCAGTAGCAAACTGCATACTGTTTTGACGACATTTAATTTCACGTTCATGTATTATATTTTCCTATGCAGAGATCATGAGACAATGTGAAAGAGTGATCATGTACTTATCACACACTACTGAATAACATGATGATGATGAGGGAAGGGACTAGTTGGCACTGGAGGATTTAGATATATAATAATATGCAATTTCTGTTTTTAGAGTCATTTATGTATCAAGTTGAACTTTAGATATATAATATGCAGTTTCTGTTTTGGGATTTCATTATTCACTATTAATTCTCAATAGATCTCCCCTTGTTGCGTGTTGATTATTCAGTAGCATAATATATTACATCAGTAGCATAACTCAGGACTTTTGGTTAAGTTGAAAGAGATTCTACCATCTCAACCAAATTAGGGGTGTGCAAAAATATGGTTAATTGAACCATATTCCTAATCTGAATTGCATTGAACTACAAAAAACTTGAACCATTTAAATGGTTTATGAACTGAACCATATATTATAAACAATTCAGTTAACCAAATTTAAGTTAAAACCAGTTTAAACTGTTTTACTAATTATTTTTTAAAATATATAAAAAATACTTTGAAATTAAAAAAAATCTGATTTATTTTTTTTTTTTTTGAAAATTAAGTTTAAAAATAATGCTATCATATTTCAATTACTTGTACACCAATATGATAAAATATGACAAATGTAATACCAAAAATATATATAGATAATTAATTTATATTACATTTAAAATGGTACAATTATAACCAATTATCCAGATGAATTGACGATAATTAGACCCAATAATTAAGAAAATGCATTAAATATTTAGTATCACCAACAAGGAGAAGTTAAGAAGAAAATTTTTTACAGTTAAAAAAAATGGATTCATAATTGGAAGAAGTTTATGCAAAAGTGCTTATAAAAATTATAAAAAAAAAAATTTATGCAGACAAATTTATCAACACATAAACTATTACGATATCCTACGTGTGTTTTGCCTGCAAAACCGGAAAAACGAAACACAATTTTTTTTGTTAAACTTGTATGTTATAATTAACAAACAAATTTCAGGTGGTAAATAAAATAAAAAAAAACAAAATATTAAATGCAGTAGTAATGTTTTCTCCATATAATTTATATACTGCAGTAGTAGTTATCTCTACATATGGTTCTAATAATTGATTTTATAACTTGTAAGTACAACACATTAATAAATCATTATATATGTAAAATAAGCAATCTTAAAATAATTTATAAAATAAATCTTCAATCGAAAAAGAAAAATTTATTTTTTAACTATAAATTGGTTTTAAACTAGTTTATAACTAGAAACTGATTATAAACCAGTTTATAAATACAAACTGGTTCTGAACTAATTTAAAACTGAATTGAAACTGTTTTACCAGTTATCTGGTTTTTTATGAAAATGGTTTTCAAAAACTGAATTGAACCACTAATTTGGTTCAGTTCAGTGCAGTTCATGAACCACGAACACCCCTAAACCAAATGCTCTTAGGTTTTCATTGAAACAGTTTAAAATTGGTTTAGATCAAAGTGATTCATGAAATAAAACTGATTAAAATACGGTTTGTAGTTTAAAATCGTAATTTTTTGTTTTTATATATAAACCAATTTTTTGTGTGGAAATGGTGTTAACGTCTCAAACTCTTGTTCCCATTTATGTTATAATAATTTATCTGCTTTAAATATTTTTGTTCCTCCAATTTCTGCTACATTACAATTGGGCATATGACTTTGTTTTCATGTTACTATTAATATTATAAAGAGGTAATAATGACAATACAATTGATTATTGACCTCTTCTCACTTTCATTTTCCATTTTTAGATATGAACATTTAGAAAAGCCATTGATTTTGATTTTGATGTTTTTGTTTGATAGTTAAAAGCAGATCTCAATTATTCCTCGAAGATATGCCAACAGTACTTGGTAGTTAAAACTTAAAAGTATAAATGAATTTTTTCTTTTGGATAAATTTGTCACAATAATTTTTAGTTTGGTTTATTTGGGTTTAAGTTTTATATTGGAGTGAGTCAGTCATGTGTGGTATTGAAATTATTTATTATTTCATAATGAATTGGATTCATTTTATTGCATTTTGTGACTAAGTATTCTAATAAATTAAATTGTAAAACAAACAAAAAATATTAGTGGTAGTATTAACTTAATATTTCAAGGTACTAAATAACACAATATTAATAATGAGTTGTTTTGATGATGTATTTACTATATATAATATTCATTATATTTTTAATATTTTGCTTACATTTTTCTGACAGTTTTAGGTCTATAAAATGATATTTACTTATAATATTATCTTGTCCGTGTGGTATATGATCTTTAAGTGGCTAAGATGATATGTAGTAAAAGTAACTTCTAATGATCTTAGAAGGCTTTCTGAGTCTTTTCTTTTTTTAGGGGGGCATGATTAAGTATAAGGGTGGTTATCTCTTAGTCTGACACTGACACTGATAAGTGGTTTTTGTACTAGTTTGTTAGTTGTTTTTTCTTTCGCTTTGTCCTTTAAATCATTCTTCTTTTATCTCGTTTTATGTGTTTACGTGTTTTCACTTATTTCAAGCTAAAACGGGTGTCTTGGGAAAAAGAGGGGTCGAGAGGAACAAAATGCGACAAAGTTTTAAAAACAAAAGATTTTTCTTCATACAAAATCCAGAGAGCTACTACGGGTGGCCGTAGCACAGGCTATAGGTCGTACCCCCGAAACGCTTCCCATAAAAAGATCAGAGGTCTGCTACGGGTGGTCATAGTAACTGCTGCGGACTGTAGCAGGCAAGTGGTTACAAATTGTTCATGTTTCATCTATCTTGCCTTTTAGAATCTTCATTGTTTTTCTTTGTGATAAAGTGTCCCTAGCACAAAGAGGCCATGAAAATGAATGCTTGTAATTAGAAGTTTAGCCTACTTATACTAGGAATTGGAGAGAAACAACAATATTTTAGGCCCTAGTTTTAGTTTACGTACAAGTTCATATTCTTTTGCAATGTCCCTTTCATAAAGTATTATACCCAAGACTCCCTTTGAGCTATTTTATTCAAAGTTTTTTTTTTTCTTTAATTCAGATTCTTATTTTTATTTTTTTTATCTTGTATGCAATCTCCATGTATGCATGCTTTATTCTTTTTATCGTTATTCATGTGTGAGTAGTTCCTTAGGGACTAAGGATCATGTTTCGATAACCCGAAGTATAATGCTAGACAACTAAGTATGAGACGATGAAAATGTATCAAACGTAGTTAAGAAAGCCCCGTCTTTATAGCTATGTTAAATTAATTTCAACAAATAATTTGGGCTGACAAAAATGGACATATTATTTGCTTGAGACATGACAACACGCTTGAAGGATAGAAAAACACTTAGAAAGGGGGGGTTTGAATAAGTGTAGTCTAAAAACTTGAGCGATAAAATTAAATTGCACAGTTATTTTTATCCTGGTTCGTTGTTAACTAAACTACTCCAGTCCACCCCCACAGAGTGATTTACCTCACCTGAGGATTTAATCCACTAATCGCAACAGATTACAATGGTTTTCCACTTAGCCCACGACTAAGTCTTCTAGAGTCTCCTGATCACAACCTGATCACTCTAGGAACAATTGCTTAGACACCAGCTAAGACTTTCTTAGAGTATCCTGACCACCACGTGATCACTCTAATTACAACTGCTTAGACACAAGCTAAGACTTCCTGGAGTATCCTGATCAACACTTGATCACTCTAGTTACTTACAAATTAATGTAATCAATTCTAAGAGTATTACAAATGCTTCTGAAAAGCTATAATCACAACATTGATATTTCTCTTAACGTTTAAGCTTAATCTCACTAATATATTACAACAACAACGTAGTGAGCTTTGATGAAGATGAAGTTTCTGAGCTTTGAGTTGAACAGCGTTTCAGCAAGTTAATATTCACAGAATTGGTTCAGAGTTGTTAACCTTGCTTCTCATCAGAACTTCATATTTATAGGCGTTTGAGAAGATGACCGTTGGGAGAATTTAATGCTTTGCGTGTTCCGTACAGCATTGCATTTAATGTTTCACGCTTTTGTCAACTACCTCGAGCCTTGTTCACGCTGTGTCTACTGACGTTGCCTTTAATAGCTTCCAACGTTCCTTTTGTCAGTCAGCGTAGCCTGCCACCTGTACTTTCATCTGATCTGATGTTTGTGTATACAACGTTTGAATATCATCAGAGTCAAACAGCTTGGTGCATAGCATCTTCTTGTCTTCTGACCTTGAAGTGCTTCTGAGCGTGATACCATGAGAACTTCAGTGCTTCTGCTTCTGATCTAAAGTTCTTCTGATGCTTCCATAGACCCATGTTCTGATTCAGCTTTGACCATCTTCTGATGTCTTGCCAGACCATGTTCTGATGTTGCATGTTGAACCTTCTGAGATAAAGCTTCTGAGCGCTGATTTGTGCATACTCTTTATATATTTCCTGAAAAGGAAATTGCAATGTATTAGAGTACCACATTATCTCACACAAAATTCATATCCTTGTTATCATCAAAACTAAGAATATTGATCAGAACAAATCTTGTTCTAACAATCTCCCCCTTTTTGATGATGACAAAAACATATATAAATGATATGAATTTGCGATCAGAAAGAGTAGGCGGCTAAAGACAATTTACACAGCTATAGCATAAGCATGTGAATATGTCTCCCCCTGAGATTAACAATCTCCCCCTGAGATGAATCATCTCCCCCTGAAATTAATACTAGAAGAATTTTAATAATAAAAGACTTCCCTGAGTATTTCAGTAGAGATGTTCACAGTGCTTGATCTACAGAACATTCATGACTTCTGATTTCTACTTCCCTAGGACAGCTTCAGAACTTGAATTTCTTTGATCTTCAGAACATTCACAGCTTCTGACTTCTGCTTCCATCGGACAGCTTCAGAACTTGAATTTCTTTAGATCTTCAGAACATCCACAGATTCTGATTTCTGCTTCCATTAGGACAGCTTCAGAACATT
The DNA here is from genome assembly GCF_029867415.1 of Vicia villosa. Classification (NCBI taxonomy): domain Eukaryota; kingdom Viridiplantae; phylum Streptophyta; class Magnoliopsida; order Fabales; family Fabaceae; genus Vicia; species Vicia villosa. Next base: position 270,391 of record NW_026704991.1, on the reverse strand, counting down.
GAATTTCTTTGATCCACAGAACATTCATAGCTTCTGATTCTTGCTTCCATCAGGACAGCTTCAGAGCTTGAATTTCTTCTTACATCACTTCATGCTAGATTGTATCAGAACATTGTTGAATGTACCAGAGCATCATCAGAGCATCTCTACATCCTGAAATGTTACAGAACAAAACTAAACGACAAAAGACAGCATGAATGAGTCAGAACATAGAATATGTTTCAGAACATATAATATGTATCAGAGCCAAGAACACATAATATGTATCAGAGCCATATGGTATGTGTCAGAGCACATAAACATAATGTTTCAGATCATATTCTATCATCAGAATATCTGAACATTCTTCCTTCTTGCTTCTGATTCTGAAGCTTCATAGCACTCAGCTTGCTTCAAGAATCCAAGAGCTTGATTCATCTTGTTGCTTCTTATGTTGATCTTGAAAAGAGAATCTTCAATTCCTGCAACAACACAACTTAAAGCATAGAACTTTGCAAGTTCTGTTAGAAATGTGGGGCCTTTTTACCCGGTAACTGATAAAATTAATCAGATCATTTATCATATATTTTCTCCCCCTTTTTGTCATAACATCAAAAAGAATATAAAAGATTCAGATGTAAAGCAAGAGACAAAAGGAATGAAACAGAATAAAACTTTTTCATTGATTGGAAAGAAGAAAAGTACACAAAAGGATGCAGAACAAGCAGATGCAACAAGGAAAGAAAAACTACAAAGACCAAAGACTAAGACCCTAGTCTAGACAAAATCCGCGCCAGAACATCATGAATCCTGTCAGTGCTTGCAGTTTGCCTTGCCATGAAGGAGCGAAACTCAACACTGGTTGCTTCTTGCATGCCCATACGAGAAGCCAGCATGGCCTGATTCTGATGTAGAACTTCCAAAGTCTCCATCAGAACTGAAGGTACACCAGACGAAGAAGCACCAGAACTTCTACCAATAGGGACAGCAATCTCAGCAGGACGACCTTCTGGAAGGATTCCAGCTTGTGCATCTTCCATCTCAGCATCTGAGTCTGACTCAGAAGCAGCCTCAGCATATACTGGTTCAGGCAGCTCAAAAGCTCCAACTTCCAAGGCTTGAAGAATAGCTTCAAGGTTTGTTGGAGGGGTTGGACCAGCAACTTCTGCAGGATAAACCACTTCTGGAAAGACCATGTGAGGAGCACTTTCAGAAGGGTTCATTCTGAACCAATTGAATAACCACTGAAAATCTCCAGTTAGCACTGAATACCATGGTCTCCAAACCACTATGTCTCTGCAGGGATTCTCTTCTTCCATCTCATCTGCAGGTATCCTTTCTTCAAGAACTCTTTTGTTCCTGATGAGATGGTGATAGCTGCTTTCACCAACTTCCAAACGAAGAGGAGATATCAGATGGTGAAAAAGGTGGTTCCAGAGAAAGAAGTGAAGATGAAGAGGTGGTGGATGTCTGTGAAGAGGAAGGTGATTGAGGGATACCATCAAGAGGTTTAAACATACGTCTAGAATAGTTTCCAAACATCATAGCTTCAAAAGGATTCACCTTTAGAGGATCGTAGGTGATCCTTACCCTTTTTGGTTTGTTATCAGGTTCATCGGTTGCTTTTCTCTTTTGTTTCCGATCAGATTCTTGATTTGAAGAGCTTGAAGAAGGATTCATGATAAAGTTGCAGAAAATGAAAACCGCTAGGGTTTATGATATGAATGCAAAGAGAGAGAGAGAGAGAGAGAGAGAGAGATAAAAAGAAAACTGAATGCAAGAGAGTGAAAATATAAGAGGGAAAAAGAAACGTTTGAAGAATATAAAAGAAAAGAATTAAAGGTAATGATGGATAGCATTTAATGTTACGTGACGTGAGGAGAGATAATAATGACAAAGGAAGTGATTAGCACAGTTACCTAAGTAGGCGTCCCCTCAACTGCACGCACGCTTGTCCAGAAATAGTGAACACGTGTTTACCATCTGGATAGCCATTTACAGCTGTTTTACTTTTTAAGAGATTCTGAGTCAACTTAGACAATGAAACGTTAGTAATAACAGAATCACTACTTCTAATTGATTACAATCAGAACTTCTTATAAAAGACTAATCCAATCTCATTTTAGAAGATACTCATACATAAGATCTTCTCATCTTCTCATTCTGGACATAAATCCATACTGATATTCTTCAGAATGAACTTAAACCTATCTTCAGCAAGGGGTTTTGTAAAGATATCAGCCCATTGATGGTCTGTATCCACAAAGTTTAAAGATATAACACCCTTCTGAACATAGTCCCTTATGAAATGATTTTTAATCTCAATATGTTTAGCTTTTGAATGTAAGATAGGATTCTTGGATAAACATATAGCAGAATTATTATGACAGAAGATAGGAATGTTACTCTCATATATCTGATAATCTTCTAGCTGACTTCTCATCCAGAGCATTTGTGTGCTACAACCAGCAGCAGCAACATATTCTACTTCTGTTGTTGAGAGGGCAATTGTAGCTTGCTTCTTGCTGTACCATGAGATCAGATGACTTCCAAGGAATTGACAACTTCCAGAAGTGCTCTTCCTTTCTATTCTATCTCCAGCATAGTCAGCGTCACAGAATCCTACTAAGTTGTAATCTTTGGATCTTCTGTAAACTAAACCAACATTAGTAGTACCTTTCAGATACCTCAGAATTCTCTTAACCGCAGTTAAATGAGATTCTTTCGGATCTGATTGGAATCTAGCACGCAAACAAACACTGAAGAGAATGTCAGGTCTAGAAGCAGTTAGGTATAGAAGAGATCCAATCATAACTCTGTACAACTTCTGATCTACCTTCTTACTTACCTCATCCTTACCTAGGACACATGTTGGATGCATAGGAGTTTTGGCTTCTTTGCTTTCAGAAAGATTAAACTTCTTCAGAAGTTCTTTCACATACTTCGTTTGATGAACATAAGTTCCATCAGAAGTTTGGTTGATTTGAATTCCAAGGAAATACTTGAGTTCTCCCATCATGCTCATTTCAAATTCAGCCTGCATAGACTCAGCAAACTCCTTTCCAAGTGTAGCATTAGATGTTCCAAAGATGATATCATCAACATATATTTGACATATTAAAATATCCTTTTTAAAGGTTTTACAAAAGAGAGTAGTGTCCACTTTTCCTCTAGTGAAACCATTTTCCAGAAGGAAGGAACTTAAACGTTCATACCAAGCTCTCGGAGCTTGCTTCAATCCGTATAAAGATTTCTTTAATTTAAAAACATGATTTGGAGACTTGGAGTCTTCAAAACCAGGAGGTTGATGGACATAAACTTCTTCATCTATATAACCATTTAAGAAGGCACTCTTAACATCCATCTGATAAAGAGTGATGTTGTGTTGAGTGGCAAAAGAAATTAATAGACGAATAGATTCTAACCTGGCCACTAGTGCAAAGGTTTCTATGTAGTCAATCCCTTCTTGCTGACTATAACCTTGAGCAACCAGTCTGGCTTTGTTTCTTACCACTTCTCCCTTCTCACTTAGCTTGTTTCTGAACACCCACTTAGTGCCGATGATGTTAAATCCTTTTGGTCTAGGAACCAAGTCCCATACGTCATTTCTTGTAAACTGATTTAGTTCTTCTTGCATGGCAATTATCCAGTCAGGATCTTCTAGAGCTTGATCAACAAAAGTTGGCTCGATCAAAGAAACAAGACCTAATTGACATTCTGCATTGTTCTTAAGGAATGCCCTTGTTCTGATGGGATCATCTTTCTTCCCAAGGATTACATCTTCTGAATGAGCTGAAGCAAGTCTAGGTGATCTTCTGACTGTTGGCTCTTCAGAAATTCTGAGATTCTCTAAAGATGCAGCAACTTGATCTTCTGATCCATTGCTTCTGAGACTATCCGCTTCCGCAGCTTTGCTTATTGGTTCTACTTCTTCTGATATATCAATATCAAAATCTGCAAAATTCTCAAACTGCTTTGGTTTTTCAAGACCAAGCTTATCATCAAACCTGATATTGATTGATTCTTCTACAACCAATGTTTCAGTATTATATACTCTGTAGCCTTTAGAGCGTTCAGAATATCCAAGAAGGAAACACTTTTGTTCTTTAGAATCAAACTTACCAAGATGATCTTTAGTGTTCAGAATAAAACATACACATCCAAAAGGATGGAAATATGAAATGTTGGGCTTTCTGTTCTTCCACAATTCATGAGGAGTCTTATTTAGAATAGGTCTGATAGAGATTCTATTCTGAATATAACACACAGTGTTTATTGCTTCTGCCCAGAAATGCTTAGCCATATTGGTTTCATTGATCATGGTTCTGGCCATTTCTTGTAGAGTCCTATTCTTTCGCTCTACAACTCCATTTTGTTGTGGAGTTCTAGGACAAGTGAAATCACGGGCAATACCATTTTCTTTGAAGAACTCCTCAAAGAATCTGTTCTCAAATTCGCCACCATGATCACTTCTAACCTTTATGATTTTACACTCTTTCTCAGATTGTATCTGAGTGTAGAATTCAAAAAACACTGAATGAGACTCATCCTTGTGTTTTAAGAACTTTACCCATGTCCAGCGGCTATAATTATCAACGATGACTAATCCATATTTCTTCCCTCTGACAGATGCTGTTTTGACTGGGCCAAACAGATCAATGTGCAAGAGTTCTAACGGCCTTGAGGAAGAAACAACATTCTTAGACTTGAATGCAGGTTTGGAGAACTTGGCCTTCTGACATGCTTCACAAAGAGCATCTGATTTTTATTTCAGATTTGAGAGTCCTCTGACCAGATTTAGTTTGTTAATATGAGAAATCTTTCTCAAACTAGCATGTCCTAATCTTCTGTGCCAGACCCATTGCTCTTCAGAAACAGACATAAGACAGGTCACCTTCTGATTCTTAAGATCCTGAAGATCTGTCTTATAAATGTTGTTCTTTCTCTTGCCTGTAAATAGGATTGAGCCATCCTTCTGACTTACAGCCTTGCAAGACTTTTGATTGAAGATTATGTCATAACCATTGTCACTTAATTGACTTATGGACAATAAGTTATGCGTTAATCCTTCTACAAGAAGTACATTAGTTATGGAAGGAGAGTTACCAAACTTTATAGTTCCTGAGCCAATAATTTTGCCCTTATGATCTCCTCCAAACTTGACTTCTCCACCTGGTTTAAGCACCAGGTCTTGGAATGTAGACCTTCTTCCCGTCATGTGTCGCGAGCACCCAGAGTCCAGGTACCATGACATTTTGATGTTTGTCCTCTTTGCCGCCAAGGATATCTGCAACAGAAATTATCTTCTCCTTAGGTACCCACAATTTCTTGGGTCCTTTCTTGTTAGTTCTCCTCAAGTTCTGATTGAACTTGGGTTTAGCAAAATATTTAACACGAGGAACAACATGATATTCTTTAGGTTTGTCAGCATGATATTTCTTAGGATGTGTCACATGCTTCTTAGTGTGAACAGTGTTAAACTTTTGTGCATGTGAAGTAAGCCTAATATCATGAGCATGGCCATATTTGAACTGATCATACAATGGCTTGTATGTGATCTTCAGATCATCAACAGGTTCAAATTTATGTGAGGTATCATCCTCATAGCCAAAACCAAACCTTCTGTTTCCAGAAACACCATATATCATAGAAGCGAGATGACTTCTGCCAATACTTCTAGATAAGAACTTTCTGAAGCTCGAGTCATATTCTTTCAGAATATGATTCATGCTAGGAATGGATTTTTCTGTTTCAGAAGGAGATCCACTATCTTTGGATAGATTTACAAGTTTTTCCTTCAGTTCAGAATTTTCCACTTCCAGCTTCTTAGTTTCAAATTCAAACTGCTTCTTCAGCTTTTTGTATTTGATACTAAGATGAGCCTTGAGTTCCAGAAGTTCTGTTAAACTGGAAACTAACTCTTCTCTAGATAGTTCAAAAAATACCTCTTCAGAATCTGATTCTGATGTAGTTCTGATCCATCATCTTCTGTAGCCATCAGCGCGAAGTTGGCTTGTTCTCCTTTAGAGTCTGATTCTGATTCAGAATCATCCCATGTTGCCATAAGACCTTTCTTCTTATGAAACTTCTTTTTGGGATTCTCCTTCTGAAGTTTTGGACACTCGTTCTTGTAATGTCCAGGCTCATTGCACTCATAGCAGACAGCCTTCTTCTTGTCATATCTTCTGTCACCAGAAGATTCTCCACGTTCAAATCTCTTTGAACTTCTGAAGCCTCTGAACTTCCTTTGCTTGCTCTTCCAGAGTTGGTTTACCCTTCTGGAGATCATGGACAGTTCATCTTCTTCTTCTTCAGATTCTGATTCTGATTCTTTAGGATCTTCTTCTCTAGCCTGAAAAGCGTTAGTGCATTTTTTAACATTATATTTTAATGCAATAGACTTACCTTTCTTCTGAGGCTCGTTTGCATCCAGCTCTATTTCATGGCTTCTCAAGGCACTGATAAGCTCTTCCAAAGAAACTTCATTCAGATTCTTGGCAATCTTGAATGCAGTCACCATAGGACCCCATCTTCTGGGTAAGCTTCTGATAATTTTCTTTACATGATCAGTCTTGGTGTAGCCTTTATCCAGAACTCTTAATCCAGCAGTTAGAGTTTGAAATCTTGAAAACATCTTCTCAATGTCTTCATCTTCCTCCATCTTGAAGGCTTCATATTTCTGGATTAGAGCAAGAGCTTTAGTCTCCTTGACTTGAGCATTTCCCTCATGGGTCATTTTCAATGACTCATATATATCATAGGTAGTTTCCCTGTTAGATATCTTCTCATACTCAGAATGAGAGATAGCATTCAGCAAAACAGTCCTACATTTATGATGATTCTTGAAAAGCTTCTTCTGATCATCATCCATTTCTTGCCTGGTAAGCCTTACACCATTAGCTTTCACTGGATGTTTGTAACCATCCATCAGAAGATCCTATAGTTCACCATCTAGACCAAGAAAGTAACTTTCCAGTTTATCTTTCCAGTATTCAAAGTTTTCACCATCAAATACTGGTGGTCTAGTATAACCATTGTTACCATTATATTGCTCAGCAGAGCCAGATGTAGATGCAGATGGATTTGTTTGAGTTTCACCAGCCATCTTATACTGAAGCGTTTTTCTCTTCCTGAATCTTTTCTAAACACGGTTAAGTGCTTGCACCTTAGAACCGGCGCTCTGATGCCAATTGAAGGATAGAAAAACACTTAGAAAGGGGGGGTTTGAATAAGTGTAGTCTAAAAACTTGAGCGATAAAGTTAAATTGCACAATTATTTTTATCCTGGTTCGTTGTTAACTAAACTACTCCAGTCCACCCCCACGGAGTGATTTACCTCACCTGAGGATTTAATCCACTAATCGCAATAGATTACAATGGTTTTCCACTTAGCCCACGACTAAGTCTTCTAGAGTCTCCTGATCACAACCTGATCACTCTAGGAAGAATTGCTTAGACACAAGCTAAGACTTTCTTAGAGTATCCTGACCACCACGTGATCACTCTAATTACAACTGCTTAGACACAAGCTAAGACTTCCTAGAGTATCCTGATCAACACTTGATCACTCTAGTTACTTACAATTAATGTAATCAATTCTAAGAGTATTACAAATGCTTCTGAAAAGCTATAATCACAACAGTGATATCTCTCTTAACGTTTAAGCTTAATCTCACTAATATATTACAACAGCAATGTAGTGAGCTTTGATGAAGATGAAGTTTCTGAGCTTTGAGTTGAACAGCGTTCAGAAGCTGTGAATGTTCTAAAGATCCAGAAAACTCAAGTTCTGAAGCTGTCCTAAATGGAAGCATGAATCAGAAGCTGTGAATGTTTCTGTCCTCTTTGCCGCCAAAGATATCTGCAACAGAAATTATCTTCTCCTTAGGTACCCACAATTTCTTGGGTCCTTTCTTGTTAGTTCTCCTCAAGTTCTGATTGAACTTGGGTTTAGAAAAATATTTAACAGGAGGAACAATATGATACTTCTTATTCTGAGTTCCATGATATTTCTTGGGTTGTGTCACATGCTTCTTGGTGTGTGTTATGTGAAAACTTTGTGCATGTGATGTGTGCTTAATATCATGGGAGTGGCCAAATTTAAATTGGTTATACAGAGGCTTGTATGATATTTTCACATCATCCACAGATTCAAGCTTGTATGGGATTTCACCCTCATAACCAATGCCAACTCTCTTGTTCCCAGACACAGCATATATCATAGAAGCTAGCTGAGTTCTGCCAATACTTCTAGATAAGAACTTCCTGAAACTTAAATCTTATTCTTTCAGAATATGATTCAGACTGGGAGTGGATTTTTCTGAATCAGAAGGAGATCCAACATTATTGGATAATTTTAAAACTTTTTCTTTTAATTCAGAATTTTCCAACTCAAGCTTCTTAGTTTCAAATTCAAATTGCTTTTTCAGCTTTTTGTATTTGATACTAAGATGAGCTTTTAATTCAAGAAGCTCTGTTAGACTGGAAACTAACTCTTCTCTAGATAGTTCAGAAAATACCTCTTCAGAATCTGATTCTGATGTAGATTTTGATTCATCATCTTCTGTCGCCATCAGCGCAAAGTTTGCCTGCTCTCCTTCAGAGTCTGATCCTGATTCTGATTCAGAATCATCCCATGTTGCCATAAGACCTTTCTTCTTATGAAACTTCATCTTGGGATTCTCCTTCTGAAGTTTCGGACACTCATTCTTGTAATGTCCAGGCTCATTGCACTCATAGCAGACAACCTTCTTCTTGTCAGATCTTCTGTCACCAGAAGATTCTCCTCGTTCAAATTTCTTTGAACTTCTGAAGCCTCTGAACTTCCTTTGCTTTCTCTTCCAGAGTTGGTTTACCCTTCTGGAGATCATGGACAGTTCATCTTCTTCTTCAGATTCTGATTCTTCAGGATCTTCTTCTCTAGCCTGAAAAGCGTTAGTGCATTTTTTAACATTATATTTTAATGCAATAGACTTACCTTTCTTCTGAGGTTCATTAGCGTCAAGTTCAATCTCATGACTCCTCAGGGCACTGATCAGCTCTTCCAAAGAAACTTCATTCAGATTCTTCGCAATCTTGAATGCAGTCACCATTGGGCCCCATCTTCTGGGAAAACTTCTGATGATCTTCTTTACATGATCAGCCTTGGTGTAGCCTTTGTCGAGAACTCTCAATCCAGCAGTCAGAGTTTGAAATCTTGAAAACATCTTTTCAATGTCTTCATCATCCTCCATCTTGAAGGCTTTATACTTCTGGATTAGAGCAAGAGCTTTTGTCTCTTTGACTTGAGCATTTCCCTCATGGGTCATTTTCAATGACTCATATATATCATAGGCAGTTTCCCTGTTAGATATCTTCTCATACTCAGCATATGAGAGATAGCATTCAGCAAAACAGTCCTACATTTATGATGATTCTTGAAAAGCTTCTTTTGATCATCATCCATTTCTTGCCTTGTAAGCTTTACGCCACTAGCATTTACTGGATGTTTGTAACCATCCATCAGAAGATCCCATAGTTCACCATCTAGACCAAGAAAGTAACTTTCCAGTTTATCTTTCCAGTATTCAAAGTTTTCACCATCAAATACTGGTGGTCTAGTATAACCATTGTTACCATTTCCGTTGTATTGCTCAGCAGAGCTAGATGTAGATGTGTGTTCATCACCAGCCATCTTTTACTAAAGCGTTTTTCTCTTCCTGAATCTTTTCTAAACACGGTTAAGTGCTTGCACCTTAGAACAACAGCTCTGATACCAATTGAAGGATAAAAATAAATTGCACAGTTATTTTTATCCTGGTTCGTTGATAACTAAACTACTCCAGTCCACCCCCACGGAGTGATTTACCTCACCCGAGGATTTAATCCACTAATCGCAACAGATTACAATGGTTTTCCACTTAGCCCACGACTAAGTCTTCTAGAGTCTCTTGATCACAACCTGATCACTCTAGGAACAAATGCTTAGACACAAGCTAAGACTTTCTTAGAGTATCCTGACCACCAAGTGATCACTCTAATTACAACTGCTTAGACACAAGCTAAGACTTCCTAGAGTATCCTGATCAACACTTGATCACTCTAGTTACTTACAAATTAATGTAATCAAATAAGAGTTTTACAATGCTTCTTAAAAGCTATAATCACAACAGTGATATTTCTCTTAACTTTTAAGCTTAATCTCACTAATATATTACAGCAGCAATGTAGTGAGCTTTGATGAAGATGAAGTTTCTGAGCTTTGAATTTGAACAGCGTTTCAGCAAGTCTTTCAGAATAATTTTGTTCAGAATCGTTAACCTTGCTTCTCATCAGAACTTCATATTTATAGGCGTTTGAGAAGATGACCGTTGGGTGCATTTAATGCTTGGCGTGTTCCGTACAGCATTGCATTTAATGTTTCACGCTTTTGTCAACTACCTCGAGCCTTGTTCACGCTGTGTCTATTGACGTTGCCTTTAATAGCTTCCAACGTACCTTTTGTCAGTCAGCGTAGCCTGCCACTTGTACTTTCTTCTGATCTGATGTTTGTGAATAAAATATTTGAATATCATCAGAGTCAAACAGCTTGGTGCATAGCATCTTCTTGTCTTCTGACCTTGAAGTGCTTCTGAGCGTGATACCATGAGAACTTCAGTGCTTCTGCTTCTGATCTCAAGTTCTTCTGATGCTTCCATAGACCCATGTTCTGATTCTTCCTTGACCATCTTCTGATGTCTTGCCAGACCATGTTCTGATGTTGCATGCTGAACCTTCTGAGACAAAGCTTCTGAGCGCTGATTTGTGCATACTCTTTATATATTTCCTGAAAGGGAAATTGCAATGTATTAGAGTACCACATTATCTCACACAAAATTCATATCCTTGTTATCATCAAAACTAAAAATATTGATCAGAACAAATCTTAAGATGAGCTTTTAATTCAAGAAGCTCTGTTAGACTGGAAACTAACTCTTCTCTAGATAATTTAGAAAATACCTCTTCAGAATCTGATTCTGATGTAGATTCTGATCCATCATCTTCTGTCGCCATCAGCGCAAAGTTTGCCTGCTCTTCTTCAGAATCTGATCCTGATTCTGATTCAGAATCATCCCATGTTACCACAAGACCTTTCTTCTTATGAAACTTCTTCTTGGGATTCTCCTTCTGAAGTTTCGGACACTCATTCTTGTAATGTCCAGGCTCATTGCACTCATAGCAGACAGCCTTCTTCTTGTCCGATCTTCTGTCACCAGAAGATTCTCCTCGTTCAAATTTCTTTGAACTTCTGGAGATCATGGACAGTTCATCTTCTTCTTCAGATTCTGATTCTTCAGGATTTTCTTCTCTAGCCTGAAAAGCGTTAGTGCATTTTTTAATATTAGATTTTAATGCAATAGACTTACCTTTCTTCTGAGGCTCGTTTGCATCCAGCTCTATTTCATGGCTTCTCAAGGCACTGATAAGCTCTTCCAAAGAAACTTCATTCAGATTTTTGGCAATCTTGAATGCAGTCACCATTGGACCCCATCTTCTGGGTAAGCTTCTGATAATCTTCTATACATGATCAGCCTTGGTGTAACCTTTATCCAGAACTCTCAATCCAGCAGTCAGAGTTTGAAATCTTGAAAACATCTTCTCAATGTCTTCATCTTCCTCCATCTTGAAGGCTTCATACTTCTGGATTAGAGCAAGAGCTTTTGTCTCTTTGACTTGAGCATTTCCCTCATGGGTCATTTTCAATGACTCATATATATCATAGGCCATTTCCCTGTTAGATATCTTCTCATACTCAGCATGAGAGATAGAATTCAACAAAATAGTCCTGCATTTGTGATGATTTTTGAAATCTTTCTTTTGATCCATCAGTCATTTCGCTTCTCGTGAGCCTTACACCAGTAGCTTTAACAGGATGTTTGTAACCATCCAACAGAAGATCCCATAGATCAGCATCCAGACAAAGAAAGTAACTTTCCAGTTTATCTTTCTAGTATTCAAAGTTTTCACCATCAAATACTGGTGGTCTAGTATAACCATTGTTACCGTTGTATTGCTCAGCAGAGCCAGATGTAGATGTTGATTCACCAACCATCTTTTACTGAAGCGTTTTTCTCTTCCTGAATCTTTTCTAAACACGGTTAAGTGCTTGCACCTTAGAACCGGCGCTCTGATGCCAATTGAAGGATAGAAAAACACTTAGAAAGGGGGGTTTGAATAAGTGTAGTCTAAAAACTTGAACGATAAAAATAAATTGCACAGTTATTTTTATCCTGGTTCGTTCTTAACTAAACTACTCCAGTCCACCCCCACGGAGTGATTTACCTCACTTGAGGATTTAATCCACTAATCGCACGGATTACAATGGTTTTCCACTTAGCCCACGACTAAGTCTTCTAGAGTATTCTGATCACCACTTGATCACTCCAGGAACAACTGCTTAGATACCCTCTAAGACTTTCTAGAGTTTCCTGATCAACATGATCACTCTAGTTACAACTGCTTAGATAACCTCTAAGACTTCCTAGAGTATTCTGATCAAAACGATCACTCTAGTTCCTTACAACTTAATGTAATCAATTAAGAGTATTACAAATGCTTCTGAAAAGCTATAATCACAACAGTGATATTTCTCTTAACGTTTAAGCTTAATCTCACTAATATATTACAACAGCAATGTAGTGAGCTTTGATGAAGATGAAGTTTCTGAGCTTTGATTTAAACAGCGTTTCAGCAAGTCTTTCAGAATTGGTTCAGAGTTGTTAACCTTGCTTCTCATCAGAACTTCATACTTATAGGCGTTCGAGAAGATGACCGTTGGGAGCATTTAATGCTTTGCGTGTTCCGTACAGCATTGCATTTAATGTTTCACGCTTTTGTCAACTACCTCGAGCCTTGTTCACGCTGTGTCTACTGACGTTGCCTTTAATAGCTTCCAACGTTCCTTTTGTCAGTCAGCGTAGCCTGCCACTTGTACTTTCTTCTGATCTGATGTTTGTGAATAAAATATTTGAATATCATCAGAGTCAAACAGCTTGGTGCATAGCATCTTCTTGTCTTCTGACCTTGGAGTGCTTCTGAGCGTGATACCATGAGAACTTCAGTGCTTCTGCTTCTGATCTCAAGTTCTTCTGATGCTTCCATAGACCCGTGTTCTGATTCTGCCTTGACCATCTTCTGATGTCTTGCCAGACCATGTTCTGATGTTGCATGCTGAACCTTCTGAGACAAAGCTTCTGAGCGCTGATTTGTGCATACTCTTTATATATTTCCTGAAAGGGAAATTGCAATGTATTAGAGTACCACATTATCTCACACAAAATTCATATCCTTGTTATCATCAAAACTAAGAATATTGATCAGAACAAATCTTGTTCTAACAATCTCCCCCTTTTTGATGATGACAAAAACATATATAAATGATATGAATTTGCGATCAGAAAGAGCAGCCGGCTAAAGACAAATTACACAGCTATAGCATAAGCATGTGAATATGTCTCCCCCTGAGATTAACAATCTCCCCCTGAGATGAATAATCTCCCCTTGAAATAAATACTCGAAGAACTTTAATAATAAAAGACTTCCCTTATTATTTCGGTAGAGACGATCACATAAGCTTCTGTCTTCTGATAATTCATAGTTTCTGACTCCTGCTTCCATTGGACAGCTTCAGAACTTGAATTTCTTTAGATCCTTAGAACACTCACAGCTTCTGATTCCTGCTTCCATTTAGGACAGCTTCAGAACTTGAATTTCTTTGATCTTCAGTACATTCACAGCTTCTGATTTCTGCTTCCATTTAGGACAGCTTCAGAACTTGAATTTCTTTTGATCTTCAGAACATTCACAGCTTCTGATTCATGCTTCCATTTAGGACAGCTTCAGAACTTGAGTTTTCTGGATCTTTTAGAACATTCACAGCTTCTGATCTCTGCTTCCCTCGGATAGCTTCAGAGCTTTGAATTTCTTCTTACATCACTTCATGCTAGATTGTATCAGAACATTGTTGAATGTACCAGAGCATCATCAGAGCATCTCTACATCCTGAAATGTTACAGAACAAAACTAAACGACAAAAGTCAGCATGAATGAGTTAGAACATAAAATGTGTATCAGAACACAAAATATGTATCAGAGCCATTTAAGCCATTTAGAATATATCAGATCCAATTGACAATGTATCAGAGCAAATAGACAATGATTTGGATCATATTCTATTATCAGAATTTCTGATCATTCTTCCTTCTTGCTTCTGATTCTGAAGCTTCCTAGCACTCAGCTTGCTTCAAGAATCCAAGAGCTATTTCTGATCATTCTTCCTTGCACTCAGCTTGCTTCAAGAATTCAAGAGCTATTTCTGATCATTCTTCCTTGCACTCAGCTTGCTTCAAGAATTCAAGAGCTTGATTCATTTTGTTGCTTCTTATGTTGATCTTTAATCTTTGATTCCTGCAACAACACAACTTAAAAACATAGAACTTTGCAAGTTCTGTTAGTAAATGTTGTCGCGGGGAAAAATCGTTATCTTTTTTTCGGGATGAGACACCTGATGCCTTCTTTGGGCTCGAGTGCTCAAAAAATGATTTTTCTTTTGTACCGACCAAACTTTTTATTGTTTCCAAAGGAGGAAAAGGAAAAAAGTTGCAATAACCTAAAAAACAGGTGCAAAGCCCAAAACTAAAAGCAGTGCACAAGTGGGGGAGAGATTCCAGGTAAAAGGGTTGGTTATACGAAGGGAAGGTATTAGCACCCAACGTATCTATAGTACTCTATAGGTTTCTTTGTTTTGTTTTTTTCATTCTATGTTACGGTGGAGGTTCTTGTGAGATAGGTGGGACCTAAGGTGTTTGTTTGATTATGCTCGCAAAGATCATTGCGATCCTCTGCATACATATCCCTTAGAGGGAATCAGAGCATCTGTAGCTCGGGGTCTACGGGTGCTAAGGTTTGAATGGTTTTTTTTTGTTTTGTTTTGCTCGCCAAGGATACGACCTTGTGCCTACGTATTCTCAAAGGGATGTTGAGAAAGTCAGAGCAATCGTAGTTCCCACTTATGCTAGTGGAAGCAAAGGATAAGAGACAAATGTCATCTAAATGTTCGATGTATCTAATCTATATCATCACATACATCTGTTTGATTTTTGTTTGAAAATCTTTTCATTATAAGCCCTGGGCTGTGCCACTTATGGCGCTTAGAATGATAAAGATGTTTTTGTTTGTTTAACCAGCCTTTTGGCAAAAACTTTCAATGAAGTCAGCCTTGTGACAAAAAGCTTTGATTAATCAGCCAGCCTTGTGGCAAAAGTTTCAACGAAGTCAGCCTTGTGACAAAAACTTTGATTAATCAGCCAGTACGGTGGAAAAACGGTTTGATTGATTAGCCAGCCTTGTGGCTAAAAGAAGTTTGATTGATTAGCCAGCCTTGTGGCAAAAAAGTTTGATTGATTGATTGTTTGTGATGATATAGAAAAGATACTCCTATCATAGAGATGAAAAATGTCTAATCTCCTAGGGTATTTGATTTGGATATTGGGGATGCTTATAAGAAGCCCGTGGGTCCTTGTACGAAGCCCAAGAGGAGGCTATCCGAGGGTCCTTGCATTGTAAGCCCAAGAGGAGGCTATTGGAGGGACAATCCAGGGTCCTTGCATTGTAAGCCCAAGAGGAGGCTATGGGAGGGACAAGTCGTTTGTACGAAGCCCAAGAGGAGGCATGGTATAGTTGGTTTGAGCTCCTAGAGAGATTTCACCGGGAAACCATACTCTATGTCCTAACCTAAACTAGGGAGATTCTTTGCACGAAGCCCAATAGGAGGCTATGGGGAACCTAGTGTTGTACTAAGTTGAACAAGCATATATAACACAATCACATGAACAAGTATGAACAAACATGTACAAACATGAACAAGTATAAACAGTTATATATATATATATATGACAAAGTGTGTATATAATGGAGTTTATGAAGGAAATATACCTGTAAGCATGATCCATTTGTATACACGGGGCTCTTATATTCGGGGAGAGGCCCATTTGAATTTATTCAAAGCTATGTAAACAGGTATTCACAAAGGGGCTTGAGACTTATACCTACATGGAGTCCCATGGTATTTTTGGGAAGATTTAAAGAAAACCTTCATTTTGATTTGTTATTCAAAGTTAAAAAACAAATTGATCGAGGTATGTACAAAAAAGTGTATGTACAAAAGGGTGTACAATGAAATACCTAATTTCATGTACATGAATGGGACTTATACCTATGTGGAGGCCCATGTTTTATTTTATAAAACATGGTTGATTGTTTTGAAAAAAAGATGTGTCGTTTGAAAAAAAACTGTTTGAAAGTTTTGAAAGAAGTTTTCTGTACAAAGAAAAACTGTAAAAAGAAAGAGGAAAGGGACTTATACTCTCTAATATTCGAGAGGCCCCACATCTCTTTGAAAATCAATTGATCAATTAAAAAGATTTAATCAATAGTTTCCTTTTAAATCAAAAAGAAATGGTTTATCGTTTCTGAAAAGAATCGTAACCGCTTGTTTTAAAATGGTTTGAATTTGAAAGAAACCAACTTAATTAATATAAAAACAAATTTTATGCTTAATTAAGACCTAAGTGATTAGGGTTTGATCACAAAAAAATATTTACAAGTGATTATGTTTGAAAAAAATCAAATAAAACAATATTTAAAATATTTAAAAATACCTAAAAACATGTCATTTTAAACCTAATTAAAAATGTATTAAATAAATCTTTTTTGATGATTTTTTTTGGTATTCATAAAATATGTATATTAAACAAAGAGTGTGCAAAAAATGAAGTGAAAATAATGAATTTTGATTGGTTAAATTAATTGATGAAGTTATGAAGAAAAATAAGAAAAATAGTGATAAAAATTGGGTTTTGTCTCCACAAGGACTTGAACCCACGCCCTCATGCTTGCCAATCAAAACAATCACCAACTGAGCTGCGCGCGGAGCTTGTTATACGTATGCCTCCATTTAATTATATTAAAAACAAACATTTGAAATTTATGAACAAAAAATGGCGCCAAGAACACATCCCTAATTCAAATTTGAAAATTCTGAAAACTGAATTGTTTGGATCAAGTAAGGGGTCTATTTCACTCGATTTTCCATAAGGAACATGATGGTGATCTTTAATTTCATTTATTTCCACTCTAAGGTCATCAATTTTCTGGAAATCGTGAAGAACCCTAATTCTGAGATTGATCATGAAATTGTGTATGTGCAAGATAAATAGCAATTGATTGAGGGTTAATGATCCTCATGTGTGCAGAAACGAGATGGTATGTTCATATTTCATTTATGATGCATGGAGAATAGAGTTTGAAGTTCATGAGCACTTACCTTAAAAATGGCAAAACTGAGAATCGAATTCTACAAATGAGGAGTTCCAGTTGTTATTTCTTGATCTGGACAGCATCAATGGACCTTATGGAACATGTTTGAATGCTTGGAACAGTTTGAATTCACTTGAGTAAGGCCATGGAACCCGATCTGCAGAAGCTTCAAGTATGGATCGAGCTTGATGATTATGAGGTTACAGGTTGTGTGTGAGTGTTTGGATAGTTCATATGAAGTATATGGATGGTGTTTGAAGTGTTAGCTTGGACAAAAATAGCCTGGAATTGATTTTGGCATGATAAGGCTTATTATGTGCATATATGGAAGTGAGGTAGTGATTTTGAGATTTGAGGTGTTTTGGGGTGTGTGAGTGGATCAAACACATCCCATATGATGTTTATGAGATGTTAGAACCATCAATTTGGCCATAACTTCAATGGTTTGGAGGTTGAGTTTTCTACCTCTTTGAAAACTATGAAACTTGCAATTCAAGAAAGAAGAGAGAAAACCTATAATTGTGAGGTTTTGGTGTGATTTGAAGAGTGGAAATGACCTCTATTTATAGGCCAAAGTTTCTGAATGAAGAGCTTTGCAAGTTGATGCAAGAAGTGATGATTTGGCTTAAGAGATAAAATGGAATCTTTCACATTAAATGCAAATGGTTAAAAGTGACTAAACCATGGTTAAACCTCAAGCTTCTTATCCTCTTCCATTCTGATCTCAAATCAGAAGAATATCTTCAATTATTGCATCTATGCATCATTATTTGGATCATTTGGCAAATTGGTTCATAACTTAGTGAAAATGGCATGAAATTTCAAGTGAAAAGTTCACTAATGTCAAAATTCAAAACCATGGCTACACTCCATATTTTTTCATGCTCTTGGACATTTTGGAAAGCTCATATTACACACTTCAAAACCCTAGTTGAAAGTTTCTTCAAGACCTTTAAGGAAGTGGGTGAAAAAGATCCATGAACTTTGAAGAAAATGAAGTTTTAAGTGAAATTTTCAAAAGATACCAACTTTGAAGCTCCATATCTCTTAAATGGTTGATCTTTTGGAAAAGAATTATATGTGTCAAAGTTGTTTATTGGATCAAAATCTACAACTTTCATGTTGTAAGTTTTTTTCAGTTTGTAGGTGAAATTTTGAGAAATTCTCTTCCAAAGTTTGGAAAAAACCATTGAAAAACACTTAGAAAATTTTTCTAAGTATAAAAGTCAAACTTTGACTTTTTGTTTCTTGATTGATTTTCTTGATTTTTCTTGATCAAATGACTTCATATATCATATATTGATGATTTAAAACTTCAAAAGTCATGGTTGATCAAAATTCTCCAAAAGTCAAAGGTGATCTTGTACAGTTGACTTTTTCAGACGAATCGCGTTTTTGGAGATTTCAAATGAAACAGGCTATCCTCATCAAATGAATGGTATGAATGGATCATATTGAGGCATTAGAGGATACTGAGCCATGGTTTGAGTTGTGGCATCATGTCCTGATTAAAAAGTCAGTTATTCAGTGAATTAGGTCAAAAAACCCTAATTGTCGACCTGATGAAATTGATGACTGTGGATCTTGAATTGAGATGTAATTTCCATTGTATATTGTCACAGGGATTATTTGAAGATGATTGAAACCTTTGATTGACTTCCTGGGGATTTTTAGGGTTTCCCAAATGTGATCCCTGATTTTGGTCCCTGATAGTTCAAAACCCTAATCTGATGATTTGAAATTTCACTGTTGATCAATCCTTGTGTAGGAGATGTTATGAGCCAATGGATTAGGTCAAAATGATGAACTTGGGGTCTTGAGGTCATGTCCCAAGTTATTAGGTCAAACCCTGAGCAAAAGTCAGGAGTATGCTATCTTCAGTCAAAACCCTAATCTGGTTGATTCAGAGCCTTTGAGCTTGTTGAAATGACTCCCTGAGGACCAAATGTTGATTGTTGATGAAGATGACTCATTTGAAATGAAGGGGGAACAAAAACCCTAATTGATTGTTACTTGTACTGATGAGTGATTTTCTGATTAAATCCTGCTGAGTCACAAGTAGCAAACACAAGCTATGCAATTTGTTAGAGATGCAAATGATGTATATGCAATGATATGAGGTGGTATCTTAGGTCAAAAATTGGGGTATGACAGATGCCCCTATTTAAGTTTCTTCAACCTGAGATATGAAGATTGAAAATCTTCGTTTTGATAGGGTGGAAGAGACTTAAATATCAGAAGAGGCGAATTTTGGACCTAAGATACCAAAATTGCGAATGATGCAAGGATATCTTTACCGAGGGATATCAAGAACTGACTCCACTGAGGACAAGAGATCGGGAAGGATGTCTCAATCCATTTCAGGAAGAGAATCCGTTTTTCTCTTTTCGGGAAAGCAAGTGTATGCTTCACCGGGGGATGATAGCTTTGTAAGAAAAGCTTACCTATCGACATTACCGACTATCAGCACAGGGATAGACTTGTTAATAATGCGAAGGTGGAAGGTATGAAACTGTATTACCGACTATCAGCATTGTGATAGACTTGACAAGGTAAAAAGAGTTTCAACGGTTCGGTTAATATTACCGACTATCAGCCTTGTGATAGACATGTTAAATAATATAACCAGAACAAGAAAGTTTCCGACTACCAGCCTCGTGATAGCGGTTTTGAAGACATGATCAATTATCAGCCGAGTGATAAAATGATCTGGGAGACTTTGTTAGGGAAATTACTGGATATTCAGCCTTGTGAACAGTAATAAGGCCCTGATTGTCAAATGGTCTTCATGATTGATTTCCTTGAGAGGAAAAATATTTTGGAAGAGACATAAGCTGCTCAGATGATGAGGCTATTGCTTATGGTCTATTTTTCACGACTCTGTTTGAGGAATCAGAGTTTGAATCTCTGGTAAAGACAAGGTTCTAACCAAGAATGAATTGGAAAGAGACAGTCAAACAAGACTTTGTACCCATGAGGAATGAACTCAACTGGGGATTTTCTCCTTCGTTTTGAGAGGAAAAACTAAAGCAACCTTCTTCCACGAGGAATGATCTCAGTGGGGAACTGGAGAAACAAGATGTTCTTTCTGCTTATGGGTGACAACCTAATTGGAGAGATGACGCGCCCATACCTGTTTCTTTTTTCTTTTTTTTTTTTCTCTTTTCTTATTTTTTTTCTTTTTTGGGATAGATATATCCTAAACAAGTGAACATGAAGCAACATTGAAAAATGCAAGAATGCATAAATGATGCAAATATGTATGAATGATGAATGTCATGAATGTAGCATGCATGTTGACGATACTGACAGACAGGGAAGTATATACTGGAGAGGGACCGACGTCGCAATACAACCAGATACTTGGCAAATGTTTTTCAGCACGGTGTAGATAACACGGGTGATGAATGGTGTTGCGTGCTTAAAACTTCTCTGGGGAAGATAAGCATCTTTTCTCATTGAGATGGAAGAACCTTTTTACTGGAGATGGAAAATCTTCGTCACTGGGGATAAAA
Organism: Vicia villosa; assembly: GCF_029867415.1. Classification (NCBI taxonomy): domain Eukaryota; kingdom Viridiplantae; phylum Streptophyta; class Magnoliopsida; order Fabales; family Fabaceae; genus Vicia; species Vicia villosa. The sequence continues at coordinate 249,563 of NW_026704991.1, read as the reverse complement.
GACCTTCTTCATTGGGGATAGAAGAGCTTTTCCTATCATACTCTCTTATTCATCCTATGGAGATAGTTGTTGATGTTCCTCCTGTTGTTCACAACTCAAAGGAAAGTTTCGCTTTTATTTTGAAAAAGTGAAGTAAATTCATTTAAAACTTCTTTTCTTTTTTTTTTCAAAAGTGAATAACACAACTAAAGTGTCATTTTGCAAGCTAAAAGAAATTAGAGATTGCAAACAAATGGGCACAAGGCTCAAATTTATTTAATAGGATGAAAATCAGCTAAAGGCGTGATTCCATGGAGTATTTACAAAAGTTGAAAATGGTAATTATGCGGAAAAGGCTACATTGAAAGCAATAACCACTATTTTCCCTAACAACTTTGAGTTCCAACTGTGCTTGTCGCTTCAGATTGGTGATGATTTGATTGAAGATCCTTTGATGAAAAAGACTCCTCAGGTGACGAAGTACGGACTGATGCAGTTACTTTGTCATAAATCCTTAATTTTTGCCTAGATTGCCCTTTCAGGTTTTCAATCTACCAGGATGAATTTTTTTCTGTTTATTGTCTCTAATTTTTGCCTGGACCGCCCTTTCAGGTTTTCAGTCCACCGAGACGCTCATTTTTGCCTAAGTCGCCCTTTGCGGGTTTTCGACTTACCGAGCTGTTCTTTTCTTTTTTAGACAAAGTATTTCTTGACTGCATCAGCATTTACAGGATGTGGGAGTTCATCACCATCCATGGTTGTAAGAGTCATGGCGCCGCCAGAAAATGTTCTTTTGACAACATACGGGCCTTCGTAATTAGGAGACCATTTGCCCCTAGAATCTGGTTGAAAAGACAAGATCTTTTTAAGCACGAGGTCGCCTTCTCGAAATTCACGAGGTCGAACCTTTTTGTTGAAAGCTTGTTTCATCCTTGCTTGGTATAACTGTCCATGGCATAGAGCAGTCATACGTTTTTCTTCGATTAAGTTCAACTGATCGTATCTGCTTTGACACCATTCAGCCTCTGATAACTTAGTCTCCATGAGGACTCTCATTGATGGTATTTCAACTTCTACGGGGAGCACAACTTCCATGCCGTATACTAGAGAAAAGGGAGTTGCCCCTGTTGAAGTACGCACTGAAGTACGGTATCCATGTAAAGCAAGTGGCAGCATTTCATGCCAGTCTTTGTAAGTGACGACCATTTTCTGGACAATCTTCTTAATGTTCTTGTTGGGGGCTTCGACGGCGCCATTCATTTTTGGTCTGTAAGGAGAAGAGTTGTGATGCTCAATCTTGAATTCCTCACACAATTCTTTCATCATTTTGTTGTTCAAGTTTGAACCATTGTCAGTAATGATCTTGCTGGGAATACCATATCGGCAAATGATGTTATTCTTGATAAACCTCACAACCACTTGTCTTGTAACATTGGCGTAAGATGCTGCTTCGACCCATTTGGTGAAGTAATCAATAGCTACCAAGATGAAACGATGACCGTTTGAAGCTTTCGGTTCGATATTCCAATCATGTCGATACCCCACATGGAGAAAGGCCACGGAGATGAGAGAACGTTGAGTAGAGTCGGTGGCACATGGATCTTATCTGCGTAGATCTGGCACTTGTGACATCTTTTCACGTGTTTATAACAGTCAGATTCCATTGTCAACCAATAATATCCTGCCCTTAAGATTTTCTTGGACATTGCATGCCCGTTTGAATGAGTTCCAAAGGACCCTTCATGCACTTCATGCATTAACATGTCTGCTTCGTGTCTGTCCACGCATCTGAGCAAAACCATGTCGAAATTTCTTTTGTATAGCACATCTCCATTCAGGAAGAAACTGCCAGAAAGTCTCCTTAGAGTTTTCTTATCTTTGTTTGATGCCCCAAGCGGGTACTCTTGAGTTTGAAGGAAGCGCTTGATGTCGTGGAACCACGGTTTATCATCGATGACTGCTTCAGTTGCAAACACATAGGCAGGCCTTTCAAGGCGTGTAATTCTGACTTTTGGCATATCGTTCCAATGATTGACTTTGAACATGGAAGATAGAGTAGCCAAGGCATCTGGCATTCAATTCTGATCTCGAGGTATATGATGCAATTCCACCTTGTTGAAGAAAGTCAACAGACGTCTTGCATAATCTCTGTAGGGAATCAAGCCAGGGTGGTAAGTTTCCCATTTGTCTTTGATCTGGTTGATCACGAGGGCTGAATCTCCATATATGTCTAGGATCTTGATCCTTAAGTCAATGGCTTCTTCGAGACCCATGATACAAGCTTCATATTCTGCGATGTTGTTGGTACAATCAAACAGTAGTCTGGCAGAGAACAGGATATGAGTACCCATGGGAGTGATGATGATTGCCCCAATTCCATTGCCAAAAGCGTTTACTGCTCCATCAAAAATTAGGCCCCATCTTGATTCAGGATCAGGACCTTCTTCAGGTAATGGTTCGTCATGATCTTTCATCTTCAAATACATGACATCTTCATCAGGAAAGTCAAACTTGAGAGATTGATATTCATTAATTGGCTGATGCGCCAAGTGATCGGCGAGAATGCTTCCTTTGACCGCTTTTTCAGCACGGTATTCAATGTCATACTCGGATAACAGCATTTGCCATCGGGCAATCCTTCCTGTTAAGGCAGGCTTTTCAAAGACGTACTTGATCGGATCCATTTTGGAGATTAACCAAGTAGTATTGTTGATCATGTATTGGCGGAGACGTTTTGAAGCCCAGGCCAAAGCACAACATGTTTTTTCGAGCATGGAGTAACGAGACTCACAATCTGTGAATTTCTTACTCAAGTAATAGATGGCATGCTCTTTCTTACCGGTTTCATCTTGTTGTCCAAGCATACAACCCATGGATTCTTCCAACACAGTAAGGTACATGATTAATGGTCTTCCTTCAACTGGAGGAATTAATATTGGTGGTTCTAACAGGTACTCTTTGATACTGTCGAACGCTTTCTGGCAATCTTCAGTCCATACAACCCCTTGATCTTTGCGGAGAAGCTTGAAAATTGGCCCACAAGTAGCAGTCATTTGAGAGATAAATCTGGAGATATAGTTCAATCGTCCGAGAAATCCTCTTACTTGCTTTTCAGTTTTTGGTGCAGGCATCTCTTGAATAGCTCTGACTTTGTCGGGATCTACTTCAATACCTCTTTGGCTGACAATGAAACCCAAGAGTTTTCCAGATCTAACCCCAAAAGTACATTTGTTAGGATTCAAGCGAAGCTGATATTTCCTTAGTCGTTGAAACAACTTCAAAAGGTATTCAATATGTTCTTCTTCTGTGCTGGACTTGGCTATCATGTCCTCCACATAAACTTCAATTTCTTTATGCATCATGTCATGAAAGAGAGTAGTCATCGCCCTTTGATAAGTTGCGCCTGCATTCTTTAATCCAAACGGCATCACTTTGTAGCAAAAGGTACCCCATGGGGTGATGAAAGATGTCTTCTCCATGTCTTCAGGAGCCATCTTAATTTGATTATAACCGGAGAACCCGTCCATGAAGGAAAAGACGTTGAACTTAGCGGTGTTATCAACCAGCATGTCGATATGTGGTAATGGAAAGTCATCTTTTGGACTGGCCTTGTTCAAGTCACGGTAGTCAACACACATTCTGACTTTGCCATCTTTCTTCGGAACTGGCACTATGTTGGCCAACCATTGAGGATACTCAGAGGTGACTAGAAAACTTGCGTCGAGTTGCTTTTGAACTTCCACTTTGATCTTGTTAGCCATATCAGGGTGAGTCCTTCGCAATTTCTGCTTAACTGGCGGACATTCTGGCTTCAATGGCAAGTAATGCTGAACAATATTGGTATCCAACCCAGGCATGTCTTGGTAGGACCAAGCAAACACGTCAACATATTCTTTGAGAAGGTCTGTCAACTTACTCTTGATATCAGCATCAAGCAGCGATCCAATGGTCACTTCTTTTTTGTCTTCTTCAGAACCCAAGTTGATCTTTTCTAAAGGCTCTTTGTGAGGCAGAATGGTTCTTTCCTCGTGCTTAAGTATTCGAGAGATCTCGTCCGGGATCTCCTCTTCTTCCTCTTCTTCGGCTTCGAACACAGGAAACTCAAAGTTGGGAGAGGGCATAGGGTTATTGCATTCAATGGGTTTATCAATAGTAAATCTGCACATGTGATTTATATTTATTTCAGAAAATTTATGAATGCAGGAGTGTATGCAGATTTTTTTGAAAAAGTTTTTTTTTTTTATTTTGGTTTTTTAGGATTACCATTTCCAGAAAAAAGCAAAAATAAAACATATAATGTAGGGAATTCAAAATGACACTTTATTTATGATTCATTTTTTTGAAACAAAGCCCTAAACACAAACTCATTTGTCTTGGGCAGGACAAAGAGGGAAACTTTAAAACAAAAGCCCTATACACAAAGTTATTTGGGCGGAATATTTAAAAGCAAAGCCCTATAAAACATCTCTCTGCTTTGGGCAAGGCAGGAGGTCAAAATAACAGCGAAGTGATTACTTTGAGCGGCGAACAACATTTGGAACGTCAACAGCTTTCCAGTAGCAACGAACTCCTCTGTGTATTATGTATTCAGGAAAATTCCCCTCAGAATTATCTTCAATATTGACATTGACTGCTGGTCGAGCAGGATTTGAAGGTCCTGGTTTGTCACCCTTGTTCCTCGTAGAGTTGAAACGGTCTTCTTCTACTTCTTGAAGAGCATAAACGAGTCACAATCTTCAGAATTTTCAGGATGTAATTCCCAGTCTTCAGGATGAAGAGACTCATTGTCAGCGACACTTTCCGAGTCAGTTGCGGGACCATCTTCCCCTTCATCTTCAAAAATGGCATTTATGTGATAATAACCATCTTCAGGATTATAAACCTTGGCAGATGCATTGAATCCGAAATCTTCAGTAATTTCAGGCTGCTGAGAAAATTGAGAGGACTGATAAGCCTCTTCTGGTTGACTATTATATTCAAAGGAATCTCCCCATCCAGTTGGTTGGATATCTTCAATCGAAATCTTTGAACTTTCAGGTGCAGTGTATTTCACCATATAATCATATTTTCCACTTGGTTGTCCCAAGGTGTCCCAGACCTCTGCAGGAATAAGCTCAGTTTCTTTGCCTTTGGATTTCTCTGAAGGAGAATATGGTTCTTCCTGAGATATATATCCCGAGTCATTGAGATAACATTTCCATTCTTCTTCAGAATCAGGCATACCTTCTTCGATGCATTCTTCGATAAGGACATTAACCTCTTGAGGAATTGGGTTAAGGAATCCTCCACTAATGAATGTTTTTTTGATCGGACGAAGGGTTTCATCCTTCTTGGTGCAGTTTGAGAATGTTGGTGAACATCCGAGACCTGCTCTAGTTTCATTCTTGGTAGGGATCACAACTTGCCCCCAGCCAGTGGTAGTTCCATCTTTTACTACTTTTACTGCTTCTTTGTAAGAAGAGATTGATGCTTTCTTCTTGGAAGATTCGTCTTCTAAAGAGAGACCTTGGAACTGGGTTCCTTCCACATCATCAGCACTGATAAAGGAAAAATTGGATAAATGGCTCACCATCAAGGCTTGTTCTCCACTTATTGTTACCAATTTTCCATTTGTTACAAATTTTAACATTTGATGGAGCGTAGAAGTTATTGCCCCAGCTTCATGGATCCATGGTCTTCCTAACAGACAGCTATAAGCAGCTTGAATGTCCATGACCTGGAAGGTGATTTGAAATGTATGTGGACCAATTGTCATGGGAAGGTTGACTTCGCCGATAACAGATTTTCGCGATCCATCAAATGCTTTGACTACTACACCACTGAACTTCATAGGCATTCCTTGATAAGACAAACGAGCAAGAGTCGTCTTTGGCATCACATTCAAGGAAGATCCGGTGTCTACCAACACATTGGACAAAGAGTCTGACTGACAGTTCATAGAAATGTGCAAAGCAAGATTGTGATTTCTGCCCTCCTTGGGGAGTTCTTCATCACAGAAGCTTAAATTATTGCAAGCTGTTATGTTTGCTATTATCCCATCAAAGTGGTCAACAGTCACATCATGATCTACAAAAGCTTGATCCAAGACCCTCATCAGGGCTTCCCTGTGGGCTTCTGAGTTTAAAAGCAATGAAAGTATTGAGATCTTTGAAGGAGTCTGCATAAGCTGGTCCACAATCTTGTATTCACTTCTTTTGATAAGTTTCAAAATTTCATCAAAATCAGGATTGACATTGGTTCCACTGGATTGACCAACATCAATGTTTGTATTACTGACAGGAGTTTCCTCAGGATTCCCCACTGGTTTATTGACAGGATTTTGTCCGGTTGCAGGAGTAACAGGCTGCTTTGGAGGTAGTGGAGTATACACACGTCCACTTCTTGTTACACGACTTACATCAGCAATGTTTACAACGGATGAGAGAGTAGGTAAAGGAACTTGTCCATTCTTTATCATTGTTGCATTGTAATTGTATGGAACTGCCTTGTCAGAGTCATAAGGAACAGGTCCAGGTTAACAAATGATCAAAGGAGCAATAGGAACCTTCGGCTTGTTGTAGGTAACTTCTATGCGCTCAGGCATGTTGAAATGAGGAACGATGACGTTAACTTTAGGCATTTCCGAGTTGATATCTGAGACTAAAAGCTCATGCGGATAACATCCTATCATGTTAACTTCATTTTCATCCCTATTTCTGTAGATCTGAATAGTACCATTATCCAGCAAAACTTGGAGATCTCTTCTCACAATGGAACATCCATGAGGATCTACACAACATATGCTACAGGAACCGTAGTGATGCTGGCGAAAACTCGGCCCTCGACAGAGAGTGGCGTGCATTTGTACCAAATCTGCTCTTGAGAAATTGATATTATAGACTCGGTATGGACCAGGACATCCGTAGACCATGTTTACAACATGCCCTCCATGATTGGGCAGCGGATTTGCTTGCACATTAGGATTCAAATTTCTGAAAGAGAGAAGATTAGATCTAACCAACCTCTGAACTTCATATTTCAAAGCTATGCAATGCTCAAGATCATGGCCAGGTGCTCCTTGATGATAAGGGCATGAGACCTCAGCTTTGTACCACCATGGAAGTTTCTCAGGTACTGGTGGTGGTGCTCTAGTTTGAACGAGACCTTTTTCAATCAATGCAGGGTACAATTCTGTGTAGGTCATTGGAATCGGATCAAACTGTGGAGTTTTTTGCACACGATTCTGATTATTGTTGAACTGCTGAGCCTGTTGTCGAGGCTGTTGTTGTTGAAATTGTGGAGTAAATCCCGGATTTGGTGCTGTGTTAACGACTGGCGCAATAGCAGCTACCTGTTGTTGACGATTGATGTTTCCTCTTGGCTTTCCTTGGGACACCATGTCAACACTTTGTTCTTTCTTCTTTGGGAAACCACTTCCGAACTTTTTGGTTCCGCTTGAAGATCCACCTTCTTTAGTTAGACGTCCGGTTCGGACTCCTTCTTCTAGACGCATCCCCATGTTTACCATTTCGGTGAAATCACTTGGAGCACTAGCAATCATGCGTTCATAATAAAACGGGCCAAGAGTATTCAAGAAGATCTTTGTCATCTCTTTCTCTTTTAACGGTGGATTAATCTGAGCAGCAGTTTCTCTCCATCGTTGGGCATACTCTTTGAAAGCTTCATGATCTTTCTGAGCCATGGATCGAAGCTGATCTCTGTCTGGAGCCATATCCGAGTTGTATTTGTATTGTCGGAAAAAGGCCTCACCTAGGTCATTGAAAGTTCGAATATTGGTGCTATCCAAACCTGTGTACCACTTCAGTGCGGCACCAGTTAAACTGTCTTGAAAGTAATGGATGAGCAACTGATGATTATCTGCATAAGTAGACATCTTTCTGGCATACATCACGAGATGGCTTTGTGGACAAGAACTACCTTTGTACTTCTCAAAGTCTGGGACCTTGAATTTAGCTGGTATTTGTACACTGGGAACCAAACATAGCTCCTGGGCATTCTTTCCAAACAAATCTTTCCCACGAATAGCTTTGACCTCCAGTTGTATCTTGTTGAACTGTTCTTGGAGATCTTCCACAAGATTACGCTGATTTGTGCTATCACCTTGGTCATGATAAATCTCATTGCCATCATAAGGAACTGTGTGAACCGTAGGGGTCGGAACTGTCATAGTGGGTTGAGAAAGTGCCATAGTAATCTGGGAAAAAGTTACCCCTGAATGTGGAATAAACGCCGAACCTTGCGTAGCAGGTGCTTCAGTTGTAGCTGTTTGAACCCCAGAGAAATTATGGCGGAAACCTGCACCAAAGCTGAAAGGCGTGCCCCAACCTTCTGGCATGGAGAAAGATGGAATACCGAATGCAACTGTAGAAACTGGAATAGTGACTTCAGATGTTACCGCTGCTTGACTGTTGGGTGGTGGCGGCTGATTCTGTGCGGCCATTAAGGAGTCAACCAGAGTAGTGAGACTTTCCAACTTTTCCTGAAGGGTGGTCACTGTACCACGGAGCTCAATATTCTCTTGTTCAGAGTGTTCCATTACTCTTCTTCTGCTTGAACGAGTATTGTATCTGTGATCTGATTGCGAGCGCAGTCGAGAAACTTTAAGACGCGACAGCTTGACGATCTATTGGAGAAAGATCCAAAAGATGAGACTCTATACAACAGACTCGATATGCAGAATGATGCATGCAAAAAGAAATTTATGATTTTTCCAAACATTTTAAAGATTATTTCCTTGCAAACATTTGAAGACAAACTATTCTTTTATTCATCATCATTTTTTTCTTTTATTGCAATAATGGGAAATGTTACAACGTTGGAGCATAGCTCCTTACAGAAGCAAATTATAAAATAAAAAGCTAAACAATCCTAAGCATCTTCATCAGACGAAGAACCAAATGCGTTATGCAGCTTGAGCTTCATGATTTCTTTCCCATAGTAAGCTTTCAACTCGGCCTTTTCAGCCCTCAGTTTGTCAACAACATTCTTCCAATTGTCAGGCATCGGAGCGTTGCTTGTCGAGGCTTCAAGATTTTTCTTGCTTTCTTTGATGTATCTTCTGATTGCGGCATCTTTCCGACGAATCTTCTCATCTTTACTCATGAGCCATCCATCTTGATAATAGAGTTTCTTCGTGATCTTTCACTCGTTTCTTCAACTTTCTATTTTCCACATCAGTTCTACGAAACTTTTCTTCCCAAGCGTCTTTTTCTAATCTCATCTTGGCTAAAGTCTCTTGGTATTCTTCTATAGTGGGAATGTCGGGCAATTGAGATACTGTAGGGAACATGGGTTTTTCATAATCATAAGGCATTTGAAACTCCTTTGCTCTTTTCTTTACCCAGCAGGTGTAGGCGTTCGTGGCAATGCAATTTCTTACCTCACCTTTTTCTTTTCTTCGGACGTTGTACCAAGCCTTCACCATTCTGGTCTTCAACCTCTGAGGATCCTCTCCTTCTTGGTAGAAGTAACTTTCCACTGCAAGACCAACAGGTTTAACTGAATTTGCATACCCGAGTTGTCGTCGAGCTAGGACTGGATTGTAGTTAATTCCTCCTTGTGTACCAATGAGGGGTACGTTGGCAAACTCTCCACAACTATCAATGGTTTTTGTACCACAGCGAGCCAAGGTATACCAATGAATATCATTATTAGTAAGAGACATAAGTCTTCGAGGCCAACGTAAGCCCTCTCGGTTTTTCGTGAAAATAGGAGACTCAGGTAAGTGTGAAACAATCCATTTGAACAACAAAGGTGCACAACATACAATGATTCCACCGCCTTGGCAATTCCTATGATGGACAGAGAAATACATGTCACCAAACAAAGTCGGAACAGGATTTCCATTCAAAAAGATCTTTATGGCATTGATATCAACAAAGTCGTCGATATTGGGAAACAGAACCAACCCATAGATGAGCAACGCTAGTACAGCTTCAAAAGCTATCATGCTACCAGTTTCAATGAAATCAAAGGCTTTCTTTATTAGAAACTGCGAAGTCAAACCCGGAAGGTTTCCTTTGGTAGTCCAATTACTCTCTATTTCAGATTTCTTCAAGTGGACGCCTGCTGCAATGGCTGGTGACTTAGGAATGGCTTCCAAACCATTGAAAGGTATTTTATCAGACACAGGAATACCCAAAAGATTGGCATATTCTTCCAAGGTTGGTACCAACTGATAGTCTGGAAAGGTGAAACACCGGTAGACGGGATCATAGAACTGAACCAGAGTTTTGAGAAGTCCTTCATCAACATGAGTGTTCAAGATAGGCAAAAGTTTTCCATGGCTTTTCCTAAAATCGGAAGGATCTTGTACAAAAGATGCTAACTCTTTCAGTCTTTCCACATTAGGCTCTTTGAAACCGTACTTCTTGGTATGCCTTTTTACCCACTCCATCACTTAATCCTATAATGTTTGCAAGGAAAATTCTCTAAAATTTTTTTTTTCGAAAAAATCATGTTTTTATGGGAAAAGATGGGTTTTTTGCATGGATGTATGAATGCATGGATGCGTGGATGCCACATATTCAAACATGGTGCGACAAACATGATAGCGCAAACATGGTAATTCAAACATAACTCTACAAACATGGTAACACAAACATGGTACACACAAGTTCAACGGTCCAGCGTCACGAGCATGAGGTCAGAGAACCAAACATGGGATAGTACTAGGGTTTATCACCTGCAAAACATGTTCTACTGATACGTCAGAGTCTACATTTTTCTTTCGGATATTACCGGCTTTCCACAATTAAACTCATGAGCCAGCAATATTCTCAAGAAAAACTCGTCTGAGTGTGGTTCTCCGCATGACAACTAATCCAAGTCTTCACCTGAATAGTTTCTGCACCACAACCTAATAAGGCCAGGATGGGTTGGGGTTCTAAAGCCAACTCAGCTTCTACAGTTCAATGAAAGCAATAATGTCTTCGCAACTGAACTTGCTAAACATATATTACCAACAAGGAACCTCCACTGAGCGGAAGGATTCTCATGCTGACTTTTTAAGTACTGAACTCCTTGTATGCCATACATGACTATACCCTCCACCTAATTCTTATGTGTACTTAATCCGGGTTAGGATTTGTCCATAATGTATCACTTGTAACAGAACCACACAAGCAACAGAACCAAGGAACCACACATGTAACAAGAATAAAATAAAAACAAAACAAATAGAAATAACCCTTTCTTTGGAAACAATAAAAAGTTTTGTCCCCAGTGAAGTCGCCATTTTTCTGTCGCGGGAAAAATCGTTATCTTTTTTTCGGGATGAGACACCTGATGCCTTCTTTGGGCTCGAGTGCTCAAAAAATGATTTTTCTTTTGTACCGACCAAACTTTTTATTGTTTCCAAAGGAGGAAAAGGAAAAAAGTTGCAATAACCTAAAAAACAGGTGCAAAGCCCAAAACTAAAAGCAGTGCACAAGTGGGGGAGAGATTCCAGGTAAGAGGGTTGGTTATACGAAGGGAAGGTATTCGCACCCAACGTATCTATAGTACTCTATAGGTTTCTTTGTTTTGTTTTTTTCATTCTATGTTACGGTGGAGGTTCTTGTGAGATAGGTGGGACCTAAGGTGTTTGTTTGATTATGCTCGCAAAGATCATCGCGATCCTCTGCATACATATCCCTTAGACGGAATCAGAGCATCTGTAGCTCGGGGTCTACGGGTGCTAAGGTTTGAATGGTTTTTTTTTGTTTTGTTTTGCTCGCCAAGGATACGACCTTGTGCCTACGTATTCTCAAAGGGATGTTGAGAAAGTCAGAGCAATCGTAGTTCCCACTTATGCTAGTGGAAGCAAAGGATAAGAGACAAATGTCATCTAAATGTTCGATGTATCTAATCTATATCATCACATACATCTGTTTGATTTTTGTTTGAAAATCTTTTCATTATAAGCCCTGGGCTGTGCCACTTATGGCGCTTAGAATGATAAAGATGTTTTTGTTTGTTTAACCAGCCTTGTGGCAAAAACTTTCAATGAAGTCAGCCTTGTGACAAAAAGCTTTGATTAATCAGCCAGCCTTGTGGCAAAAGTTTCAATGAAGTCAGCCTTGTGACAAAAACTTTGATTAATCAGCCAGTATGGTGGCAAAACGGTTTGATTGATTAGCCAGCCTTGTGGCTAAAAGAAGTTTGATTAATTAGCCAGCCTTGTGGCAAAAAAGTTTGATTGATTGATTGTTTGTGATGATATAGAAAAGATACTCCTATCATAGAGATGAAAAATGTCTAATCTCCTAGGGTATTTGATTTGGATATTGGGGATGCTTATAAGAAGCCCGTGGGTCCTTGTACGAAGCCCAAAAGGAGGCTATCCGAGGGTCCTTGCATTGTAAGCCCAAGAGGAGGCTATGGGAGGGACAATCCAGGGTCCTTGCATTGTAAGCCCAAGAGGAGGCTATGGGAGGGACAAGTCGTTTGTACGAAGCCCAAGAGGAGGCATGGTATAGTTGGTTTGAGCTCTTAGAGCGATTTCACCGGGAAACCATACTCTATGTCCTAACCTAAACTAGGGAGATTCTTTGCACGAAGCCCAATAGGAGGCTATGGGGAACCTAGTGTTGTACTAAGTTGAACAAGCATATATAACACAATCACATGAACAAGTATGAACAAACATGTACAAACATGAACAAGTATAAACAGTTATATATATATATATATATATATATATATATATATATATATATATATATATATATATATATATATATATATGACAAAGTGTGTATATAATGGAGTTTATGAAGGAAATATACTTGTAAGCATGATCCATTTGTATACACGGGGCTCTTATATTCGGGGAGAGGCCCATTTGAATTTATTCAAAGCTATGTAAACAGGTATTCACAAAGGGGCTTGGGACTTATACCTACATGGAGTCCCATGGTATTTTTGGGAAGATTTAAAGAAAACCTTCATTTTTGATTTGTTATTCAAAGTTAAAAAACAAATTGATCGAGGTATGTACAAAAAAGTGTATGTACAAAAGGGTGTACAATGAAATACCTAATTTCATGTACAGGAATGGGACTTATACCTATGTGGAGGCCCATGTTTTATTTTATAAAACATGGTTGATTGTTTTGAAAAAAAGATGTGTCGTTTGAAAAAAAACTGTTTGAAAGTTTTGAAAGAAGTTTTCTGTACAAAGAAAAACTGTAAAAAGAAAGAGGAAAGGGACTTATACTCTCTAATATTCGAGAGGCCCCACATCTCTTTGAAAATCAATTGATCAATTAAAAATATTTAATCAATAGTTTCCTTTGAAATCAAAAAGAAATGGTTTATCGTTTTTGAAAAGAATCGTAACCGCTTGTTTTAAAATGGTTTGAATTTGAAAGAAACCAACTTAATTAATATAAAAACAAATTTTATGCTTAATTAAGACCTAAGTGATTAGGGTTTGATCACAAAAAAATATTTACAAGTGATTATGTTTGAAAAAAATCAAATAAAACAATATTTAAAGTATTTAAAAATACCTAAAAACATGTCATTTTAAACCTAATTAAAAATGTATTAAATAAATCTTTTTTGATGATTTTTTTTGGTATTCATAAAATATGTATATTAAACAAAGAGTATGCAAAAAATGAAGTGAAAATAATGAATTTTGATTGGTTAAATTAATTGATGAAGTTATGAAGAAAAATAAGAAAAATAGTGATAAAAATTGGGTTTTGTCTCCACAAGGACTTGAACCCACGCCCTCATGCTTGCCAATCAAAACAATCACCAACTGAGCTGCGCGCGCAGCTTGTTATACGTATGCCTCCATTTAATTATATTAAAAACAAACATTTGAAATTTATGAACAAAAAATGGCGCCAAGAACACATCCCTAATTCAAATTTGAAAATTCTGAAAACTGAATTGTTTGGATCAAGTAAGGGGTCTATTTCACTCGATTTTCCATAAGGAACATGATGGTGATCTTTAATTTCATTTATTTCCACTCTAAGGTCATCAATTTTCTGGAAATCATGAAGAACCCTAATTCTGAGATTGATCATGAAATTGTGTATGTGCAAGATAAATAGCAATTGATTGAGGGTTAATGATCCTCATGTGTGCAGAAACGAGATGGTATGTTCATATTTCATTTATGATGCATGGAGAATAGAGTTTGAAGTTCATGAGCACTTACCTTAAAAATGGCAAAACTGAGAATCGAATTCTGCAAATGAGGAGTTCCAGTTGTTATTTCTTGATCTGGACAGCATCAATGGACCTTATGGAACATGTTTGAATGCTTGGAACAGTTTGAATTCACTTGAGCAAGGCCATGGAACCCGATCTGCAGAAGCTTCAAGTATGGATCGAGCTTGATGATTATGAGGTTACAGGTTGTGTGTGAGTGTTTGGATAGTTCATATGAAGTATATGGATGGTGTTTGAAGTGTTAGCTTGGACAGAAATAGCCTGGAATTGATTTTGGCATGATAAGGCTTATTATGTGCATATATGGAAGTGAGGTAGTGATTTTGAGATTTGAGGTGTTTTGGGGTGTGTGAGTGGATCAAACACATCCCATATGATGTTTATGAGATGTTAGAACCATCACTTTGGCCATAACTTCAATGGTTTGGAGGTTGAGTTTTCTACCTCTTTGAAAACTATGAAACTTGCAATTCAAGAAAGAAGAGAGAAAACCTATAATTGTGAGGTTTTGGTGTGATTTGAAGAGTGGAAATGACCTCTATTTATAGGTCAAAGTTTCTGAATGAAGAGCTTTGCAAGTTGATGCAAGAAGTGATGATTTGGCTTAAGAGACAAAATGGAATCTTTCACATTAAATGCAAATGGTTAAAAGTGACTAAACCATGGTTAAACCTCAAGCTTCTTATCCTCTTCCATTCTGATCTCAAATCAGAAGAATATCTTCAATTATTGCATCTATGCATCATTATTTGGATCATTTGGCAAATTGGTTCATAACTTAGTGAAAATGGCATGAAATTTCAAGTGAAAAGTTCACTAATGTCAAAATTCAAAACCATGGCTACACTCCATATTTTTTCATGCTCTTGAACATTTTGGAAAGCTCATATTACACACTTCAAAACCATAGTTGAAAGTTTCTTCAAGACCTTTAAGGAAGTGGGTGAAAAAGATCCATGAACTTTGAAGAAAATGAAGTTTTAAGTGAAATTTTCAAAAGATACCAACTTTGAAGCTCCATATCTCTTAAATGGTTGATCTTTTGGAAAAGAATTATATGTGTCAAAGTTGTTTATTGGATCAAAATCTACAACTTTCATGTTGTAAGTTTTTTTCAGTT
Organism: Vicia villosa; assembly: GCF_029867415.1. Taxonomy (NCBI): domain Eukaryota; kingdom Viridiplantae; phylum Streptophyta; class Magnoliopsida; order Fabales; family Fabaceae; genus Vicia; species Vicia villosa. The sequence continues at coordinate 234,292 of NW_026704991.1, read as the reverse complement.
TGTAGGTGAAATTTTGAGAAATTCCCTTCCAAAGTTTGGAAAAAACCATTGAAAAACACTTAGAAAATTTTTCTAAGTATAAAAGTCAAACTTTGACTTTTTGATTCTTGATTGATTTTCTTGATTTTTCTTGATCAAATGACTTCATATATCATATATTGATGATTTAAAACTTCAAAAGTCATGGTTGACCAAAATTCTCCAAAAGTCAAAGGTGATCTTGTACAGTTGACTTTTTCAAACGAATCGCGTTTCTGGAGATTTCAAATGAAACAGGCTATCCTCATCAAATGAATGGTATGAATGGATCATATTGAGGCATTAGAGGATACTGAGCCATGGTTTGAGTTGTGGCATCATGTCCTGATTAAAAAGTCAGTTATTCAGTGAATTAGGTCAAAAAACCCTAATTGTCGACCTGATGAAATTGATGACTGTGGATCTTGAATTGAGATGTAATTTCCATTGTATATTGTCACAGGGATTATTTGAAGATGATTGAAACCTTTGATTGACTTCCTGGGGATTTTTAGGGTTTCCCAAATGTGATCCCTGATTTTGGTCCCTGATAGTTCAAAACCCTAATCTGATGATTTGAAATTTCACTGTTGATTAATCCTTGTGTAGGAGATGTTATGAGCCAATGGATTAGGTCAAAATGATGCACTTGGGGTCTTGAGGTCATGTCCCAAGTTATTAGGTCAAACCCTGAGCAAAAGTCAGGAGTATGCTATCTTCAGTCAAAACCCTAATCTGGTTGATTCAGAGCCTTTGAGCTTGTTGAAATGACTCCCTGAGGACCAAATGTTGATTGTTGGTGAAGATGACTCATTTGAAATGAAGGGGGAACAAAAACCCTAATTAATTGTTACTTGTACTGATGAGTGATTTTCTGATTAAATCCTGCTGAGTCACAAGTAGCAAACACAAGCTATGCAATTTGTTAGAGATGCAAATGATGTATATGCAATGATATGAGGTGGTATCTTAGGTCAAAAATTGGGGTATGACAAATGTGGAGCCTTTTTACTCGGTAACTGATAATATTAATCAGATCATTTATCATATATTTTCTCCCCCTTTTTGTCATAACATCAAAAAGCATAAAAGATTCAGATGTAAAGCAAGAGATAAAATAAAAGAAACATAAATTACTTTTCATTGATTTCAACAAGAAGGATTACAAAAGAGGAAAAAAGAAGAGGGAAACGTTCGAGGAATATAAAAAGAAAAAAAGGACAATAAAAGAAATGATGAATGGCATTTAATGTAACATGACGTGAGGAGAGATAATAATGACAAAAGACGAGATTTGCACAGTTACCTAAGTAGACGTCCCCTCAACTGTACGCACGCTTGTCCAGAAATAGTGAACACGTGTTTACCATCTGGATAGCCAGTTACAGCTGTTTTGCTTTTAAAGAGATTCTGAATCAACTTAGACAATGAAACGTTAGTAATAACTGAATCACAATTTCTAATTGATTTCAATCAGAACTTCTTAAAAAAAAAATTCATTTCAGAAGATATTCATACATAAGATAAGATCTTCTCATCTTCTCATTCTGGGCATAAATCCATACTGATATTCTTCAGAATGAACTTAAACCTATCTTCAGCAAGGGGTTTTGTAAAGATATCAGCCCATTGATGGTCTGTATCCGCAAAGTTTAAAGATATAACACCCTTCTGAACATAGTCCCTTATGAAATGATGTTTAATCTCAATATGTTTAGCTTTTGAATGTAAGATAGGATTCTTAGATAAACATATAGCAGAAGTATTATCACAGAAAATAGGAATGTTACTCTCATATATCTGATAATCTTCCAGCTGACTTCTCATCCAGAGCATTTGTGTGCTACAACCAGCAGCAGCAACATATTCTGCTTCTGTTGTTGAGAGGGCAATTGTAGCTTGCTTCTTGCTGTACCAAGAGATCAGATGACTTCCAAGAAATTGACAACTTCCAGAAGTGCTCTTTCTTTCTATTCTATCTCCAGCATAGTCAGCATCACAGAATCCTACTAAGTTGTAATCTTTAGATCTTCTGTAAACTAAACCAACATTAGTAGTACCTTTCAGATACCTTAGAATTCTCTTAACCGCTGTTAAATGAGATTCTCTTGGATCTGATTGGAATCGAGCACACAAACAAACACTAAAGAGAATGTCAGGTCTAGAAGCAGTTAGATATAGAAGAGATCCAATCATACATCTATACAACTTCTGATCTACCTTCTTACTTACCTCATCCTTACCCAGTACACAAGTTGGATGCATAGGAGTTTTGGCTTCTTTGCTTTCAGAAAGATTAAACTTCTTTAGAAGTTCTTTCACATACTTCGTTTGATGAACATAGGTTCCATTGGAAGTTTGGTTGATTTGAATCCCAAGGAAATACTTGAGTTCTCCCATCATGCTCATTTCAAATTCAGCCTGCATAGACTCAGCAAACTCCTTTCCAAGTGTAGCATTTGAAGGATAGAAAAACACTTAGAAAGGGGGGGTTTGAATAAGTGTAGCTTTAAAAACTTGACAGATAAAAATAAATTGCACAGTTATTTTTATCCTGGTTCGCTGTTAACTAAGCTACTCCAGTCCACCCCCGCAGAGATGATTTACCTCAACTGAGGATTTAATCCACTAATCGCACGGATTACAATGGTTCTCCACTTAGTCAGCAACTAAGTCTTCCAGAGTCTACTGATCACACACTGATCACTCCAGGAACAACTGCTTAGATACCCTCTAAGACTTTTCTAGAGTCTACTGATCCACACGATCACTCTAGTTACAATCTGCTTAGTTCACTCCTAAGACTTCCTAGAGTATTCTGATCCACACGATCACTCTAGTTCCTTACAACTTAATGTAATCAATTCAAGAGTTTACAAATGCTTCTTAAAAGCTATAATCACAAACTGTGATATTTCTCTTAATCGTTTAAGCTTAATCTCACTAATATATTACAACAGCAATGTAGTGAGCTTTGATGAAGATGAAGATTCTGAGCTTTGAGTTTTTCAGCGTTTCAGCAAGTTAATTTGAATAATCTTGTTCAGAGTCGTTAACCTTGCTTCTCATCAGAACTTCATATTTATAGGCGTTGAGAAGATGACCGTTGAATGCATTTAATGCTTTGCGTGTTCCGTACAGCATCGCATTTAATGTTATACGCTTTTGTCAACTACCTCGAGCCTTGTTCACGCTGTGTCTACTGACGTAGCCTTTAGTAGCTTTTAACGTTCCTTTTGTCAGTCAGCGTAGTCTGCCACTTGTACTTCCTTCTGATCTGATGTTTGTGAATACAACGTTTGAATATCATCAGAGTCAAACAGCTTGGTGCAGCATCTTCTGATCTTCTGACCTTGAAGTGCTTCTGAGCGTGATACCATCTTCTGAGCTTCAGTGCTTCTGATCTCATGTTCTTCTGATGCTTCCATAGACCCATGTTCTGATTCTGCTTCGACCATCTTCTGATGTCTTGCCAGACCATGTTCTGATGTTGCATGCTGAACCCTTTGAGACAAAGCTTCTGAGCGTTGAATTATGCGTACTCTTTTATATATTTCCTGAAAGGGAAATTGCATTGGATTAGAGTACCATATTATCTTAAGCAAAATTCATATTATTGTTATCATCAAAACTAAGATAATTGATCAGAACAAATCTTGTTCTAACAATCTCCCCCTTTTTGATGATGACAAAAACATATATAAATGATATGAATTTGCGATCAGAAAGAACAGACGGCAAAAGACAAATTACACAGCTATAGCATAAGCATATGAATATGTCTCCCCCTGAGATTAACAATCTCCCCCTGAGATAAATAATCTCCCCCTAAAATAAATACTCGAAGAACTTTAATAAAAGACTTCCCTGATTATTTCGGTAGAGACAATCATATAAGCTTCTGTCTTCAGAGAATTCATAGCTTCTGACTTCTGCTTCCATTGGACAGCTTCAGAACTAGAATTTCCTTAGATCCCTAGAACACTCACAGCTTCTGATTCCTGCTTCCATCTAGGACAGCTTCAGAACTTGAATTTCTTTGATCTTCTGAACATTCACAGCTTCTGATTTCTGCTTCCATTCAGGACAGCTTCAGAACTTGAATTTCTTCGATCCTCAGAACATTCACAGCTTCTGATTTCTGCTTCCATTCAGGACAGCTTCAGAACTTGAGTTTTCTGGATCTTTTAGAACATTCACATCTTCTGATTTCTGCTTCCCTCAGATAGCTTCAGAACTTTGAATGTCTACTAACATCACTTCATGCTAGATTTGTATCAGAACGTTGTTGAATGTACCAGAGCATCATCAGAGCATCTCTACATCCTGAAATGTTACAGAAACAAAAACTAAACGACAAAAGTCAGCATGAACGAGTCAGAACATAAGATGTATATTCTAACACATTATATGTATCAGAGCTATAACATTATATGTATCAGAGCCATATATATATCAGAGCTATATAGGCTAAAATAATGTATCAGAGCAAATAGAATTTTGTCAAAAACAAATAGACAAATATGGATCAAATTCTATTATCCATGCTTCTGATTCTTGAAGCTTGATAGCACTCAGCTTGCTTCAGTTTACATGGTTTTGCTTCTTGTGTTTGCTTTGAAGATTCTCTTCACTTCTTTATACCTGCAAAACACTTAAACCATATAGAACTTGCAGTTCTTGTTAGTAAATGTGTTGCAGTTCTTGTTAGTAAATGTGTGGGAGCTTTACCCAGCAACTGATAGATTAATCAAATCATTTATCATTTATCTTCTCCCCCTTTTTGTCATAACATCAAAAAGAATATTTCAAAAGATTCAGATGCATAAAACGACAAATAGAATCACTGGAATGCAAAAGCAAAGAAACTTTTTCATTTATAATCAAAGGAGGATTACAAGAAAATGTTTAACAAGCAAATGCAACAAGAAAAAGAAAAATACAAAGACCAAAGCCTAAGACCCTAGCTAAGACAAAGTCTGCCAGCATGCCATGAAGGAGTGAACGCCTTATTGACTGCTTCTTGGGCTTCCAGGCGAGGGGTCAGGGAGACTTGGTTCTGATGCAGATCTTCCACAATCTTTATCAGAGACAACATTCTCAGCGGGTGAAGATGAAGAGATTTCTTCGGAATGGGTTAAGGGAGAGGAAAGGTTAGATGATGAGGAAGTGGAGTCTAGAAGGAAACAAGATGAGGAAGAAGATGGAGATGATGGAGGGCTTTCACCAGGGGGATGAAACACACGTCTGGAATAGTTTCCAGATAACATTGCTTCGAATGGATTCACCTTGAGAGGATCATAGGTGATTTTTATCTTTTTGGGTTTGGAAGGTGATGTTTCAACAGCTTTTCTCTTGTTGTTTTGATCATTTTCATGATTTCCTGGGCTTGATGAGGAGTTCATGATGGATTTGCAGAAAATGAACAGGTAGGGTTTGATATGAATGCAAAAAGATAGGGTGAATAGAGAAAATATGAGAGAGAAGGAGAACTGTTTGAAGAGTATTTAAAAGAAAATAAAATGAAACGAATGATGAATAGCATTTAATGTTGCGTGAAAAGAGGAGAGATAATAAAGACGAATGAGGTGACTAGCACAGTTACCTATGGTCGGCGTCCCTTCAACTGCACGCACGTTTATCCATGAATAGTAACGACAGGTTTACCATCCCGAGACAAAAACATAACAGCTGTTTTGCTTTAAAAGAGGTTCTGAATCAACTTAGACAATGAAACGTTAGTAATAACCGAATCATAATTTCTAAAAGATTTCAATCAGAACTTCTGATATATAAAAAATAATCCATTTTCATTTCAGAAGATACTCATACATAAGAACTTCTCATCTTCTCATTCTGGGCATAAATCCATACTGATGTTCTTCAGAATGAACTTAAACCTATCTTCAGCCAGGGGTTTTGTAAAGATATCAGCCCATTGATGGTCTGTATCAACAAAGTTTAAAGAAATAACACCCTTCTGAACATAGTCCCTTATGAAATGATGTTTAATCTCAATACGTTTAGCTTTTGAATAAAGAATAGGATTCTTAGATAAACATATAGCAGAAGTATTATCACAGAATATAGGAATGTTACTCTCAAATATCTGATAATCTTCTAACTGACTCTTCATCCAGAGCATCTGTGTACTACAACCAGCAGCAGCGACATATTCTGCTTTTGTTGTTGATAGAGCAATAGTTGCTTGCTTCTTGCTATACCAAGAGATCAAATGACTCCCAAGAAATTGGCAACTTCCTGAAGTACTTTTTCTTTCAATTCTGTCTCCAGCATAGTCAGCATCGCAGAATTCTACTAAGTTGTATTCTTTAGATTTTCTGTAAACTAAGCCAACATTAGTAGTACCTTTCAGATACCTTAGAATTCTCTTAACAGCAGTTAAATGAGATTCTCTAGGATCTGATTGGAATCTAGCACACAAACAAACACTGAACAGAATGTCAGGTCTAGAAGCAGTCAAATATAGAAGAGATCCAATCATACCTCTGTACAATTTCTGATCTACCTTCTTACTTACCTCATCCTTACCTAGGATGCATGTTGGATGCATAGGAGTTTTGGCTTCTTTGCAGTCCAGAAGATTAAACTTCTTCAGAAGTTCCTTCACATACTTGGTTTGGTGAACATACGTTCCTTCTGATGTTTGATTTATTTGTATTCCAAGGAAATACTTGAGTTCTCCCATCATGCTCATTTCAAACTCAGCCTGCATAGACTCAGCAAACTCCTTTCCAAGTGTAGCATTAGATGTTCCAAAAATAATATCATCTACATATATTTGACAAATTAAAATATCCCTTTTAAAGGTTTTACAAAAGAGAGTAGTGTCCACTTTTCCTCTAGTGAAACCATTATCCAGAAGGAAAGAACTTAAGCGTTCATACCAAGCTCTGGGAGCCTGTTTCAATTTATACAATGATTTCTTTAATTTAAAAACATGATTAGGAGACATAGAGTCTTCAAAACCAGGAGGTTGATGGACATAAACTTCTTCATCTATATAACCGTTTAAGAAGGCACTCTTAACATCCATCTGATAGAGAGTGATGTTATGTTGAGTGGCAAAAGAAATTAATAGACGAATAGATTCTAACCTGGCCACTGGTGCAAAGGTTTCTGTATAGTCAATCCCTTCTTGCTGACTATAACCCTGAGCCACCAGTCTGGCTTTGTTTCTTATCACTTCACCTTTCTCACTGAGCTTGTTTCTGAAGACCCATTTTGTACCGATTATATTAAATCCATCTGGTCTAGGAACAAGATCCCAAACATCATTCCTTGTAAACTGATTTAGTTCTTCTTGCATAGCAATTATCTAGTCTGGATCTTCTAGAGCATGATCAACAGAAGTTGGCTCGATCAAAGATACAAGACCTAATTGACAGTCTGCGTTGTTCTTAAGGAATGCTCTTGTTCTGATTGGATCATCCTTCTTTCCAAGAATAACATCTTCTGAATGACCAGAAGTGAGTCTGGATGATCTTCTGACAGGTGGTTCTTCAGAAATGCTTAGATTGTCCAGAGAAGCTGATACTTGATCTTCAGATTCTTTGCTTCTGAGAAGCTCTGCTTCTGATGCGTTGCTTCTTGGCTCAACAACTTCTGATATATCAATATCACAATCTGCAAAATTATCAAACTGCTTTGGTTTTTCAGAACCAAGCTTATCATCAAACCTGATATTGATTGATTCTTCTACAATCAATGTTTCAGTATTGTATACTCTGTAGCCTTTTGAGCGTTCAGAATATCCAAGAAGGAAACATTTTTGTGCTTTGGAATCAAACTTACCAAGATGATCTTTAGTGTTCAGAATAAAGCATACACATCCAAAAGGATGGAAATATGAAATGTTGGGCTTTCTATTCTTCCACAATTCATAAGGAGTCTTATTTAGAATAGGTCTGATAGAGATTCTATTCTGAATATAGCATGCAGTGTTTATTGCTTCTGCCCAGAAATGCTTAGCCATATTGGTTTCATTGATCATGGTTCTGGCCATTTCTTGCAGAGTCCTATTCTTTCGTTCTACAACCCCATTTTGCTGTGGAGTTCTAGGACAAGAGAAATCATGGGCAATACCATTTTCTTTGAAGAATTCTTCAAAGGATCTGTTCTCAAATTCACCACCATGATCACTTCTGACCTTTATGATTTTACACTCTTTTTCAGATTGAATCTGAATGCAGAAATCAAAGAACACTGAATGAGTCTCATCCTTGTGTTTCAAGAATTTTACCCATGTCCAGCGGCTATAATCATCTACGATGACTAATCCATATTTCTTCCCTCTGACAGATGCTGTTTTGACTGGGCCAAACAGATCAATGTGTAAGAGTTCTAATGGCCTTGAGGTAGACACAACATTCTTGGACTTGAATGCAGGTTTGGAGAACTTGCCCTTCTGACATGCTTCACAAAGAGCATCTGATTTGAATTTCAGATTAGGGAGTCCTCTGACCAGATTCAGTTTGTTAATCTGAGAAATCTTTCTCAAACTAGCATGACCTAATCTTCTGTGCCAGACCCACTGCTCTTCAGAAACAGACATAAGACAAGTCACCTTCTGACTCATAAGATCTTGCAGATCTGTCTTATAAATGTTGTTCTTCCTCTTGCCTGTAAATAGGATTGAGCCATCCTTCTGATTTACAGCCTTGCAAGACTCTTGATTAAAGATTATATCATAACCATTGTCACTCAATTGACTGATAGATAAGAGGTTATGTGTTAATCCTTCTACAAGAAGTACATTAGAAATGGAAGGAGAGTTACCAGACTTTATAGTTCCAGAGCCAATTATCTTGCCCTTCTGATCTCCTCCAAACTTGACTTCTCCTCCAGACTTAAGCACCAGGTCTTGGAACATAGACCTTCTTCCTGTCATGTGTCGTGAGCATCCAGAGTCCAGGTACCATGACATGTTGTGCTTTGTCCTTTTTGCAGTCAAGGATATCTGCAATAGGAATAATCTTATCCTTAGGTACCCACATCTTTTTGGGTCCTTTCTTGTTAGATTTTCTCAAGTTCTGATTGAACTTGGGTTTAACATTGTAAGCAATAGGAGGAACAGCATGATAATTCTTAATGTGAGTCTCATGATATTTCCTAGGTTGTGTCACATGCCTTTTGGTGTGTGTTATGTGAAAGCTTTGAGCATGTGAAGTGTGCCTAATATCATGGGAGTGGCCATACTTGAACTGATCATACAATGGCTTGTATGTGAGTTTCATTTCATCAACAGGTTCAAGTTTGTATGGGGTTTCACCCTCAAAACCAATGCCAACTCTTTTGTTTCCAGACACAGCACATATCATAGAAGCTAGCTGACTTCTGCCTATACTTCTAGATAAGAACTTTCTGAAACTTAAATCATATTCTTTCAGAATATGGTTTAGACTACGAGTGGATTTTTCTGAATCAGAAGGAGATCCAACATTATTGGATAATTTTAAAAGTTTTTCTTTTAATTCAGAATTCTCCAACTCAAGCTTCTTTGTTTCAAATTCAAACAGCTTTTTCAGCTTTTTGTATTTGAGACTAATCTGAGACTTGAGTTCCAGAAGTTCAGTTAGACCGGAAACTAACTCATCTCTAGTAAGTTCAGAAAATACCTCTTCAGAATCTGATTCTGATGTAGATTCTGATCCGTCATCTTCTGTCGCCATCAGCGCACAGTTGGCCTGCTCATCTTCAGAGTCTGAATCATCTTCTGACTCATCCCAGGTTGCCATAAGACTTTTCTTCTTATGAAACTTCTTCTTGGGATTTTCCTTCTGAAGATTTGGACATTCGTTCTTGTAGTGTCCAGGCTCATTGCATTCATAGCACATGACCTTCTTCTTGTCAAATCCTCTGTCATCAGAAGATTCTCCACGTTCAAATTTCTTTGAACTTCTGAAGCCTCTGAACTTCCTTTGCTTGGTCTTCCAGAGTTGATTTAGCCTTCTGGAGATTAAGGACAGTTCATCTTCTTCTTCAGATTCTGATTCTTCAGGATCTTCTTCTCTAGCCTGAAAAGCGTTAGTGCATTTCTTGATATTTGATTTTAATGCAATAGACTTACCTTTCTTTTGAGGCTCATTTGCGTCCAGCTCTAGTTCATGACTTCTCAAGGCACTGATAAGCTCTTCCAGAGAAACTTCATTCAGATTCTTTGCAATCTTGAATGCAGTCACCATAGGACCCCATCTTCTGGGTAAGCTTCTGATGATCTTCTTTACGTGATCAGCCTTGGTGTATCCCTTGTCAAGAACTCTCAATCCAGCAGTAAGAGTTTGAAATCTTGAAAACATCTTTTCAATGTCTTCATCATCCTCCATCTTGAAGGCTTCATACTTCTGGATTAAAGCTAGAGCTTTAGTCTCCTTGACTTGAGCATTTCCTTCATGAGTCATTTTCAAGGACTCTTATATGTCATAGGCCGTTTCCCTGTTAGATATCTTCTCATACTCAGCATGAGAGATAGCATTCAGCAAAACAGTTCTGCATTTATGATGATTCCTGAAAAGCTTTTTCTGATCATCATTCATTTCTTGCCTTGTCAGCTTTACGCCTCTGGCATTTACTGGATGTTTGTAACCATCCATCAGAAGATCCCATAGATCACCATCTAGACCAAGAAAGTAACTTTCCAGTTTATCTTTCCAGTATTCAAAGTTTTCACCATCAAATACCGGCGGTCTAGTATAACCATTGTTACCGTTGTATTGCTCAGCAGAGCCAGATGTAGATGCAGGTGTAGTCTTTTCACTTTCATCAACCATCTTTTACTGAAGCGTTTTTCTCTTCCTGAATCTTTTCTAAACACGGTTAAGTGCTTGCACCTTAGAACCGGCGCTCTGATACCAATTGAAGGATAGAAAAACACTTAGAAAGGGGGGGTTTGAATAAGTGTAGCTTTAAAAACTTGACAGATAAAAATAAATTGCACAGTTATTTTTATCCTGGTTCGCTGTTAACTAAGCTACTCCAGTCCACCCCCGCAGAGATGATTTACCTCAACTGAGGATTTAATCCACTAATCGCACGGATTACAATGGTTCTCCACTTAGTCAGCAACTAAGTCTTCCAGAGTCTACTGATCACACACTGATCACTCCAGGAACAACTGCTTAGATACCCTCTAAGACTTTTCTAGAGTCTACTGATCCACACGATCACTCTAGTTACAATCTGCTTAGTTCACTCCTAAGACTTCCTAGAGTATTCTGATCCACACGATCACTCTAGTTCCTTACAACTTAATGTAATCAATTCAAGAGTTTACAAATGCTTCTTAAAAGCTATAATCACAAACTGTGATATTTCTCTTAATCGTTTAAGCTTAATCTCACTAATATATTACAACAGCAATGTAGTGAGCTTTGATGAAGATGAAGATTCTGAGCTTTGAGTTTTTCAGCGTTTCAGCAAGTTAATTTGAATAATCTTGTTCAGAGTCGTTAACCTTGCTTCTCATCAGAACTTCATATTTATAGGCGTTGAGAAGATGACCGTTGAATGCATTTAATGCTTTGCGTGTTCCGTACAGCATCGCATTTAATGTTATACGCTTTTGTCAACTACCTCGAGCCTTGTTCACGCTGTGTCTACTGACGTAGCCTTTAGTAGCTTTTAACGTTCCTTTTGTTAGTCAGCGTAGTCTGCCACTTGTACTTCCTTCTGATCTGATGTTTGTGAATACAACGTTTGAATATCATCAGAGTCAAACAGCTTGGTGCAGCATCTTCTGATCTTCTGACCTTGAAGTGCTTCTGAGCATGATACCATCTTCTGAGCTTCAGTGCTTCTGATCTCATGTTCTTCTGATTCTTCCATAGACCCATGTTCTGATTCTGCTTCGACCATCTTCTAATGTCTTGCCAGACCATGTTCTGATGTTGCATGCTGAACCCTTTGAGACAAAGCTTCTGAGCGTTGAATTATGCGTACTCTTTTATATATTTCCTGAAAGGGAAATTGCATTGGATTAGAGTACCATATTATCTTAAGCAAAATTCATATTATTGTTATCATCAAAACTAAGATAATTGATCAGAACAAATCTTGTTCTAACAGCATTAGATGTTCCAAAGATAATATCATCAACATATATTTGACAAATTAAATTATCCTTTTTAAATGTTTTACAAAAGAGAGTAGTGTCCACTTTTCCTCTAGTGAAATCATTTTCCAGAAGGAAAGAACTCAAACGTTCATACCAAGCTCTGGGAGCTTGTTTCAATCCGTATAATGATTTCTTTAATTTGAAAACATGATTTGGAGACATGGAGTCTTCAAAACCAGGAGGTTGGTGAACATAAACTTCTTCATCTATATAACCATTTAAGAAGGCACTCTTGACATCCATCTGATGAAGAGTGATGTTGTGTTGAGTGGCAAAAGAAATTAATAGACGAATAGATTCTAACCTGGCCACTGGTGCAAAGGTTTCTGAATAGATTCTAACCTGGCCACTTTTGTGCTTTAGAATCAAACTTACCAAGATGATCTTTAGTATTCAGAATAAAACATACACATCCAAAAGGATGGAAATATGAAATGTTGGGCTTTCTGTTCTTCCACAATTCATAAGGAGTCTTATTTAGAATAGGTCTGATAGAGATTCTATTCTGAATATAGCATGCAGTGTTAATTGCTTCTGCCCAGAAATGCTTAGCCATATTGGTTTCATTGATCATGGTTCTGGCCAATTCTTGTAGAGTCCTATTCTTCCGCTCTACAACTCCATTTTGCTGTGGAGTTCTAGGGCAAGAGAAATCATGGGCAATACCATTTTCTTTGAAGAACTCCTCAAAGAATCTGTTCTCAAATTCGCCACCATGATCACTTCTGACCTTTATGATTTTACACTCTTTCTCAGATTGAATCTGAGTGCAGAATTCAAAGAACACTGAATGAGACTCATCCTTGTGTTTCAAGAACTTTACCCATGTCCAGCGGCTATAATCATCAACGATGACTAATCCATATTTCTTCCCTCTGACAGATGCTGTTTTGACTGGGCCAAACAGATCAATGTGTAAGAGTTCTAACGGCCTTGAGGAAGAAACAACATTCTTAGACTTGAATGCAGGTCTGGAGAACTTGCCCTTCTGACATGCTTCACAAAGAGCATCTGATTTGTATTTCAGATTTGGGAGTCCTCTGACCAGATTTAGTTTGTTAATCTGAGAAATCTTCCTCAAACTAGCATGTCCTAATCTTCTGTGCCAGACCCATTGCTCTTCAGAAACAGACATAAGACAAGTCACCTTCTGATTCTTAAGATCAGAAAGATCAATCTTATAAATGTTGTTCTTTCTCTTGCCTGTAAATAGGATTGAGCCATCCTTCTGACTTACAGCCTTGCAAGACTTTTGATTGAAGATTATATCATAACCATTGTCACTTAATTGACTTATGGACAATAAGTTATGCGTTAATCCTTCAACAAGAAGTACATTAGTTATGGAAGGAGAGTTACCAAGACTTATGGTTCCAGAGCCAATGATTTTGCCCTTCTGATCTCCTCCAAACTTGACTTCTCCACCTGGTTTAAGCACCAGGTCTTGGAATGTAGACCTTCTTCCTGTCATGTGTCGCGAGCAACCAGAGTCCAGGTACCATGACATTTTGCTTTCTGTCCTCTTTGCCGCCAAGGATATCTGCAACAGAAATTATCTTCTTCTTAGGTACCCACAATTTCTTGGGTCCTTTTTTGTTAGTTCTCCTCAAGTTCTGATTGAACTTGGGTTTAGCAAAATATTTAACAGGAGGAACAGTATGATACTTCTTATTCTGAGTTCCATGATATTTCTTAGATTGTGTCACATGTTTCTTGGTGTGTGTTATGTGAAAACTTTGTGCATGTGATGTGTGCTTAATATCATGGGAGTGGCCAAATTTAAATTGGTTATACATAGGCTTGTATGATATTTTCATATCATCCACAGATTCAAGCTTGTATGGGATTTCACCCTCATAACCAATGCCAACTCTCTTGTTCCCAGACACAGCATATATCATAGAAGCTAGCTGACTTCTGCCAATACTTCTCGATAAGAACTTCCTGAAACTTAAATCATATTCTTTCAGAATATGATTCAGACTTGGAGTGGATTTTTCTGAATCAGAAGGAGATCCAACATTATTGGATAATTTTAAAACTGTTTCTTTTAATTCAGAATTTTCCAACTCAAGCTTCTTAGTTTCAAATTCAAATTGCTTTTTCAGCTTTTTGTATTTGATACTAAGATGAGCTTTTAATTCAAGAAGCTCTGTTAGATTGGAAACTAACTCTTCTCTAGATAATTCAGAAAATACCTCTTCAGAATCTGATTCTGATGTAGATTCTGATCCATCATCTTCTGTCGCCATCAGCGCAAAGTTTGCCTGCTCTCCTTCAGAGTCTGATCCTGATTTTGATTCAGAATCATCCCATGTTGCCACAAGACCTTTCTTCTTATGAAACTTCTTCTTGGGATTCTCCTTCTGAAGTTTCGGACACTCATTCTTGTAATGTCCAGGCTCATTGCACTCATAGCAGACAGCCTTCTTCTTGTCCGATCTTCTGTCACCAGAAGATTCTCCTCGTTCAAATTTCTTTGAACTTCTGAAGCCTCTGAACTTCCTTTGCTTGCTCTTCCAGAGTTGGTTTACCCTTCTGGAGATCATGGACAGTTCATCTTCTTCTTCAGATTCTGATTCTTCAGGATCTTCTTCTCTAGCCTGAAAAGCGTTAGTGCATTTTTTAATATTAGATTTTAATGCAATAGACTTACCTTTCTTCTGAGGCTCGTTTGCATCCATCTCTATTTCATGGCTTCTCAAGGCACTGATAAGCTCTTCCAAAGAAACTTCATTCAGATTCTTGGCAATCTTGAATGCAGTCACCATTGGACCCCATCTTCTGGGTAAGCTTCTGATAATCTTCTTTACATGATCAGCCTTGGTGTAACCTTTATCCAGAACTCTCAATCCAGCAGTCAGAGTTTGAAATCTTGAAAACATCTTCTCAATGTCTTCATCTTCCCCCATCTTGAAGGCTTCATACTTCTGGATTAGAGCAAGAGCTTTTGTCTCTTTGACTTAAGCATTTCCCTCATGGGTCATTTTCAATGACTCATATATATCATAGGCCGTTTCCCTGTTAGATATCTTCACATACTTAGCATGAGAGATAGCATTCAGCAAAACAGTCCTGCATTTGTGATGATTTTTGAAATCTTTCTTTTGATCATCAGTCATTTCGCTTCTCGTGAGCCTTACACCAGTAGCTTTAACAAGATGTTTGTAACCATCCAACAGAAGATCCCATAGATCAGCATCCAGACCAAGAAAGTAACTTTCCAGTTTATCTTTCCAGTATTCAAAGTTTCACCATCAAATACTGGTGGTCTAGTATAACCATTGTTACCGTTGTATTGCTCAGCAGA
This sequence comes from Vicia villosa, assembly GCF_029867415.1. Classification (NCBI taxonomy): domain Eukaryota; kingdom Viridiplantae; phylum Streptophyta; class Magnoliopsida; order Fabales; family Fabaceae; genus Vicia; species Vicia villosa. Next base: position 218,831 of record NW_026704991.1, on the reverse strand, counting down.
GCCAGATGTAGATGTTGATTCACCAGCCATCTTTTACTGCAGCGTTTTTCTCTTCCTGAATCTTTTCTAAACACGGTTAAGTGCTTGCACCTTAGAACCGGCGCTCTGATGCCAATTGAAGGATAGAAAAACACTTAGAAAGAGGGGGTTTGAATAAGTGTAGTCTAAAAACTTGAACGATAAAAATAAATAGCACAGTTATTTTTATCCTGGTTCGTTGTTAACTAAACTACTCCAGTCCACCCCCACGGAGTGATTTACCTCACCTGAGGATTTAATCCACTAATCGCACGGATTACAATGGTTTTCCACTTAGCCCACGACTAAGTCTTCTAGAGTATTCTGATCACAACTTGATCACTCCAGGAACAACTGCTTAGATACCCCCTAAGACTTTCTAGAGTTTCCTGATCAACACGATCACTCTAGTTACAACTGCTTAGATAACCTCTAAGACTTCCTAGAGTATTCTGATCAACACGATCACTCTAGTTCCTTACAACTTAATGTAATCAATTAAGAGTATTACAAATGCTTCTGAAAAGCTATAATCACAACAGTGATATTTCTCTTAACGTTTAAGCTTAATCTCACTAATATATTACAACAGCAATGTAGTGAGCTTTGATGAAGATGAAGTTTCTGAGCTTTGATTTAAACAGCGTTTCAGCAAGTCTTTCAGAATTGGTTCAGAGTTGTTAACCTTGCTTCTCATCAGAACTTCATACTTATAGGCGTTCGAGAAGATGACCGTTGGGAGCATTTAATGCTTTGCGTGTTCCGTACAGCATTGCATTTAATGTTTCACGCTTTTGTCAACTACCTTGAGCCTTGTTCACGCTGTGTCTACTGACGTTGCCTTTAATAGCTTCCAACGTTCCTTTTGTCAGTCAGCGTAGCCTGCCACTTGTACTTTCTTCTGATCTGATGTTTGTGAATAAAATATTTGAATATCATCAGAGTCAAACAGCTTGGTGCATAGCATCTTCTTGTCTTCTGACCTTGAAGTGCTTCTGAGTGTGATACCATGAGAACTTCAGTGCTTCTGCTTCTGATCTCAAGTTCTTCTGATGCTTCCATAGACCCATGTTCTGATTCTGCCTTGACCATCTTCTGATGTCTTGCCAGACCATGTTCTGATGTTGCATGCTGAACCTTCTGAGACAAAGCTTCTGAGCGCTGATTTGTGCATACTCTTTATATATTTCCTGAAAGGGAAATTGCAATGTATTAGAGTACCACATTATCTCACACAAAATTCATATCCTTGTTATCATCAAAACTAAGAATATTGATCAGAACAAATCTTGTTCTAACACGTTTCAGCAAGTTAATATTCACAGAATTGGTTCAGAGTTGTTAACCTTGCTTCTCATCAGAACTTCATATTTATAGGCGTTTGAGAAGATGACCGTTGGGAGCATTTAATGCTTTGCGTGTTCCGTACAGCATTGCATTTAATGTTTCACGCTTTTGTCAACTACCTCGAGCCTTGTTCACGCCGTGTCTACTGACGTTGCCTTTAATAGCTTCCAACGTTCCTTTTGCCAATCAGCGTAGCCTGCCACCTGTACTTTCATCCGATCTGATGTTTGTGTATACAACGTTTGAATATCATCAAAGTCAAACATCTTGGTGCATAGCATCTTCTTGTCTTCTGACCTTGAAGTGCTTCTGAGCGTGATACCATGAGAACTTCAGTGCTTCTTGTAACACCCCTCTAATAACCCGCGGCAATCAAACAATTAATAAATCAGAGTAGACATGCAAGGGGTATCACAATTCATAAATAATAAAACACACGTCGGTACCTGTCATGCATTCACTGAAAACAACTGAATTTATAACTCATTAAACAAGATTATGTTTTACACAGCGGAATTAAAAGCACAAAGAGTCCACATTCATCATTAATGTGTCTGACTCAATCAACAATCAAACAGAGTTATAATCAAACTCATACACAAACGTGTTCCCAGTGTTACATCTACCAGAGCATGACACCGACACTAAAACCAAAAACAGACTTATGAGCTAATCCTCATCAAGTCACGCCGCTATCCTCAATCTGAAAAATGACAACAAGTAAGGGTGAGTCTCATCACAGTTAACCAATGTTATCATATCATAAATAATAACATATCATAGTTATATCATTCACCCAACCGTTTCATATTCGGAAAATCATCAATCATATATCTACAGACAAACAAACAATCAACACATAACATATATATAATCATGTTATAGCAAATCATGCACATGTATGAAACTGACACTATGCATGTGGTACCAATCATCACCAGTGGAATCATCCACCGACCGATCTATCATCAATTCAGAAACGGTCCTGCCAGCACCAATTCCACACAATGGGAATTCTGCCCCTCGATGAATCCTCTCGTCATATAGGATTCAACTCATGTTTATGAATGCATGTAACATATATATAACATACTTCCATCATTACCAATCTATGAGTAGCATCAACTATACTCATTCCATCATCACCATTATCAACAACAAGCATGTTCATATATATATCACATCATTCAACATAATCAATCATCAGTAAACCACAGAATCACATCACAAGGTTTACACAGTACTAAACAGTACACAAACAGGCATACCAATCGAAAGTTACACATCATCGAACTTTCCAGAAAAATCACAAAAAACAGAAATTTCACACACAACATGCCATACGCGTATCACTATGCCTCATACGCATCCATACGCGTTTCAACACGCCTCATACGCGTATCATACGCAATCCACCAGAACACAAAATGGCCTAGAGACCAACCCATACGCGTATCAGCTTGTCATACGCGTATCATCAGAGCCATTTTCCTCTTTCCAAAGTTCCATACGCGTATCAGCCTTGCCATACGCGTATCACCAGAATAATTTTCCTCTTTAATTATTCCCATACGCGTATGAGCATCCTCATACGCTCTCATACGCAACTCACCTGTACATGGTTCTTGGGACAGGGCAACTGCGTATCATACGCGTATAGCCCCTTGGGAGTGTCCCCCATACGCGTATCAGCCTCATGCCATACGCGTATGGCACTGTTTCATACGCGAAACACCAGAAATGCCCAGCAACCTGCAGAATTCGACACAGTCCAAAAACCCATTCGTTCCCACTCATACCAGTCCACGAAATTGAGTCCAAAAACCAGAAAAATGCATCTAACAGTGTACGAATTCATCCACAAACAATAGCATATGATTCTCTAACCAATTCTATTCATCATACCCTAAATCTATCAATTGTTAGGGATTAACAGTTCAAACCCAAATGATGAACACAGATGAATATTTCAGAAATTAGAATCAATCAACCAAACAATATTCCTAATCAACATTACTACTCATAACACGATAATAGAGATTAAATGGAGAGTCCCCCCTTACCTCAGATACTTGATCTTGATCTTTGGTCTCTCCCTCTACAGATCTCCTTCAGTTCTTCGTGTTCTCAACCCTTCGCTCTTTCACGTTCTTTCTTCTTCCCAAATCCCAATTGTTTATGAAAATAATAATATTTTAGTAAAAAGGATTATAAAACCACCCTCCCTCTTTTACTAATTACTCATATGGTCCCAAATGCCATAAACCATCATTTAATCATTATTTTCACAAAATCCCTAATAATTCTAATTATTAATTCAATAATCCAATTAAATTAATATTAAAATTATACGGGTGTTACAACTCTCCCCCACTAAAAGAGTTTTCGTCCTCGAAAACATACCTCAGGTAAAAAGTTCTGGATAAGAGTCCTTCATTTGACTCTCAAGCTCCCAGGTAACATTTCCCTCAGCTGGTCCTCCCCAAGCTACTCTGACCAAAGCTATTTCCTTGCCTCGCAATTGCTTCAGCCTTCGATCCTCAATCCTCACAGGTAAAGTCTCAACCGTCAAGTTATCTTTCACCTGTACATCATCTACTTGGATCACATGGGACGGATCTGAAATGTATTTCCTCAACTGAGATACATGAAACACATCATGCAAATTCGCAAGCATCGGCGGTAAAGCGATACGATAAGCCACTTCTCCCACCCTTTCAGAAATTTGGAACGGTCCAATAAAACGCGGAGTCAACTTCTTCGACTTCAATGCCCTACCAATCCCTGTCATAGGAGTAACTCTCATAAACACATGATCTCCCTCTTGAAACTCACGTGTTTTCCTCCTCTGGTCATGATAACTCTTTTGTCGACTCTGAGAAGCTTTCATCTTCTCTTGAATCATTCTAATCTTCTCTGTAGTCTGTTGTACAATTTCTGGACCAATCACAACACTCTCACCGGATTCGTACCAACACAACGGCGTCCTACATCTCCTACCATACAAAGCCTCAAACGGAGCCATGCCAATACTCGAATGATAACTGTTATTGTAGGTAAATTCAATCAAAGGCAGATAACTATCCCAAGTACCTCCTTTTTCCAACACACAAGCACGTAATAAATCCTCTAACGACTGAATCGTCCTCTCAGTCTGTCCATCAGTCTGCGGATGATAAGCAGAACTCAATCTCAGCTTAGTACCCAAAGCTTTCTGCAAACCTTCCCAGAATTTAGATGTAAACCTCGGATCTCTGTCCGACACAATACTCGAAGGAATACCATGAAGACTAACTATCTTCTCAATATACAACTGAGCTAGCTTCTCCATCGGATAATCCATTCTTACCGGTATAAAATGTGCAGACTTCGTCAACCTATCTACCACAACCCAGATAGCTTCACAATTTCTGACAGTTCTCGGCAAACCCGAAACAAAATCCATGGATATGCTATCCCATTTCCACTCAGGAATAAACATCGGTTGCATAAACCCAGATGGTTTCTGATGCTCAATCTTCGACTTCTGGCAAGTCAAACAAGAATACACAAATTCAGCAATTTCTCTCTTCATTCCCGGCCACCAAAACAACTTTTTCAAATCATGATACATTTTAGTAGCACCAGGATGAATACTCAACCCACTACGGTGTCCTTCTTCCAAAATACGCTTTCGGAGTTCATCAACATCAGGAACACAAACTCTGTCACCAAACCTTAGTATACCATTCTCGTCGACTCTGAATTCATTAGTCTTGCCTTGATTAACCAAAGTCAACTTATCAATCAATCCAACATCAGCTTTCTGACCTTCTCTGATTTCTTCAAGAATACCACTAGTCAACTTCAGCATACCCAATTTAACACTGGTAGGAGTACCTTCACACACTAAACTCAAGTCTCTGAATTGTTCAATCAAATCCAATTCCTTCACCATTAACATAGACATATGCAAAGTCTTCCTACTCAATGCATCAGCCACGACGTTTGCCTTACCCGGATGATAATTCAAACCAAAATCGTAATCTTTCAGAAATTCTAACCACCTTCTCTGTCTCATATTCAGCTCTTTCTGATCAAAGAGGTACTTCAAGCTCTTGTGATCACTGAACACCTCAAATCTCGAACCATACAAATAGTGTCGCCACAACTTCAAAACAAACACCACAGCTGCCAACTCCAAATCATGAGTCGGATAATTCCTTTCATGCACTTTGAGTTGTCTCGACGCATAAGCGACCACTTGTTGATTCTGCATCAATACACCACCTAAACCCATCAGTGATGCGTCACAATAGACCACGAATGATTCTGTCGGATTCGGCAAAATCAATATAGGAGCACTAGTCAATCTCCTCTTAAGCTCTTGGAATCCTTCTTCACACTTGGCATCCCAAATAAAGGCTTGTCCCTTCCTGGTCAGTTTAGTTAACGGCAATGCTAACTTTGAAAATCCCTCAATGAACTTTCTGTAATAACCTGCAAGACCAAGAAAACTACGAATCTCTGATACTGACTTCGGAGCTTCCCACTGAGATACAGCTTCTATCTTTGTAGGATCCACAGCAATACCATTCTTAGAGATCACATGTCCAAGAAAACTGACTTCTTCCAACCAGAATTCGCACTTCGACAGTTTGGCAAAAAGTTGCTTCTCTTTCAACAATTCTAACACAGTTCTGAGATGCTCTGCGTGTTCTTCCTCATTCTTAGAATATATCAGAATATCATCTATAAATACCACCACAAACTTATCGAGATAAGGATGAAAGATCCTGTTCATATATTCCATAAAAACACCAGGTGCATTAGTAACCCCAAACGGCATTACAGAATACTCATAATGTCCATACCTCGTTCTAAAAGCAGTCTTCTGAATATCGTCATCTTTCACACGTATCTGATGATACCCAGACCTCAAATCAATCTTACTAAATACACGTGCTCCAACTAGTTGATCCATCAAATCATCGATTCTCGGTAATGGATACCGATTCTTGATAGTAACCTTGTTCAATTGTCTGTAATCTACACACAACCTCATTGAACCCTCTTTCTTCTTTACCAATAACACAGGCGCACCCCACGGCGAAACACTAGGACGAATAAATTTCTTCTCAAGCAATTCCTCTAACTGCTTCTTCAGTTCAGCCAATTCAGACGGCGACATACGGTACGGTGCCATCGACACTGGGCTAGTTCCCGGAACCAATTCAATAGAAAACTCCACTTCTCTTTCCGGTGGTAATTCATTCACATCTTCTGGAAAGACTTCTGGAAACTCACACACCACAGGCAATTCGCCACTCGCCACTTTCTCTTTCACATTCATCAATGCAAACAACATAAACACTGCTGCACCATCACCGATAGCCTCATTCACCTGCCTAGCGGTCATCTCCAGATTACCATTACTAACCTCTTCAGGAAAAATTACCGTCTTTGTAAAACAGTTGATATGAACGCGGTTGAACTCCAACCAGTTCATTCCCAGGATTACATCAAGTTCTTTCAACGGAAGGCACACTAGGTCCATCCCGAATTCTCTACCAAAAATGTCAACCGGACAATTCAAGCATGCAGACGAAGTAGTTACTGAACCCGACGCAGGAGTGTCAATAACCATACTTCCATTTATATCAGATATCTCAAGATTCAATCTCATAGCACAATCCAAAGAAATAAAAGAATGAGTTGCCCCAGTATCAATAATTGCAACTAAAGGTGTGCCATGAATGAAACACGTACCTTTAATCAACCTGTCCTCTGGAGTAGTTTCTGATCCGGTCAAAGCAAAAACCTTTCCTCCTGACTGGCTCTTCTTTGGCTTAGGACAATTAGGACTGATGTGACCTTCTTCTCCACAGTTGAAACAAGTCACAATCCTTTTCTTGCAGTCAGCCGCAATATGACCCACTTGGTCACACTTGTAACACTTCCTCTGATCAACCTTGCATTCATTCCTACGATGTCCCATCTCGCCACAATTGTAACACCTGATACGAGCACTGGAATCTCCCCCACTGGGTTTCTTCCAATCAACAGGTTTACCCCTACCATATGGCTTACCTCTATCCATAGGCTTCTTACCCTTTCTGTCAACCAACTCGCGAGAGTGAGATGACTTCAGCTTGATGTTATCTTCTTCAAAAATCCTGCTACAATCTACCAAATCGACAAACCTCCGGATTCTCTGGTACCTGATACCTTGCTTGATCTCGTCACGAAGACCATTCTCAAATTTGACACATTTCGAGAACTCACTGGCTTCGTCCTCATTGTAGTGCACATAGTACCTTGCCAATTCCACAAACTTGGCAGCATACTCCGGCACCGACATATTGCCTTGAACTAGTGCCAGAAATTCAACTTCCTTTCTTCCCCTGACATCCTCAGGAAAATACCTCCTCAGAAATTCCCTCCTGAATACAGCCCAGGTAATTGCTGTATTACCAGCATCCAGCTCAGCTTTAGTTGACAACCACCAGTCATCAGCTTCCTCAGATAACATGTGAGTACCAAACCTCACCTTAAGGTTCTCAGCACAATCAATGACTCGGAAAATCCTCTCGACCTCCTTGAGCCATTTCTGAGCACCCTCTGGATCATGCGTGCCTTTGAACATTGGAGGATTGTTTCTCTGAAAATTCCCCAGTTGCCTATCAGCACCAATCCCTGCTCCTACAGTCCCTCCTCCAAGCACACCAGCAATCATGCCCAGAGCCTCAGCGAGTGCATCATCGTTTCTTCCTCTTCCAGCCATTGTTCTGCTTAACCACAAATAACCCAGTCAGAACAAAAGTATCGACAATAACTCGTATTAGTCGCATACACAGAAGGACTGACACAAAGACTCTGGTCACAACGACCGACTATGCTCTGATACCACTATTGTAACACCCCTCTAATAACCCGCGGCAATCAAACAATTAATAAATCAGAGTAGACATGCAAGGGGTATCACAATTCATAAATAATAAAACACACGTCGGTACCTGTCATGCATTCACTGAAAACAACTGAATTTATAACTCATTAAACAAGATTATGTTTTACACAGCGGAATTAAAAGCACAAAGAGTCCACATTCATCATTAATGTGTCTGACTCAATCAACAATCAAACAGAGTTATAATCAAACTCATACACAAACGTGTTCCCAGTGTTACATCTACCAGAGCATGACACCGACACTAAAACCAAAAACAGACTTATGAGCTAATCCTCATCAAGTCACGCCGCTATCCTCAATCTGAAAAATGACAACAAGTAAGGGTGAGTCTCATCACAGTTAACCAATGTTATCATATCATAAATAATAACATATCATAGTTATATCATTCACCCAACCGTTTCATATTCGGAAAATCATCAATCATATATCTACAGACAAACAAACAATCAACACATAACATATATATAATCATGTTATAGCAAATCATGCACATGTATGAAACTGACACTATGCATGTGGTACCAATCATCACCAGTGGAATCATCCACCGACCGATCTATCATCAATTCAGAAACGGTCCTGCCAGCACCAATTCCACACAATGGGAATTCTGCCCCTCGATGAATCCTCTCGTCATATAGGATTCAACTCATGTTTATGAATGCATGTAACATATATATAACATACTTCCATCATTACCAATCTATGAGTAGCATCAACTATACTCATTCCATCATCACCATTATCAACAACAAGCATGTTCATATATATATCACATCATTCAACATAATCAATCATCAGTAAACCACAGAATCACATCACAAGGTTTACACAGTACTAAACAGTACACAAACAGGCATACCAATCGAAAGTTACACATCATCGAACTTTCCAGAAAAATCACAAAAAACAGAAATTTCACACACAACATGCCATACGCGTATCACTATGCCTCATACGCATCCATACGCGTTTCAACACGCCTCATACGCGTATCATACGCAATCCACCAGAACACAAAATGGCCTAGAGACCAACCCATACGCGTATCAGCTTGTCATACGCGTATCATCAGAGCCATTTTCCTCTTTCCAAAGTTCCATACGCGTATCAGCCTTGCCATACGCGTATCACCAGAATAATTTTCCTCTTTAATTATTCCCATACGCGTATGAGCATCCTCATACGCTCTCATACGCAACTCACCTGTACATGGTTCTTGGGACAGGGCAACTGCGTATCATACGCGTATAGCCCCTTGGGAGTGTCCCCCATACGCGTATCAGCCTCATGCCATACGCGTATGGCACTGTTTCATACGCGAAACACCAGAAATGCCCAGCAACCTGCAGAATTCGACACAGTCCAAAAACCCATTCGTTCCCACTCATACCAGTCCACGAAATTGAGTCCAAAAACCAGAAAAATGCATCTAACAGTGTACGAATTCATCCACAAACAATAGCATATGATTCTCTAACCAATTCTATTCATCATACCCTAAATCTATCAATTGTTAGGGATTAACAGTTCAAACCCAAATGATGAACACAGATGAATATTTCAGAAATTAGAATCAATCAACCAAACAATATTCCTAATCAACATTACTACTCATAACACGATAATAGAGATTAAATGGAGAGTCCCCCCTTACCTCAGATACTTGATCTTGATCTTTGGTCTCTCCCTCTACAGATCTCCTTCAGTTCTTCGTGTTCTCAACCCTTCGCTCTTTCACGTTCTTTCTTCTTCCCAAATCCCAATTGTTTATGAAAATAATAATATTTTAGTAAAAAGGATTATAAAACCACCCTCCCTCTTTTACTAATTACTCATATGGTCCCAAATGCCATAAACCATCATTTAATCATTATTTTCACAAAATCCCTAATAATTCTAATTATTAATTCAATAATCCAATTAAATTAATATTAAAATTATACGGGTGTTACACTTCTGCTTCTGATCTCACGTTCTTCTGATGCTTCCATAGACCCATGTTCTGATTCTGCTTTGACCATCTTCTGATGTCTTGCCAGACCATGTTCTGATGTTGCATGCTGAACCCTCTGAGACAAAGCTTCTGAGCGCTTATTTGTGCATACTCTTTATATATTTCTTGAAAAGGAAATTGCAATGTATTATAGTATCATATTATCTCACACAAAATTCATATCCTTGTTATCATCAAAACTAAGAATATTGATCAGAACAAATCTTGTTCTAACAACGCTGACGAGTACGTATTGTTCAATTTTCTTTATATTTCTATATTACTTTAGCGGGGGAAAATTGAGATCAAAGCCATTGAATTGACTTGACTCATATTTTATTGAAAGTTGTCACTGCACTTTATTATTTCCAAAGGAAATGGGAAAAGGACGAAATAAAACCCAAAAGAAGTTTTTAAAACAAAAAGGCTTAATTGCAATTTTGGTCCCTTTATTATTAGTTTTTGTGAGTTTTAGTCCCCCTACTTTAAAATCCGGAATTTTAGTCCCTCTATTTTAGATTTTAGAGGATTTTAGCCCCCTGCAAATCCAAAGGCAATTTTTAATAAAATGGAACTCACATTAATGACATGTTCAACATAAATCTTAAATAAAAATAGTTGTTTTGAACAGATCACTGCTCAACTGGCACTGATGCATCATTAATGTGAGCGTCATTTTATTTATAATTGCCTTCGAATTTGCAGGGGGACCAAAATCCTCAAAAAACTAAAATATAGGGACTAAAATTCCGGATTTTAAAATAGGGGGACCAAAACCCAAAAAAATGAATAATAAGAGGACCAAAATTGCAATTAAGCCAAACAAAAACTAAACAGAGATCTTATGTACGGGGGTTGATTGTACAAGGGAAAGGTGTTAGCACCACTGATCAGTGCATTTTTATGCACGTACTTTCATGTTTGTACTCAAGCATTTCCTTGGTTTGTTTTGATTATTTTCATGTTTTAATGTGTTTTTATATTTTATTTTATTTTTAGCTTTATTTTATTTTCGAATTTTATTTTTCAGCTTTAGCAGTCTGCACGGAAACGATCATAACTGGAGTTTCGGGAGTCTGATTGAGGCGTTCTAATAATCTCCAGAAAGCTAAGACAAAGAGCTACGACTTTAATGCTGGATTCGAAGTCAGATTCAGAGCCTATAATTCCCAGATTTGCATTTGAAGCTGCAACACTATTTTATTTTCAGTTTTTGGGTCGTTAAGTAGTGGGCCTGGGTTTTGTAATTTGACCTAGTTGGGTTGAAAAAGTTTTTGGCTGATGTACCTAGGGATGGCCGCTACTGTTCATTGTCACCATACACTATTCACGATTCATCTTTCAAACTTTTGGCTTTTACGAACCGTATGGATAGCTAAGTTCTTCAGAGTCAATCTGTTGTAATCGTGTTCCAACGCTTTGAGGTTTATACTTTATCAATTTAATTCATTTCTATTTCAATACTTGTCTATGAATTGCATTTTCTTAATTTGTGTATACATGGAATTGTGTTGATTAAATTTGTAAGATTGCATCCCTAACTTTTATTCGCCGTTACGTCGCTTTGTCGTTAATTCGCGTTTGTAATTCGTGTTTGCTTAATTCACGAGGGCTTAATCCGTTTTCTTAATTCGGAATATAGGAATGTCAATCTAGTTTATGTCTTTTGCACTTGCCAATTGATATAGAAATCGAATAGAGATCGAAGCCGCTTAGGAATTTGGTAAGGTAGAAACCTATGATAAGCCGGAACCGAAAACAGTAGATTGGCTTCATTTTATAATCACTTATTTTTAATCGCTTAATTCTTTGTTCCTTAAAATTGATCCTAAAACCAAACCCCCCATTAATCGTTACAGTAATTAGTTAATAAGAACAAGAATCCCTATGATACGACTCGAGTCATTGTCGCTATATTACGTTTTCAAAATACTCGTTTTGATCCGTGCGCGACAGCGGATCAACCACTCATATTTGTAGTACTCCACAAAAACCTTTTTGTAAATCGGTGTAAAAAAGAGTTGTATGCAAAAGAAAGTTTGTGTTTGATTTTAAAACTATGTTCGGCAAGACATTACATCTTGTTCCTACACACCTCTTGAATACAATGGAGAATTCAGAGAAACTCTAGTTCCACTTAAAAGGGAAACAAAAGGTTTTGTTTAAAATTGGATAGACACTTTGTCATCATAGGAGAGAAAACTCGGCTAATCATTCTTGATCATGAGAACAAATGGACTCTTTGCATCACAAATGAAAGAGGGGTTCCAACTTGGCTAAATCAACAAGTATGTCACTAACTCTTTCAAGTGGAAAAGAATCGATCATATCAATCAATATCAAGATATTAAGGGATTACATCACCACCATAATGATCTTTCATATCTAAACTTTAAAAGAAAAGGGGTTTTAAAAGGAAGCCATAAAGGGCTAAAGATTTGAAAGAAAGCTTTATCAAAGGAGTTTAAAATTTTGAAAACATAAGAAGATTTTGAAAAGAGATGAAGAAGTTTTGAAAATTTAAGAAGATGGGAAGAGATGAAGAGACTATCCTAAAGCATAAAGTAAAATCTAAGGTAAAGAAAGATCTAACCAACAAGAACCCAACACTTGACATAAAGAAGTCAATGTAGAGTTCCCATCCTTTAGATTAACAAAACCAAGCAAGTATAATACCAAGTACCAGGTGAAATAAGCCTTAGATCAAGAATCAAGCAAAGTCTTTATTATCTCAAAGCTTCAATAAATCAGATGAAATTTCTTGAGTTCAACATAACATCTTCATATGAATAACTTACAACAAAATCCTTGGAAATGCACCATAAGAACTTAAGACAATAATTGGCCAGAGTAACAGTTGTATACAGAGGAATTCCCAAATCACAATGCCTTGGAGTAAACCCCATGGACTTCAGACAAAGTATGGAACTCAAAATGACCCGCACACAAAGAAAATAAATCCAAGGTATCAAAGTCTTATACTAATAGTCCATCCTCCAAGCTTAGGGTATAGTAACCAAAGTTCAAGTCCTCATTATGTTTTTTATGGTTTAGCCTTTATTAATGTTTTAAGAACAAAATAAGAGTCCAAATGGACAAAGGAAAAAGTGCATAAGCATAAACATATGTCTAAATGGACAAAGGGAAAATAAGCATAAACATAAACATTATAATGAATGATGAATGATAAATTAAAAGCGTAAGATAAAATAAAAATGGAAATAGAATAAAGCAAAATAGTAAAAGAAGCATAAAAGTAAAGTTAAGAGCTAATGATTAGAAGTTAATTGTTAAAGCTAATGATCAATGATGATTGAATAATGAAATTAGGTCAAAGTTAATGAAACTCATTGGAGGATTATTAGAATCAAAGCCTCCTAACAAAAAGTTTTCAAAGGTGTTGAGCCAATTGTCAAATAATCAACCATCCTTAGACTTGTAAACATAAGTTTATGCTACAAATGATCATTTTCCGATGCGGGACAAATTTAGCGCTATGTTAAGCAATCCCTAAGTAACTTACATAGAAGTCACCCTACGACGAGGTCGGTCAATAACAATTTATGTGTTTAAAAAAAATTAGAGAAATGATATGTAAATCATTCTCTTAAAATTTACAACACATGTAAAATAAAAATAAAAAACGAGAATGGGATTAAGGTGAAGAGGGAGGGGAATGGATTAAAACAAAACCAAGTGTCCAGATGAATTTCTCTTTATCATTATGGTGTTTCATCTTAATGATCCATCAGAGGAATGATAAAATCATAGCCTCTACACAATGGATTCATCAAGACTTACACCCACAAATCAAAAGAAAATAAATGGAGGTAGAAAACAAGTTCAAAATATGATAAAAGTCAGAACCAATCATCAAAAGAAATAAAATCACATTTAAAGAGATAAAATAGATTTTAAATGGTCAAATAATAAGAAATCATTGATGAAATACTTAATGAATATCTAAACACCAAATAAATTTCAAATAAGACCATAATAAAATTAAAAAAAACTATATAATATGTTTAGAAAAAGGTTTGGTAACTTTTGGAAACTCAAAACTATTTTTAAACCAATTAAAATCAAATAAATAAAGAAAAATAACTAAAATTAGTAAAATCAAAAAATAAAGATTTGAAAAAATATCCATCAAAAAGAGAAAATTAAAAGAGATTTTTAGCAAAAACTTTGGTATTTTTTGGAATTAAAATGAGAGAGTTATTAATTTTTGAATTTGAAACAATTAAAACAAAATAAAAAAAATAAAATATAGGAGGCGTTGGATTTGGTTCATTAATTGACGTGGTTAAATCCAATGGTCAGAAAGCGTCCATCCCCATGGTAAACCAGAGTCAAAGCGTGTTCACAAAAATTAAAAAGGTCAAGCCAATTAAAATATTTCAAGTTGTTCAGTTTCATTGGTTGAAGTTGGACACGTAGGTCATCTTCAACCTCTAGCCAAAAAATTCAAAGGATTTCTGCAGAAATCGTGGATCCTTTAAGATGTAACCAAATTAAATGCTAGTGGTATCATTGGATTCGTCTCTCCTGGACAATCTCAACCACATCATCGTGAAAAAATTATTCAAAGTGTAGCTCACTCGATTTGAAGAAAACCATATAAGTTTAAAACTGAAATTCTCTAAAATAGATGAAGTAAGCGCATCCACAATTAAAAACGAATGATGTTACGAGCATCAGTGAACCAAGGGCTACATTGTAGTAAGAAATTTGGAGAGAATTGATGGAGAATTCTACCTGTTGTGCTTAGCTTCAAAGAAGTTCAATGAAGCTAACTGAAAGGATTTTCTGAGTGATTAAAGGGTGGAATAGCAAAAACAAAATTCAAGCTTAAGATTTCAAATGAGATCTTAGCAGGGACTAATTGGCTATCAAAGCTTGAGGAAAATGAATGAGGAGGGATTTATATTTATAGGGGAAGTGAATGGTGAGCTCATACATGCAAGAAGGATTGAGAATCCTTAAAATCGTGCTAACTTGATGTTGTAACACCCTTCTAAACCCCACGGAATTTAATAAAATAATTCAGAGTAAAACATGAAAACAAGGGTGCCACAATTACAATTAACACAAATTTTATAGTAAATCCATTGTCATGCTTTCACTAAGGAACAATCTGTCATAATACATAAACATCTCATGTTTACACAGCGGAAAATTCATCGTACGGATAAGCATAACATCATCTATGCAATATCCCACATAATTTAATACAATAACAACACGATAGAGTATCATCATAAACTCTAATCTAGCGTTCCCCCAGTGTTACAATATCAGAGCATGACACCTGACGCTACACTAATACACTGACTTATGAGCTAATCCTCACCAAGTCGAAAGCAGCTATCCTCAATCTGAAAATGTCAACAGTAAGGGTGAGTCTCATCACAGTTAACAAATGTTATTGCATCTTAAATAACAACACATCATAGTTATATTATTCACCCAATTTCATCATATTCAGATTATCAGGAACATCCATCGTTTACACAAACGTTAACAGAACACATCTTGCAAGCAGACAATCATACTCAACATTAATTCAACAACACACAACCAACACATCATCAATATTTATAACACTGGAATACTTCCAATCATGTTATAAAAGTATGCATATGTATGAACTGACACTATGCATGTGGTACCAACATCATCAATGGGAATAACCCATGACCAATCCAACATCATCAAGATACGGCCCTGCCAGCACAGATTCCACACAATGGGAATCATGCCCTTCACTGATCCAACACATCCCTTATGGATACAGTATCATCAATGCACATGAATGAATGCAACATATACAACATACTTATACCATCGTCAAGTCTAATGAGTAACATCATCAAATACTCATTTCATCATCATCATTAACATCATCATCATCATCAAAGTATGTTTATATACATTAGCATCATTCAATACAATCAATCATCATCATCATCATCATCATCATTAAAGAACATACATGGGTCCACATCAATCATCATCATCAATAAGAAGAACACACATGTATCCACATCATTCCAAAACAAATCAATCAACATCATACAATTCTCTACAAATCATCACATCATAATGTTTTCAAAGCAACATCTTATATTGTCACATTTCATCATATATGTCAACAATACATCATCCAATCAAACAAATCGTCACATGATTAATATTTCAACATAGCATGTATTTAACACATCTCATCACATATATGTACAATACATCATTCATCAATAAATAAAATCATATTTAAAAATAATTGGATTCACACCTCATTTCATCATTTAAACACGTAGGCTATCTCATAAGATTCATCATGCTCGAAACGGCACTAAAAACGGACCTACGGTTCGAAAGTTACACATCAATTAACTTTTCCGATAAAACAATTATCGCTACAGCACGCGGCGCAACCAAGGTTCACGGCGCGACCTGAACTACACAGACACGTTCGCGGCGCCAACCTATGCACGCGGCGCGATACGAGAAAACAAGTACGCCTTCGCGGCGCTAACACAGGTACGCGGCGCGACCTGTGCGTATCACAAATTCCTGGCATTCTGCCCACCTGTTCGCGGCGCCAACCTTGTGCACGCGGCGCGAACCGGCAATTTCAGAAACCCCAACCTGCAGAAAACAGCATTCTACACATTCCAATTCACCCAATTCATACCAGTACGAACCTAGGAAAATAGAATGCACAAACAACACGAAAATCACCTCATAATACATCAATTACACATCAATTGAGATCATAACAACATAGATATCATGGATTCAAACATAGGGAAAACATAGGGATCAAACATCATACAATTCTACCCAATCCCTAAATCTATCATATAATCCAATTGACTCAACAACATCCCTAATCAATATCATTATCCAAGAATACGATAATAGATGATAACCGGAGAGTCCCCCCTTACCTTAGCCAAGAGCTCTTGATTGGTCTCTCCCTCCATTGCTCCTCTTCACGTACTCGCTTTCCAATCCCTCATCTCTTCTGCTCTGCTTTTCACGTTCCTTTCCCTTATTCCCAATTCTTATTATTTTATAAAATAAACTTTAATTGGAATAAGACCTTTACTAACATAACACCCCCTCATTCCTTAACATCACACATGGCCCAATAGCCCATCTCATAACTCTTTCCAAATAATTCCACAAACCACCAATAATTCTAATTATTAATTAAATTTCCATTTAAATTAAAAATTAAAATATACGGGTGTTACAACTCTCCCCCACTAAAAGAGTTTTCGTCCTCGAAAACATACCTCAAGTAACCAGCTCGTATAAGAGTCCTCCACCTGACCCTCAAGCTCCTAATTAACATTACCATCAGTCAGTCCCAATTAACATAACCAACAGGAAAACATGTTTCATACATTCCAATCCCAGTTCTTACGTCACATTTGACCATCCAAGGTGTACCACTCATAATATCTCCAAAAGGTTAACAACAATAGAACTTGGGGTACAACCTATACCATACGCTCATCCACTGAGTAACACGATTACGCAATCCATAGTATGATCATACTTGATCAACAATGCAGTAGTGAATTCCATCTACCAAGCATGCCAACCTTAGACACACTCTTCCATCTGAGCGATAAAGTAGTACTTACACTTTTTACCAACTGCTTCCTTCAAGAAACTCAATACTCATATTCTCATACCACTGAATTCTGATTATCTGACTCCTCTTAAGTCACACCAGCAATTATCCAGCGCTTTACATTCCGCTTTTCCGCATTACTCTGATTACTCATCACAATCATCTATACCAAATAGATTTTCTGAGTTTTACCCGATTCTGACTCTCTCTTTACTAATTCGTTCAAGAATCATTCTTCACCATTCATGGTACCAAGTTACCACTTAGCAATACTTACTCATACTCAAAAAACAAATTCTTGAATTACTACATCTATTAAAACATTCTAACCATCAGAACGAGTATACACAAGCAATTATAATCACACTCATCAGCTGCAATACACAATTTCTTACAAAACAACTCAAATTGAGTTTCGCTCTTTTCTAAGAATTAACTTAATTTCTCTCTTCATAGAGTATAATTCCTCATTATATTTGGAATCTACAATAACCCCTTGACAACAACACAAAATTATTATAACGTCACATAGCATCAACTCTTCGTTTTAATTCCGCCGAATACATACTCGTTAACTACGTACAACCGTAATAACATATTCATCATCTCAGCAATTATTCAAAAAGTTACAATTCTTCGACACGACATCCTTACATCCACTGGATTCTAAATCCAACATATAGACCAACACATATTCTCTATGTAGGCTTCCGACATATTAATTCTTCACTTGCCACAAGTAGTACTCATAACACTACTCCACATCACACTTTTGCTGCGCGACTCTAATTACCCGCCTTAAGTCATCATCCAATATATTGCACTCTTTTGTATTCACTTCTTCATAAGTTCACACAACATAGTGAGTGATTATTCTCACGGCTTAGTATTCATCACATCTTAAACCATTAAGGTAACAAAACAAGCTTATCTCTTCTATATGATTCCATCTACTACCAACAAGAGATTTAGGGTGATCAAGTCCTAAATTTGTCAATATTAGTTGAAAATCATATCTAAGCATAAACCGTTGTTACTACATAATAGCGTCCCTTTTCGAGTTTGCACCCAAACTCATTAACATCGTCATAGTCCAATAATTCACTACGGTGTCCTTCTAGAATATCCTTCTGAAGCTCAAAACATCAGTTACACAAATCCAATCACTCAACCTCATTACATCGTTTCGTCGATTCTGAATTCACCGCCTTTACTTTGGTAATTCAAAGTCAACCTATCGATCAACTCAACATCAGCTTTCTGACCTTCTCTAATCTCGTCAAGAATACCACTCGTCATCTTCTAGCATACCCAATCTAACACTATTAGGAGTGCCTTCACATACTAACTCAAGTCTCTAAATTGTCCAATTAAATCCAACTCATTCATCATTAGCACCGACATTTTTAAAGACTTCCTACGCAACACAGTAGCACAACATTCTCCTTACCAGGATGGTAATTCAAACCAAAATTACAATCCTAGAAAAATACTCTAATCATCTCTGCTGCCTCATATTAGGCCCTTTCTGATCAAAGAGGTACTTCAACTCTTATGATCACAAAACACTTCGAATCTTGAACCACACAATTAACCTGTAAGACCAAGACAACATTCATAACTCGTGGTCTTAATCCAAATCCTATGACATCCTTCGTGCTCAAATATCATCCCACCCGACATCTCAACAAAGTCCTCCTCACATTCATTAGGTGTCAGAAATCCTCTAAAATTCTTCTTTTATACTTATCATCACCTTGCCATCATAAATAAGATTCCAAGAGTTCTAATGTTTATTCCATCTTTACTACTAATTCACTTCTCACTAAAATTCATCGGTCCTCAAACCATCCTTATTACCGAACATCTCATCAACAACATGTTACACTCAATTTTGTTCCCAACAATCACGGTAGTAAGCATTCTTATTCAACAAGTTTTCACGCTTCCATAACCGACTTCAGAACCTTTCCTCATAGGGTCACTCTACTGTATTTATAACTCTCCCATAAATTAGAACACAATCCCTCCTCAAGATATGAATTTTCCAATCATTGCCCGAAAAATGCAACACTGACATCATGCAGTGACACTCTATACGATATATCCAAAACTCCTCAATTGGTAAATTCAATTCTTAAAATTACTCCTCAACAAACTTGCTAATTGTTCCTTCGATCCCTTCAACACTGACACTGACATCCCGTGCAGTACCAATAAACAAGTCTTGTTAAAAGAACAAGAGTAACCGCAACTTCACCTCTTTCCAACGTCATCCTGTCACAATTAATTATGTCACAGCTGCTGCAACCATTTTTATAACAAGGTTCATCTCGTTAGCTTTCCGACGCTTCAAACGGAACTCAATTCGGATGCCTAGAACTCCAGTTATGAATTTTCGAAGTTCTGCAGCTATTCAGCAATTTTCCTGCGTTTTGCTTACGAAAATCTCCCTCCAAAACTCATTCTCTTCAACTCTATCACATTCCAAACAGCCCCTTATCGTATCTCTTCACTTCTAAGCATTATTATAACTTGAGCAACACATCCCATCGCCGAAGTGTGATTTCTGGAACGTTTCGACAGCAATCCTCTTTGCAAACTTGCAGCTGAATCTCTTCCGAGACGCAAAGCTACTCAACTGACATCTTCGCAGTACACCAGTAGAGCTGACACATCGCAACTTTCCAATTTCCTTCTCTTACAATAACTGTCAATTACCTCTAATCATATTCCTTCAAGATGTTCCAACTCAATTACCAGTCAAATCTTAATTCCAAGTCACCTTCAACTCGGGAAACAACAAACTCCGACAACGCTCGCACTATTGCCAACAACAGCCTACTGAATCAATCTTCTTACAACTGAAACATAACCGAGAAGCGAAGCTTCTCCCCCACTTGTTTCAATCCAACACCTGCAACAAACAACCAAGTACCGACAGTGATTCACTCACATGTCGCGTACCAAGGAATAAAATGCCGACAATATACAACTGTCCCGCAACTCAACTGACTCAACAATTGGCCGGACGGACCGACCTGCTCTGATACCACTATTGTAACACCCTTCTAAACCCCACGGAATTTAATAAAATAATTCAGAGTAAAACATGAAAACAAGGGTGCCACAATTACAATTAACACAAATTTTATAGTAAATCCATTGTCATGCTTTCACTAAGGAACAATCTGTCATAATACATAAACATCTCATGTTTACACAGCGGAAAATTCATCGTACGGATAAGCATAACATCATCTATGCAATATCCCACATAATTTAATACAATAACAACACGATAGAGTATCATCATAAACTCTAATCTAGCGTTCCCCCAGTGTTACAATATCAGAGCATGACACCTGACGCTACACTAATACACTGACTTATGAGCTAATCCTCACCAAGTCGAAAGCAGCTATCCTCAATCTGAAAATGTCAACAGTAAGGGTGAGTCTCATCACAGTTAACAAATGTTATTGCATCTTAAATAACAACACATCATAGTTATATTATTCACCCAATTTCATCATATTCAGATTATCAGGAACATCCATCGTTTACACAAACGTTAACAGAACACATCTTGCAAGCAGACAATCATACTCAACATTAATTCAACAACACACAACCAACACATCATCAATATTTATAACACTGGAATACTTCCAATCATGTTATAAAAGTATGCATATGTATGAACTGACACTATGCATGTGGTACCAACATCATCAATGGGAATAACCCATGACCAATCCAACATCATCAAGATACGGCCCTGCCAGCACAGATTCCACACAATGGGAATCATGCCCTTCACTGATCCAACACATCCCTTATGGATACAGTATCATCAATGCACATGAATGAATGCAACATATACAACATACTTATACCATCGTCAAGTCTAATGAGTAACATCATCAAATACTCATTTCATCATCATCATTAACATCATCATCATCATCAAAGTATGTTTATATACATTAGCATCATTCAATACAATCAATCATCATCATCATCATCATCATTAAAGAACATACATGGGTCCACATCAATCATCATCATCAATAAGAAGAACACACATGTATCCACATCATTCCAAAACAAATCAATCAACATCATACAATTCTCTACAAATCATCACATCATAATGTTTTCAAAGCAACATCTTATATTGTCACATTTCATCATATATGTCAACAATACATCATCCAATCAAACAAATCGTCACATGATTAATATTTCAACATAGCATGTATTTAACACATCTCATCACATATATGTACAATACATCATTCATCAATAAATAAAATCATATTTAAAAATAATTGGATTCACACCTCATTTCATCATTTAAACATGTAGGCTATCTCATAAGATTCATCATGCTCGAAACGGCACTAAAAACGGACCTACGGTTCGAAAGTTACACATCAATTAACTTTTCCGATAAAACAATTATCGCTACAGCACGCGGCGCAACCAAGGTTCACGGCGCGACCTGAACTACACAGACACGTTCGCGGCGCCAACCTATGCACGCGGCGCGATACGAGAAAACAAGTACGCCTTCGCGGCGCTAACACAGGTACGCGGCGCGACCTGTGCGTATCACAAATTCCTGGCATTCTGCCCACCTGTTCGCGGCGCCAACCTTGTGCACGCGGCGCGAACCGGCAATTTCAGAAACCCCAACCTGCAGAAAACAGCATTCTACACATTCCAATTCACCCAATTCATACCAGTACGAACCTAGGAAAATAGAATGCACAAACAACACGAAAATCACCTCATAATACATCAATTACACATCAATTGAGATCATAACAACATAGATATCATGGATTCAAACATAGGGAAAACATAGGGATCAAACATCATACAATTCTACCCAATCCCTAAATCTATCATATAATCCAATTGACTCAACAACATCCCTAATCAATATCATTATCCAAGAATACGATAATAGATGATAACCGGAGAGTCCCCCCTTACCTTAGCCAAGAGCTCTTGATTGGTCTCTCCCTCCATTGCTCCTCTTCACGTACTCGCTTTCCAATCCCTCATCTCTTCTGCTCTGCTTTTCACGTTCCTTTCCCTTATTCCCAATTCTTATTATTTTATAAAATAAACTTTAATTGGAATAAGACCTTTACTAACATAACACCCCCTCATTCCTTAACATCACACATGGCCCAATAGCCCATCTCATAACTCTTTCCAAATAATTCCACAAACCACCAATAATTCTAATTATTAATTAAATTTCCATTTAAATTAAAAATTAAAATATACGGGTGTTACAGATGTCACCTTGAAAGTGTGACTTGCAGCTCTTCAAAACTCAAGTAAATGATGCGTTTTGGTCCTCTAAATGACTCAAGCAACTTTACTAATTATGTTTAAGTGGAAAACACGCATCAATTTGGTGATTATAGGTCACATTAATCAAATGCATTTCTGATTATAAGTGGAAATTTCAGACTCAAGGTACTAGCTTCAAAACCACGGGGCAAGCAATATAGGGACCTTTATGGTGCAATCTTGGACTCTTTGGAAAGCTGAGTGATCAAGCTAGACAATGAGATTTGAAATCTTCCATTTGGATTCTTGTATCAAAAGTTATAGCTCTTCAAAGTTGAAATAAATAGTGCACAAAACACTTAGCCAATTTTAGCAACCTTGGCACCTTTGGGCAGCTTACTTCAACCTTAGGCCTCAAATAATCGGTGCGAGCGTTTTGAGATTTTCTTTGAGCCAAATACTCTCCTCATTAAGATGAACACAATGCAAAAAGAATAACTTTCATAGGCCTCATGAATTAAGAGATATGCCGGGCAACTTGGGGAAAAATAAGGCAATCTTGCGAGGTCATTTCATTTAACACCTTTATGTATGACTCAAATGAGTACTTTAGAGCTTGAATTGATCAAAATTCCCAACATGAAAGTTGTAGAGAGTGGAAAAATAAGCTTGTAGCCAAAAAAATTGTGAGAGAAAGTTAAAATTGAGAAATTTAGGTTTGTGGCCAGTCTTGCACACGTGGCATGCCTTAAAATCTAGGCATCTAGAAAATGACCTACAATGTTTTTCTTTCTTTCATGTTAGAGTGGGTAACAATACCTTCCACTTTAGTACCCATCTGCCTAAGAACCTCACTAATGTGGATGTTTTGATTGTTAAAATCCTCATTTTGGCGCATTTGAGCCGCCACGAAATTCTCCTTCATTAGCTCAAGGTTAGATTTCTTTTGGGGGGCAGTGTCTTGGAAACCCGGCGGTGCGCCACTCTGATAGGGTTGATTTTTCTTATAAGAGAAATTTGGGTAGTTTTGCCACCCGGGTTTGTAGGTGTTGGAGTAAGGGTTGTTTTTCTAATTTTCATGTAATTCATAGTTTCTTGAGCAGATCCTCTGACGAGAATCATTTGGCAATCATTACTAGTATGTCCATTCACTCCGCTAATTTCACAGTTAAGAGAAGTGGGGGAAACAGCAGCAACAGATGTAGGAGCAGTGGGAGTGATGCTTAATTCATCGATTTTCTTTAGAATAGCATCGACCTTAGCATTCATGTGATCAAAAAAGCATTCACTTCATACATTTCTCCGATTTTAGGGGTACTTTTGGAGGAACCTTGTCGCACGCTTCCCCAAAAGTGATGGTTTTTGGCCATTTCCACTATAAGATAATAAGTTATATCTTGCGGGCTATTCATCAGGGCTCCATCAAAATCTGCATCGAGGGTCAACCTTGTAGGGTAAAGGAAACCATTGTAGAAATTATAAATTATCATCCATTTTTCAAGCCCATGGAAAGGGCACAATCTTAAAAAAATCTTTGAAACCCTCCCACGCGTCAAACAGGGATTCACCGCCATCTTGTCTAAAGTTGTTTATTTCGCCTCTTACCTGGGATGTTTTACTCGATAGAAAGTGTCGCACAAGAAAAGCCACTTTTAGTTGTGCCCAAGAGGTAATGAAATTTTAGGGCAAACTTTGGAGCCAAGCTTGTGCTTGGTCTCTTAGGGAGAAAGGTAACAACCTAAGGCGAATGGCATTTTGGTCAACGTTATTTACCTTAATGGTTCCGCAGTTGTCAACAAAGATAGACAAGTGCAAGTTGGGATTTTCCAAAGGTAAACCTGAAAATTGGTTATGTGGAACCATACCTATCAACGAAGGTTTAAGCTTGAAATTATTCGCCTCAATAGGCGGGTGCACAATACTGCAATACGGTTCCTCTTTCGTATGAACCGCATAATCCTTCAAAGGCTTAGCATCGACAACAGGGAAGCCATTATGAGATGCCTTTGAACTCGGCGTCTTTCTCTTATAAGACGCTCGGGATCATATACAGATTTGACTGAAGTATCAGCAGAACACGTTTGCATAAACAGAACAGTAAAACTCTAGTCTCTATGGTGATCAAATAAAGCTTCAATATTAACGTTATTGGTCCCCGGCAACGGCGCCAAAAACTTGACATGCCGCAAGTGCACGACGAATGTCAGAGTAGTAAAAATTATCGAATCCACAAGGACCAATGGTTAAGTACCGAATTCTATCCTATCATTGTAAAGCTAGAGCAATCGAATGGTTAGAAACAAACAATCTTAAGTGAAAAATCACTTAAGTCAAAACAGCTTATTTTCAAAATCACTTTTCCAAAATAACTTAAATGCAAATAACCTTGGAAATTAATCCTAAGTATTTTTATTACGAGAAGTTTGACATGGTTTTATAGAAAAATACACTATTGTAGGCAATACTTGCTTTCGCCAGCGTATTGCCTTATCTCTGATGAATGAAACGCTCGTCGGCTTTTGCTCACGTAGAAACGTTCGTCAGTGATCGTTACTTTTGCACAACTATTAAAATATGAAACATTTTCTCAATCTCATTTGAGAACTTTTGTGACATCGGATTTGATTATTTAAAAACCTTTTATCAGGCATTCACATGTGTCTTTTCAGACTACTGTAAATACCAAAGAATACTCCTACTTTCATAACGAGGTTTTAATTCAGAAACTCGAATTTTTTAAATAAACAAATGTCAGGATTCTCTAAATTAACTTAGGCTAATTCCTACGGATAATCATCGATAGAGTTCATGACCCTTATCCTTTAGGATTCTACTCACTCATAGTGAGAAAACAGAAAATAGATTTAATCAAAATATTGGCATACATCATTAGATAAATTTGCAAAAGATATAACTATAGGGGAATAGGACCTGAAAATAAACTTGTAAATTAAACTGTGCTTTCATCTAAATTCTCCAATGGAGGCTTGTACAAGAGAAATGAAAAACTTGCAGAAAACTAAAATTGCACGATGTATAGATATCCCATTCCAATCCCCTTAAAGAGATATTATATTTCTTACATAAAACATCAGAATCAAAGTCATCATAATCAGAAACCCCAAATCAGAGACAAAATCGACCGAAAAGGAAACAAAAGTATTACCTTTCGCACTCTTGTTACGAGTCGTAACGTGCGTTACGGGCGACCGTAACAGGGCGCGGGTTTTTGTGTTGGGGCGTGAGGATGGGTCCTAGATCCTGTTACGGGCTGTAACACGCGTTACGGGCACCCGTGACAGACCTCGGGTTTTTTTACTTGAGAAATTCGGTCTTCACGCTTTTCTTCGATTTTCTCCTGATTTTATCTTCCTTCCTTCCGGTATGATCATATAGGTCTGAAAATGACAAAAGCATAATACCAAAGCATAAAATGTAGAAAAGGAGAAGAAACATAAACAAAATATGATGAAAATGCGACTAAATCATAAGCATAAAACGGTATAAAACTCACTTATCACTCCATGCTCGTGATGTCGAACCTTTGAACCTTGTTTATGACCTTGTTTGTGGTTGTTATATAACCATGCATGCATCAATAAAACTCATTTTCACTTGGTTTTCAAGGAACTAAGGGATTCTCCATGCAAACATCACAAGTTTTGAGATCATTGATATTGGAAGGAAAAGAACTAAGAAATCCAGTTTTAGACTTCCTGATTTGAAAGAGTTGAAGGAGCTAGCATCTTTATTGGTTGATCTTATAATGTTCAAAGACCGATATGGAAGACTTTCGACTAGTCTTAACACCTGGATTGAAGATGGTCTTCTTAATCTTTGGTTTAGTTTTATGATCATGTCTATTGGTGTTTCACTTTTCATGACTATCAACTTATGCCAACCTTGGAGGAGTATGCATATCTTGTGGGTATTCTAGTTTATGATAAGATTCCTCTTAATGGTTTGGAGGTGGTTCCTAAATCACAAGTCATTGCATCGACTATTCACTTGAGAAATCTGATGTAGATGCCAATTTGACTACTAAAGGAGGTATTCATGGGTTGAATGCAAAGTTCCTGATTGAGAGAAAGCTTCTTCTTTTGCTAAAGCTGGTAGCATGATGGATTTTGGCCTAGGCGGATAATCCTATGGCGATCATGGGATATGACAAGAAATACATTTCATTTGAAGAGGCGAGGATTTTTCGTCTCCTAGGAAAGCTTAAGGTCATGGAATTGCACACAATAATCAAATTGTGGCTGAAGGAAGGAAATTTATCTTGCTAATTATCTAGGTAAGTTTTGGATTACCTGTTTCATTAATAGGTATTTTTACCTAACACATGTGACCACTGAGCTTTATTTCAAATCTGATGGAAAAGATTTATGTGGAGGAGAAGAGGAAAATACAGGAGAAGATTTAGGCTGCTTGTGGGGAGACTTGTAGCCCCCAGAGTCACCCAAAGGGTTTTATATTCAAAGGGAGGAAAAGTAAAGTTGATGATCCATCTCCCTATTCACCCAATGTGAAGGCTCTAAGGATGGAAGAAGGCTCTTCTCCAGCTGCTGGTACCACCCAGCCTATTCCAGGGAGGGCGAGCATTCAGAAGCCGCGTGAAGGCGAGGCTCAACCAACTTCTCCTGCTTTGTGGAGTGACTCCTGTTTCGATTCCCTTAACTTTTAGAGTTCCCATATCTCCCTTTGCCCTAGCTCAACTTCTCTCTATTTCACATTCTCTTCCAAAATTCTATAACTTCCCTAATTTCTTCTAATTCTCTTATTTTATTAATTCCTTACTAATTTCCATCTCTCTAATGGGCTTAACATCACACCTCTTCTCTACTCATACTAACACATTTTATGGTCCAATTACTATTTTTAATCAATTATTCTATTGTTATTATTAAATCTCAATAATAATTCTTATTCCAATCATATTAAATCATCTAATCTTCTAATAAATCCTATCAAATAAGTAATTACAACTAATTATATTTATTCGATTCTACAACTTCTAAATCAAAGGCACTACCCTCTATTCTAAGGATACATACCCTCCGATATCACAATTATCATATAACATCAAGGCAAATTATCCAATAAATCAGCAAAACATCAAAATAACACTAAATTATTGAATAATGAAAACTGGGTGTTACAACTACCAGACCCTTTGATCTAAATTGACTCCCAGCATTGTAAGTATGACATATAACCTTAGGGCGTTGATGCTAGATGATATGGATCGAGAGTGATAAAATCGGGTTGAGAAGGAGATAGAGGCGAAGCTCCATAAATGTATGGATGGTTATAATGAAATCTAGAGTTTGCTGAAGGTACTACAAAAAGACAAGGAGACATGAGAGGAGAAGTTGACAGATGTGAAAACCAAGGTTGTAGAGATTAGAGCAAATGAGAAGTCCTTACGAGAGTCTCTGTATGCCTCCCTCTTGTATTAAAAGGGTCTAAATGGGGAGTGGTGAAAGCTCACTGGTGAGTTTATGTCTACTTCTAGAGTCTACTTTGGGCGGGAAAAAAGAGCACATTCTTTTCTTCTATAACAAACTGGATATTAGCAAAAATGGACTTCCTTAAGGTTGTTTGTGACACCCAGCTAGTGGAAGAAGAGACTGTGGCCCCTCCAAAGCCTAAAAGTGTTGCTTCCTCCATGAACACCTATGATGATGGTGTGATGACGAAAGGAGATGAATATGGAGCCCCTAGTACGAGGATGATATTATGAAGGAAGCAACTTAGGAGGAGAGTTAGTGACTTGGTTTTTCTTGTGATATTTCTTTGCCCTTCATGGCCTTTTGTTATATTCCTTCGCCCTACATTATTTGAAATTTTAAAATTTCTATGATTATTTGAAATTTTGCTATCCAAACAAAGTTTCAATTAGAAGATGAAATACCCAAAATAACATTTTAAGAACAAATATTCAAACCAAATTTTTTTTTGAAACTTTTATGAAAAGTTTTAACAAATATTCAAAACAAACGGACACTTTAAAGCTATTTCAAATATCTTTTCATAAAAATCATTTTTAAAATGCAACTTTTTGAAAGAAAAAAAAAATGTGACTTCGACAATATTTCAATCAAAACTTATAATATTTAAAAAAACCGTTTTATAAACAAATCCATGTTTAAAAATATAAAAAAAAATTAAAGTTAAAACATATCAAATACGTAATCGTTTACTAAATTTCAAAAAAAATGAATTTTTATATGTCATCAAGGTATTGATTATTTAAATAGAATAAAAAATAACTCTAAAATCAATTATTTATAAAATAAAGTAGGATTTTAAAAAATATCAAATAAAGCAAGAATGGAAACTTTATATAAATAAAGAATTCCCAAAATAGTTTTTTTTCTTAAATTTACACAATCAAAAGTTTAATTTCCTAATTAAACTATTTAATTATAGCAATTTGAGATGTCTATTTAAGAGGAAATAAATCTTTTATAAATATTGTATAATTATCGAATATTCATATGACTTATATTAAAAAATTTATTTCAAATACTAAAAAAGTTGAAGAATATTATTATATATATATATATATATATATATATATATATATATATATATATATATATATATATATATATATATATATATATATATATATATATATACACACACACACACATATATATATATATATATATATATATATATATATATATATATATATATATATATATATATATATATATATATATATATATATATACATATATATATATATACATATATATATATATATACATATATATATATATATACATACATATATATATATATATACATATATATATATATATATATATATATATATATATATATATATATATATACATACATATATATATATATATATATATATATATATATATATATATATATATATGGGGACGACTCAGGTGAGAACACTTGGTTATTATGAGAAATGAGAATAATGAATCACGACCATTAAATTTTGATTTTGTTGATTTTAATGGACTGGATTGGTTTCTCTTTCTAGAATCCTTAATATTTATTTTAAATCAACATAGAAAGAGAAACCAATCAAGTTCATTAAAATCAACAAAATCAAAATTTAATGGTCGTGATTCATTGTTCTCATTTCTCATAATAACTAAGTGTTCTCACCTGAGTCGTCCCCTATATATATATATATATATATATATATATATATATATATATATATATATATATATATATATATATATATATATATATTTGTGATGACTGTTTTAATTTCTTTTTGTTACAAAATATATATATATATTTATGATAAGATTCTATCTTCAGAAACAAATTATTATTATTATTATTATTATCATGTAATCATATACTAAGTTTCAAAAAGTGATTTTATATGCCATAAAATATTTATACGTAATTGATTCACATAATATAGATTACTTAAATAAAAAATAAAACATAAACGGAAACTTTATATATCAAAATCAAGATGTGTGTTTGATAATATTCATTTAAGATGTGTATTCAAAATGAGGAAATAAATATTTTATAAATAGTATAAGATTATCGTATACTTATATGCCTTATATTTCAAAAAATATTTTAAGTATAGAAAAAGTGTGAAATAAAACTGAAGAATATGATTAAAAATGGTCCAAGTGAAATGATTTAATTTAATTATTTCAATTTTAATCTAAAATTATTTAAAATAAAAAATTGATTCAGATTTGTATTAAGTTCATATCCAATAAATTATATTTGGAAAAATAAATAAAAAAATCGTATCTAAATAATTAGTATAAATATACATTTTTAAATAAAATTTTCTTATATTTAAAATAACGTCATATTCTTCGATTTGTTTGTAGTTTTGGCAATCTTGATCTGTATTTTCTAATTTGAGTTAATGAATATATTTTTTAATAAAATATATATTGAATAATTAATATATCTCTAAATAGATTAATTATTTAATAGATTATAATTATTTAGCGTGGGTCGTTCACTTAAATAACAATTATTAGTTAGATGGATCCCAGATTTCCTTATTTTAGAAAATATTGTATGAAATCGGTTATTATGAAATCAATTAATATTACCATTTTTTAAATTATACATTGAATGAAAATATATTAATATTATCCGGTAAACAAAAAAGTCAAATCAATTATTTAAAATAGGTATAATAGTTAAGAAATATATTTATTTTATCAAAAAGTTATAAATATGTGATTAACCCATTTTCACAATTCCTTTTATTTATTATAAGATATTTTTTATTTTAAAAAATGTATCTTGTCTTTATATAGACCTACAATTCAATAAATTTAAAAAATAAATTTTTATTTATAATAAAAAATGAAGGAATTATTTTGTATGATCTAATTTCTGTTGTTTTTATTTTTTTTCCCATCTATCTACATTCTCCATCTTATATAAAGCATTGAAAGAATATAACTTAGAATAGTTTTCACTCAAACATCTAGAATGACACATTTTTCATTTTTTATCTTTATCTTCATTTTCTTTTCTTGTTTAATAGTTATCTCCCGTGGTTTTAGTGTTGAACTCATTCACCGTGATTCTTTCAAATCACCATTTTACAATCCTACACAAACTAAATTTCAAAGAAGTTTCAATATTGTGCAACAATCTATCAATCGCGCCAATTATTTATTCAAAGAACCTTCTCATACTAAAAACAAACTTGAGTCATATATGCCCTATGATGACGGCACATATATCATGAGTTATTCGGTTGGTACCCCACCATTTAAGGTTTATGGAATTTTAGATACAGGTAGTAACTTAATCTGGCTTCAATGCATACCTTGTAATTCATGTTACAATCAAACATCTCCTATTTTTAATCCTTCAAAATCTTCAAGCTACAAAAATATTTCATGCTCATCTAGAACATGTAAATCTATGGAGGATACTTCTTGTTCTTACACTGGAGATGTTTGCCAATATACATTAGATTATGGTCGTGGATATAACACAAGTGGGGATCTTGGTGTAGAGACTCTTACATTGGATTCGGTCACCAACTCTTTTGTCTCATATCCTAACATTGTTATAGGATGCGGACACAATAATGGTCAACCAATGTATAATGGTCCAAGTTCAGGTGTTATTGGCTTTGGAATTGGAGATACGTCACTAATTAAACAATTAGGACCTTTAATTGGAGGAAAATTTTCATATTGTTTAATTGATCAATATAATAGCAAGTCTATTAGATCTAGCAAACTCAATATTGGAGATGATGCTATTGTTACCGGTGATAACGTTGTCTCAACTCCTATAGTAAAAATGATAGGAAACCGCCAAAAGGATTATTACTACCTAACTGTGAAAGCATTTAGTGTGGGAAATAAAAGAATAAAGTATAGAGGGTTTAAACGTGAAGGAACAAATGCTTCTACGCATAACATCATAATTGACTCGGGTACTCCTGTCTCTATTCTTCCGCATCGTTTTTACTATAGGTTAGAATCAGCTATGAAAAAAATGGTTAAACTAGAGCGTTTTCAATTTAATGAAGATCCATCCCGCCTTTGTTATAATACCACATCCAAACAACAAAATT
Source organism: Vicia villosa (assembly GCF_029867415.1). Lineage (NCBI taxonomy): Eukaryota > Viridiplantae > Streptophyta > Magnoliopsida > Fabales > Fabaceae > Vicia > Vicia villosa. The sequence continues at coordinate 185,965 of NW_026704991.1, read as the reverse complement.
TTCCACCAATTACAATACATTTTAAAGGTGCGGATGTTAAAATAGATTCTAAGGGAGCCTTTTATTCTTTATTCCAAGGAGAGGAAGTTAAATGTTTTGCATTTCGCCCCTACGAAAATGGATTAGGCATCTTTGGAACCATGGCACAAGTGAACTATTTAATTGGGTATGATCTCAACAAAAACATTGTCTCTTTTAAGCCCATCGATTGTACTAGCTATTGAATACGTTTAAAATCTGATCGTAGAACTCTATATATGATTTAATAATAAAATTTGTATTTTGTTCCATATGTCTTTAAGAGTATGTTCAATTGTCTTTTTTAAGGAATATACTTTGAGTTTGGTACTAATAAGCTAGTTCATCCACAAGTCTATGTAATTTGTATGATGAGTTTATTCTTTTATGAAATTCAATCATATTCCTCGTTGAAAATATTTAAAAAATAAATATTTTACTAAGGGTGATTGAGTTTTAATAATGATCAAATTTGAGCAAAAATGAGTTTAAAGGTTAAAATCTCATAGAATCATGTTATATTTTAATTGTTTATTTGGGAGAAAATATCCAAATCTGACCTTATTTGATTATGTGTTATTTGGATTTGATTAATTTGTTAATTTTCACCATTATAATACATAATAACATTTTTATATAAGAATAAGTAGTCAATTTAATTCATAAAATATCACCTATCTTATCAATTTAGTCCTCAAATATTTAAAGAGTGAGCTGATAATTAATTATTATTATCAATTAAAAAATCCTAAACAATTTTTCCATTCTTAGGCGGTTTTTATGTAATAGATTACCGACTAAAGATAATTTGGTTAGGCATAATATTTTATTAGTTGAGAATCAGTCATGTCCTAATGATTGTACTCAGATTGAGAATAGAGATCATTTTTTTTGTCTGATGTTCTCATTTTGGTAAAGTTTGGCCAATCCTTACTGGGTGGCTAGGATTCATGTCGGTCTCTCAGGACAATTGCAAAGAGCATTATGATCAATTTGTAGCTTTGGGAGGGGTGGTAAAGGATTTTCGTATTGCTTTACATATCATTTGGATAGCAGCGGTGTGGTTATTTTGAAAGCGCAGAACCAGAGGATCTTTTAGAACTTGAGCCTGTCAGTGTAGTCTATCGTAAAAAAGGTTAAACTTCAATCGTACTGCTTCCTTTGTGGGTTTCAGGGTTGAGTATCATATCTGGAGGAGTAATCCTATGCAGTATATTTTGACAATGTTCAGTTAGAGTGTTTTATTGTTGGTTTTATTTGTTCTTTGTGTGTTTCATCTTGGATTAGAGTAGTATTAACTTTTCTTAGTCTTTCAGACATGTCTTGTGCTTGAAGGATTTTTTATCGTAATATATCTTTTTAGCATCTTCAAACAAAATTAATCCTTCAAAAAGGCTACATTGTTGAATGAAATGGTAGGTTAGAAAACTATTAACCTTATATAACATATTTATATAAGAATAAATCGTCAATTTAATACCTAAACTATTACCCTCTTATCAATTTAGTCCTTAAAAATTTAAAGACTCACCTGATAATAAATTTTTAAATTAATTAAAAGATCCTAAACTATATTAGTACGTGAGACACCTTTAGTGAGGAGAGAAAGAGAGAGAATAAAACAAATAATGCTTTTTTATTATTGAATAAATTGTATAAACTAATCATAAATTATTTATACTAATCATAAATTATTTATTTATATACAACTAACTTGTAGACTAAGTAGGCTACTCAACTTGGATTATGTCTTATATCTCAACATATCCCATATAATCCATGTTGTCGAACATACACTAATCATAGTCGATCTGAACTATTCCTAATTTCTTTCTCAAATTTAGGAATCTGTTGGTCTTCAATCCTTTGGTTAAAATGTCGGACAATTGTGTTTCACTTTAGCAATGTCTTACTTCAAGTTTACCTCAATTTACCTTTTCTCTTAAGAAGTGAAATCTAGTTTCGATATGCTTACTCCTTCCATGCAAAACTGGATTCTTTGGAAGATTTATGGTTGATTTGTTATCGATTTACTGCACTAGAGGTTTCTTCACTTTGACCTCAATCTCTTTCAACACATATCTGATCCAAAGTCCTTGGCATGTAGCATATGATCCTGCTATATATTCAGCCTCACACGATATATTTCTCAGTGCTTTCGGGTTCCATTTATTTATATCACTTTAATTTTCATCTTTTATTTTAAGTCATTTATGTTCTATTCTTATCATTTTAATCACTATTGTTGCTACTGTTTTGAGTTCTAATTCCATTCCTTTAATTCACTAGTAGCTAGTACGTATTAGTTTTTAATTTGATACCATGTTTGCAGTTCTATTTAATATAAATATTTACAATAGCTTGTTGTCCATAATCATGTCTGGCTAATTGATTTAGAGTCCGGAATGTGAGGATCGTCATTTTGATGTGACTCGATAATTTTATTGGCATAGATTTCTAAACTTTGTCATACCCCAAAATTTGCCCTCCTCTTCTCATCTTCAATGACTCAAGGTTCAAGGGTTGTCTCAAGTCACTCTCTCCTATTCAAAACTAGGGTTTGCTATTTATCAAAGGAGTTTGAATCTTTAAGGCCTCAAATGGATCTCAAGGTGTCTCATATGTCTCAAGGTATCTCCGTGTCAATTATCAAGCTTTGATCCCAAGGACTTCTCACTCAAATGCTCAGAGGATCCATAGTCGACTAGTTTGACCTAAAAGTCAACTATAGTCAAAATACAGTCAAACTTCAAGATTTTTGGTAAACATCAAGTATGTGAGGTTATATCCATCATTTTATCAAAGGTTGATCATGATCCATTAATAAAAACTCAGAAATGAACAAATTCAAAAGGTTCAAATTAGGGTTTTTTAAGGAGAAAGTCAACTAAATTTGTACTGGTCATAAATTTCACATGGAGTATCAAAAATTTCCCAACTAAAGCCTATTTTGAAGGAAATTGAATCCTCTACAACTTTGTCTCTCACAAGCCAAGTCCAGAAATGCTTCATTTGAGAGATATGGTACAAAAGATTATAGGTCCTTTTCAAAGGTCAACCAAAAGCAGTTTTTTGTCAAAGGCCATATCATCAAGATAAAATCTCCAAATGAAACATATGTTTCAATGTGTCTTATAGAGGACATCTTGAGGTTTCCAAAAAGTCCTAGATATCCTCCATATCTTAAAAATTGAGGGAGATATGCCTTGTCAAACTTGGTCAATTTTGGATGGAAAATATGAAGCAAATAAAGTTCAAAATGGATATATTTACAAATGGGCATGGCTTTTTATGATCCAAACCTGCTTATAAGGTCACCAAGAAGGTCCAAGACCAATCCCATAATTATGTGATTTTAATTATATTTTTTAGTGAATTTTCTTCATTTAAAATATCATTTAAATCAAATAAACAAAGGAAAACACAAAAAGATTTGTTTGGTTTTATTTTCCAATCAATTCTAATCATCCAAACACCATATTTATGAGATAATTTCGTTCTAATAGGGATTGAGAAGGAGAAATCAAAATTTTACCAATTTAGGAAAGATTTCATGACTTATTTCAATCAAGATCCCAATCAAAATTTTTAGCATAAAGGAGCAAGATTTGAAGGGATTGTGGGAAAGATTGTTAACCTAATGTAAGGTCTATAAGTATCCAAACAAAGTCATAGGCAAGGGGAGGAAGGATTCTGCCTCCAAGAACCGTAACAAATATCAAGAAAAATAAAATTCGAGTTCAGGATTAGGGCCAATTCAAGGAGTCTTGTTGATTCAAACAACTCCCTGGCACATCATAGAAGGATTTTCATGCATTCTCCAAGGTCATAGCGTCAAGAATCATGTCGAATTGACCATGGTTTGTTCAAACAAAAAACGTATGTGTTTGCTTGAATTCATCACGCATAAATTCTTTTTGATTTCATATTATTGATTGGTAAGGTGTTTAGAACGTTTCTGGACCGTTAATTCGATCTTTGCGTGCATATACGGCAATCCGCCATTGTTGGGGCTTAGGGTTTTACTTTAGGGCTTTCTGATATAGGATAAATCAGGTCAAATCATGGGCATGGTTGAAATTGTGGGGATGATACAAACATAGCCATGGTCCCTTTTTTTATTTTCACGCTCGTTTGAAGGTTTTGTGTGTATCGCAGGTGTTATAGATACTAGCTTTTCATGGCTGGTTCGCAGAAAAGCGCTATAAAAGAACTTGCAGGTTTTCCAGCAAGAAGATGATGGGCTGTTGGCACCTCATTGGTTCAATTCAAACGCCAGCAGCAGCACGCGCATTTTTCACTGGTTTATTCCGTTTTGTACATTATGACTTCGGCGTGTGATGTTTGCAACAATTGCAAGTGGCTCAGATTGTTAGCACCTCTCTTTGGGAAGCTGCAGCGCGTTGGTTCGATCCCCAGCCCAGCAAGTATTTTTACATATTTTGTTTCAACATAATCATGTACGTGCCCTCAGGGCAGGCTTATGGTGAGTCCTCGCAATTCCTGCCATCAGATCAAGACAACACAAGATCCAACGTATAAGAAACGCAGGTGCATCATGGGGCTTCAAAGGAGCACCGTACAAAATTAAGGCCAATTTTTTTATTTCATTTTTTATTTGTTTAATAATATAATTAAATCAATGTATTTTTAAATATAATTTGATTGTTAAATTAAATGGATAATATAATTAAATTAGGGTTAGGGTTATATTAGGTTTTAGGATTTATTTCCCCGATTATTTCGATCACTCGATTTAATTCATTTTAATCTAACCTTAATTATAAAAATCACTAAAACCCTAGGAAACTATCGAAGTATTAGGATTTGCCCCAGTAATATGGTGAACTGACTTTATTTGAATTGTTGCGGATAGCAAGAGTCGCCACCGACTTTTATTTTATCCAAATATCAGAAAGGCTAAAAGAACAGGAAAAACCTTTTAAATAAAAGCTGAGTTCGGGGGGTAATTATGCAAAAGGAAGGTGTAAGGCACCTTTTGCATCCATGGTTTTCCATGGGCTCTTAATTGCTCTGCTCTTTGAAAAAAAGTGTGGAAATAAAATAAGGCTTTAGCTTGTAAATAAGTGTATCTTTTTGAAGGTTTTTGATAAAAGGGTAGAAAAAGATTTTAAACCAGAGCAAAGCAATTAGGGGCAAATTACCTGGTTAGATGAAAAATGTTCTTTTTAGCCTTTCAGGGCTATCCCTGCCATAGGAGGACAAGGAAGTCCTTTGATTTGGAGGTTGTAGGGTTATCGAGAGTTCGTTCGCCATGAGACTGTCCCTTGTCATAGAGGAGGTAGGTAGTCTAAGTGAAGGATCAGAATAGCCATTTTTCGTTTAGGCAACCAGAGGATACCTCAGCCCTTTGTAGGAAACTTCCGAGGAACGAGATCATATTTAGTGTATCGAAGGCAGCATTATTAGGGACTTATGATCTTTGCATTAGTCGAGGAAACATGGCTGAGGCATCCTCGTATTCGAGGAACATGGCTATTCTGCAAAAACACAAGGCAGCAAGGCAACAGGAAACAAGGCATCAAAAGAGGTTACCCCATAAGGTGCGTCGGTGCAACAATCACGTGAATAATTCAGCCATTATCTTATAATTAGTTATTCTAATTGGATTAACAGGCTTGCACTCCCTAAGATTACTAACCACGCAATAATATATCACAATGTTAAGTGCCTTCAAGGCCAAACAATACAGCCTCGAAGTAGTTACAAAAAATATGGGGAAGGGAAAAAGACACCAGTGGATCTGACTTAAGTAATAATATAAAATAAATGAGGTCAAGATTTAGGGTTACCGACTATTGAGCTTTGACGGTTGGTCAACCCTGAAAAATTGGAAAAGGAAAAATAAACACGAAGGGGTGAGTGTATTATCAATTCAAATGACAATTAGGGCTAAAATAAAAAAAGGCAAGATAAATATTTAAACATAAAATAAGACTTAGCTTTTGATTTGGTCTGATATGGTTCGTGGTCGGAGGTAGCCTCGAGAATAACCCTGAAAAAAATGGCGAAAGAGATAATATGCGTGAGTGCAAAAGAGTTCATTGACTTTCGAAGTTTTAGCCCTAATAACAATTTTATAGTGCAAATAAGGAATAGATAATAAAATAAAAGAAAATAGAGTCGAGACTTAGCTTCGTAAAAGGCGTGGCGTGTGATCGGGAGTCGTCGGATAATAACCCTAAAAAGAACATACACAAAGAAATATTTTTTTAGTGTATGGCTAATTCTCGCAAACCCTGATTCGGGCATAAATTAAATAAAAATAAATGATCGATTTAATTAAGGAAAAATACCATTTTTGGTCCCTTAACTATACCCCAAGGTACATTCTGGTCCCTTATCTTTAAAAAGTGTCAAAGTGGTCCTTTAATTGTTCAAAACCATCCACGTTAGTCCTTTCCTTCCAAATTTTGCTAACGGCGTCAATTTTTCCATGCTGGCATCTGACGTGTGACACATGTTTATACACGTGGAGTTTGACATGGCATATGATTATTAAGGTCATTAAAATTCTGAAAAAACATTCCAAAATATTGGCTTTAGCCAGGATTCGAACACAGGCCATCTTATTTATAAGTGACAACAACTTACCACCACACCACTCGATAATTAATGTTTATTGTATCATTCAAGAAATATCAATTATTGATTTGCAGATCTTATAAAAGAAATTCTCAGTTCTGCAATTGATTTTCTTAATGTTTCTCATAGCAACACGGTATAGCCTAAGAACACCATGGCGGCGCCACCGTCCCCAACCCAAAAACCGACCAAAACCTATCTAAACACCTCTCCAAACACAAATATGAGTTCAAAATAACCTAAAACCTTCTTGAATACTTAGATTTGTGCAAACATATGGAAACCCTAATTTCCTTATATCCCAAAATTGAAAAAAAAAGTGAAACTAAACCTCCATTAATAGTAGAAGAGGGAGACGAAGAAGAAATTAGAATAGCAGAGAGAGATATCAGAAGGGGAGAAGGAGAGCAAACTCATCGATTTGGCCGGATAATTCCCGGTTTTATGTGTAAGGGAGGTGATTTTACCAGAGGGAATGGGACTGGTGGACAATCGATTTATGGGTCTAAGTTTGCAGATGAGAATTTCAATTTGAAGCATACTGGACCTGGGATTCTTTCCATGGCGAATGCTGGACCTAATACTAATGGATCACAGCCCTTTATTTGTACTAGTAAAACCAAGTGGCTTGATGGAAAGCACATTGTGTTTGGTAAAGTTGTTGATGGGTACAGTGTAGTTTAGGAGATGGAGAAGGTGTGTTCACAAAATGGTAGTCCTTTAGAACCTGTTGTAATTGAAGATTCTGGAAAAGTCAAGAACTGAATAATTACTTTGGTTGCACAATGCTTTGTGTTGTAACTTTTACGTTCTCATTGTGAATTACCATGTAATAAGTTAAATGGTTTGTGTTTAAAAAAAGTATTGATAATAATAATAATAGTATTGATAATAATAATAATAATAATAATAATAATAATAATAATAATAATAATAATAATAATAATAGTAGTAGTAGTATTGATAATAAAATTTAATGAAACATTAAACATTAATTATGAATTGGTGTGGTGGAAAGTTTGTATTGCTTGCAAACTAGGTGGTATGGGTTCGATTCTTAGGAAAGTATAATATTTTTTCATAATTTTAATGAACTTCAAGATGAATGTGTGTCAACTCATGTGACACGCGTATGACTCAGCGCCATGTCAGATGCCAACATGGAAAAGTTAACGCCATTACCAAAATTTGGACCAGAATGTACCTTGTGGTATAATTAAGGGACCAAAAAGGGTATTTTGCCTTTAATTAATTAAATCGATAGAAAAATAATTTTTATCAGAAAGAAAAAAAAAACATTCCCATAATTTCTGTGAATTAAAACAAATTAAATATGATTTTACAAAGGAATTTAAATAAATAAAACTAATTTAATGATTAAAATAAATATTTTATGTTATTTATAAAAAAAAAGTAATTTTAATAAAGACTAGTTTATTAAAAGAAAATATATATATATATATATGAGAAATAATATCTATAAATATATAAATAAAATAAATATTGAGTTGTGTAATTAAAAATAAAAAAAATTTAAAGAAAACTTAACTTATGATATGGTGTGATGCAGGCCTGAGGGAACATGGTGAACCTGCGCTTCATGAGCGTGAGATCTGGAAGTGAAACAATCTGAAGGGTTGGAATCCGAGTGTGTATCATACGCACGTGAGCTAGCATACGCAGGATCCAGCTATTTTCAAAAACTTTTGCGCGCGCGAATCAGACTCGTGAGGGGAGGACACGTAGTTTTCTTCTTCCTCAGGTTGTTGCAGAGCGCCTTTTTACAGCGCTTTTACAGGAACGCTATAAAAGGTTAAAACTTTCTACACCTGTGAAAAATCAAAAGAACGCAAAACGACACGAAAATTCGGCGCGACCACACCAATTGGATCGTCCAAGATCCCTGAGTATGATTATGGCATTAATTTTGTCCAATTTTACATTAATCAGAAAGCCCTAATTCGAGACCTATAAACCCTAACATGGTGAATCCCCAAACACGGACATAACATGCCAATTAATTATCCAGAAACCATCCACACATCATAACAAACAAATTTATGCAATCAAAACATGTATATGCAATATGAATTAGAGCAATCGAACTAATTTGAATCCATACATACCGAGGCTAATTGGAGGTGTTTCTGGGAGAGTTGTTCGCGTGTGTGTATCCCAAAAGCTTCAAAAACCTTCAAGGATCGTATTGGAGTCTCCAAACTTTCTTGAATTGCCCTCTAAACTCGAAACCGAATTCCAAAAATTCTTGAGTTTTTTGGAAACTAGCTTGGTGTTCTTGAACTTCAAAACGTGAAACCTTGCATTTGGATTTGTTTGTGTAGTTATAGAGGTTGTATTAGGGTAACAAACTTGTGTCAAATCTCCCTAGAATCCAAGATTGAAATTTTATTGAAATTGAATATGGATTTTGATATTTTTTTTCTAATTATGGCCAAGATTGTTTCAATCACTCCAATTCTCTTTTGCACGAATTTTATAAAATTATAGGACATTATTGATGATTGAATTGATTGAAAAATATAATTAAACCAAATCTTTTCAAATTTCTTTGATTTACTTGATTTAAATTATAATTTTAATGAATAGAAATTCAATAAAAATCAAATAATTGTTGGAAAATCGTGGCATTGGTCTTGGTTCTTCTAGAAGACTTGGGGAGCAAGATTGGGCCATAAAAACTTGGGCTCCTTTGCAAAAGAAATCAAGTTGAGGCCTTTTATTTCACATTTTCCTTCTCAAATTTGTCCAACTTTGACAAGGCCTATCTCCCTCAATTTTTTAGGTATAGAGGAGTTCTAGGTCTTTTTAGAAACCTTGGAGAGTCCTCTAACCAATGTTTTTAGTCTCATATCAAAATAATTTTCCATGCTCCTTGTGTGCTCTTTTGAAAAAATGACTTTTGGTTGACTTTTGAAAAGGACCTATAATGTTTTGATCCATATCTCTCAAATGAAGCATTTTTAGACTAAGCATGTGAGAGACAAAACTGTAGAGAATCCAATTTCCTTCAAAATGATCTTTGAATGGAAAATTTCTAATTTTCCATGTAGGAGTTATGGCTGGTCAAAGTTCAGTTGACTTTCTCCTATGAAAACCCTAATTTAGAAACTTTTGGAATTGTTGATTTCTAATCTTTCTTTGATGAACCATGATCAATTCTTGATCAAATGGTGAATGATACTTAAATATGAGGATGTTAACAAAAAATAAGGAGTTTTGACTGTACTTTGACCACAGTTGACTTTTAGGTCAAACCAGACGACTGTTGACTTTCTGAGCAATTGAGTGACCAACTCTTTGAATTGAGACCTGAAATTTGTCATGGAGGTAGTGTGGGGTATCATAGACCATATGGGATGCCTTGGAGCCTTTGGTTCATTGATTTTCCTTTAGAACAACAAAACCCTAATTCTCTGAGCCTTGTTTAGGAGAGGGTGTCTTGGAGCTTTGTACCTTGATTTGAATTTGAACAAGAGAAATAGTATGGGCAAATGTTGGGGTATGACAGACCCCAATCCTATTAGTTATCTTTAACAAATTTTCTCCTCGATCCAATTATACCTATTAGTGTTGCACCCCAAAATTTGCCCTCTTTGTTCGAGCTATAAGTTATCCCTGACGTTTATTTCGTCGTATCAAAAGGAAGAAAAATAATAAAGAGTTTTCATGGCTTTAAGAAGATATGGTGTGAAATGTGGTTCATATAGTGGAAATACGAGAAAATTCACAAGTCTTATTTGGAAGATGATATGAGCTTGGTTCCCGCGTAGTCGAGACTGTTTCGACGTTATCTACAACTTTCATGTTTGACTCAGAAACCAATTCTATGAGGAAGGTTGTCGAATTTGCAAATTAATCGAGGTTTCACAGTGAAAAATGATGCTGAATGTACAGTTTCGGGCTTCGAAAAATTCATATCTCACAATCCGCTCGTCGGATTCGCTCAAAAATTTAAATGGAGCTCCGTGTCATCATACTCGAGATTTCATATGTTCGGACCGAAGGCCAATTATGCACTGAAAACTCCCAGCATTTTAAAGAATGGCGTAATCTTTCGGTGAAAAATGTGTTTTCGAGTATGTCGCGCCTAGTTCGAAAATTCATAACTTCTTCGATTTTTATCATATGAAGTCCATTCCGGCGGCATTTTCTCATAAATTTCGTTATCTTCGATTATTCGTCACATATGCTTGTTCAGATTTTAAGCCGAAGATGGGGTTTTATCGAGTTCTTTGAGCGGTACTCACAAAATTTTGCACAGTCGCGCCTGATGAATTGACGTTTCTCGTCATTCAAACGCGCGTAATTTCTTCATCGCTTATCGGTTTGACACGATTCTCATGGCAACGAGTCACGAATTTGGTCATCTTCATAATGGCATTGATTTCATTCCGTAATTCAGAGTCGAACCGAGTTTCCTCGAAAACGAGCCAAAATAAGACGCACCGAGGGCAATTTAGACATTTTGCGTTGACAATATATAAACACTTTGCTCTTTACAAATCAGAGGGGAGGACTCATAATTTCAATTCACCAAAATTTTCACAAACACTTTCTCTCATTTCCCTCTCAATTCTCAAAGATCAAAACCACAAATTACATAAAACTTTCATCAATATTCATTAATTTTCTTCAAGAATCAAGAACAATATGGATTGAAGTTCAAGATCTCGAGTTCGGATTCGCTCTCTCTCTCTCTTCACTAGCTCGCGCGCCTCTCCTCTCTCCCCTTGGATTTTGCTTTCGCGTTCGTGTCGCGTTCGTGTCGTGTTCGTGTTCGCGCGTCGGTTAAAGATCTTCATCCGGTAAGCCTTTGAACCTTGAATTAAGTGCTTAATTTTTGATGTTAACATGATTCGAATACTAGATCTAGTGGTTGATTAGGCGTAATTGATGTTGATGATGATTAAATGTTGGATCCATTGATATCTTTGCTTGCAGTTGCATGTGGATACAAGTTTGGTGCACTATGTGTTTGTTATAATGCTTGCATGAACTTGTTGTTTGATGATTATTGATGATGACTTGAAATCTATGTGGATTGATGCCTAATTGTGCTTGTTTGATGCTCATAATGCTGTACAAATTGAGGCAAATTCGTGCTTGGTTACATCTCTTATTGAATGCATGATTGAAGTGCTTTTGGATGTTGATTTTGTTGATTTTTCACTTCTGGTGCTGATGTAACCGGTTACCTGATTGATGTAACCGGTTACATGATTTGTTTTTGGTCATTTTTCGTCACTGTCAGTGATGTAACCAGTTACCTGATTCATGTAACCGGTTACATGCCCCTTTTTTCTAAAAAAATAGCCACTGCCAGTGATGTAACCAGTTACCTGATTCATGTAACCCGTTACATGACCCTGTTTCTTCCAAAAAATGGCTCCTGCCAGTGATGTAACCGGTTACCTGATTCATGTAACCGGTTACATGCTTTTTTTTAGTTTTTTTTCCAACTTTGAATGTTCATATCTTTTGACTCGTAACTCCGATTTGCATGTTCTTTATATCGTTGGAAAGCTTGTGAGATGTACTATTTTGTGGAATGATTTGTATTGCTGAATTTTGTGTTTTCCATGATGGTACTTTTGTCGGCTTCCGGTGTGATTTTTGCATGCTTATTCGCGTATTACCGCACCTTATCCACGTTTGCTTTGTCCGGTTTATTTTAGAATAGCCATAACGCAATTCCGATTGCGATATGTTGTTATCTCTAACATGTGTGCTAGTGTGCGAGGCTTTTGGACGGTCACCGATCGATGCTTATTATGTGAGTGTTCCGCTTTACTTGCGGGACACAATTTCATTCAGTCCCTCCGTGTTCTCATCTTGGAGACACGTTCCTGTTACTCTATATCTGCTTGTTTGGTTTGCTTGTTCCTCTTGCAGGTGTATTGTGATTATGCTCGACGCACGTGTCGACATTTGTTTGGTTTCATGGCTAATCGGTGTGCTGACTATTTGCTTTTGCTTTGCTAGCTCGCTCGCGGGATCCTAGTTTACTCGCTCTCTTCGCTTTAGTTTACGGATCATCATCCGTTTGGTATTGATTCCGTTTCATTTTACTTTTCTCGCACTTTATCGCTTTCTCGCATCATCCTTTAACATGAGAAGTAGGACCTAGACATGCATCTGGCCAAGTCCTCGAAAGAGGCTCTGTTTTTGTTGGTGTGTTTATATTTGTGCTTTGCGGCAGGGAGTCACGGTGTAATAAGTCCTATATGGCACTCTGTTAAGTCCTCATGGAAGGCACGCAGAAAGGGTTAGCAATCAACCCCAAAATTTGCCCATACATTTTCTCCAATTCAAATTCAAATCAAAACACAAAGCTTCAAGACACACTCTCCTAAACAAAGATAAGAGAATTAGGGTTTGGCTTATTCAAGGGAAAATCAGTAAACCAATGGCTCCAAGGCATCTCATATGGCTCAGTATATCTCACATCATCTCTATGACAAGTATCAAGTCTCATCTCAAAGGATTGGTCACTCAATTGCTCAAAAAGTCAACAGTCGATTGGGTTGACCTTAAAGTCAACTGTGGTCAAAATAAAGTCAAAACTCCTGATTTTTTGTCAAGATCCTCATATTGAAGTATCATTCACCATTTGATCAAGAATTGATCATGGTTCATCAAGGAAAGATCAAAAATCAACAAATCAAAAAGTTTCTAAATTAGGGTTTTGTATAGGAAAAGTCAACTAAACTTTGACCAGCCATAACTCTCACATAGAACATCAGAAATTTTCTATCCAAAGCTCATTTTGAAGGAAATTTGATTCTCTACAACTTTGTCTCTCACATGCCAAGTCTAAAAATGCTTCATTTGAGAGATATGGACTAAAACATTATAGGTCATTTTCAAAAGTCAACAAAAAGTTACTTTTTTCAAAAGGACACACAAGGAGCATGGAGAATGATTTTGATATGAGACTAAAGACATTGGTTAGAGGACTCTCTAAGGTTTCTAAAAAGTCTTAGAACACTTCCATACCTCAAAAAATGAGAGAGATAGGCCTTGTCAAAGTTGGGCTATTTTGGAGGGAAAAATGTGAAAGAACTTGGATTTTTTGCAAATGGGCCCAAGATCTTTTGATTCAATCTTGATCCACAAGTCATCCAAAGCCTACCAACCAATCCTCACGAATTTAATTGATTCATCTAATTTATTTTGATTTTTTATTCAATTTAAAAGGAATTAAAATCAAATAAATTGAAACAAAATCAAATATTTGATTTAAAAATATGTGGGACTCAATTCCAATCTCCATTTAATCCACATATTCAGTACAAATTCGTGGCAAGCAAGATTGGTGTGATTAAAGCAAATTGGACAATTTTAGAAAGACTGAAAAAAATCAAATTTCTCAAAAGTGCAATATTTTGATTCAACAAGATTTTGTTCAGTTTTGTCAACCCTAATCCTTCTCTATAAGTACCTGAACAGAGCCAATTGATAGGATTCACGTTTTGCAGCCAAAAGAGAACCAAACCTGAGTGCAAAAAAACTTGGAAAAATTTCAAAAGTGAATTCGTAGTTGCAGGCCGATTTAAAGCATTCTATTGTTTTCAATACGTTCCAGGAGCATCAAGGATACTTTTCCAAACAAATTCAAGGCTTCCAACATTCAGAATCGCTTTCGATTCACTACGGTTTGCGCCTTTCTAAATTCGCTCGGTTACAATATATCATGCATTCATATTGAAATTTGCCTACATATTGTTGTTTGTGATAGTGTGTAGATCGATTCTGGACCGTTAATTGATTTTCCATGCGTGTTTGCCATGGTTCCCGATTCTAGGGTTCATAATTTTTTATTTAGGGCTTAATGATTTAGAAAGAATTAAGCCCTTAAACCGTTACCGTTGAATTCGTATGAAGAAACCAAGCGGAATAGCGGTCTTGTTTTTTATTTTCCATGCGTGTACGAGATTTTGGTGAATGGCAGGTGTAAAAGGTAAGGTTTTTTACAGCGTGTCTGCAACTAGCGCTGTAAAAAACGTGTTGCAGGTCTGCTTGTGAAGAAGATGATCACGTGGCGCTTTTCCATTGGCCAAATCGCGCGCGCTGCTTTTTTTTTAAACGAAAGGATCCGTTGCTTCTCAGTCCATACACGTGCGATACGCCCTCCAGATCCAGCCGCGAGATCATCATCTGACTCAATCCGACGCTCATAAGGATGCAGGTGCGTCATGCTTCCACGCGCAGCACCATACTGGAGCGAAAGTTAAGTTTTTTTAGATTTTTTTTTATTTTATTTACACAGCCTTTTTATTTTATTTTAATTATATATTAATTTAAATCTTATTTATTAATATAAGTGTTCCACCTGTTCTAAATACTTATTTATTAAGTTTTATTTTTTATTTTATTAGGGTTAACCCTAATTAACCTGTGAACTGATAAATGCACTCACCCTTCTTTGTTTATTCTTTCTTTTCCAAATCTTCAGGGTTTGTCAATTGTCGAAGCTACAGTAGTGGTAACCCTAAACCCTAACTTTAATATTTTATTTTTTATTTTTTCAATTATATCCCGCTGGTTTCAATTCCCCCCTTCCTCCGATGGTTAGAATTTCCCCTCCCCGTATTGCTTTAATTATTTGTTTATACTGCTGTGGTTAGTAATTATAGGGAGTGCAAGATTGTAATTAATTTACAATCACTAATTTATAAGATAAAATAACCGAATATGATCACGTGATTGGTGCACACACGCACGCTTTTGGGTAAGCCTCTATGTTGCCTGTTGCCTTGTTGCCTTGTGTTGTTTTGCAGATTAGCCAGTCCCTCGAATACGAGGATACCTTAGCCAGTTGCCTCGATTAAGATCATGGTCCCCAATGATGCTGCCTTCGATATGCATGATCTCGACCCTCGGAAGTTGCCTACAAAAAAGGCTAAGGTATCCTCTGGCTGCCTACGAAAGGCTATTCTGATCATTCCCTTAGACTACCTGCCTCTCTATGGCATGGGTCAGTCTTATGGCGAATGATAATGCGATGACCCTTCAACCTCCAAACGAAAGGCTTCCTGCCCTCTTATGGCAAGGATAGATCCTTTCATCCTGAAAGGCTAAACGAAACCTCGTTTTCAAAACTTCAAGGTAATTTCCCCTAATTGTTTTGCCTTGCTCTAAACCTTTGTTATATTCTTTCTCATAATTCTTCAAAATGGCTACGCTCATTTACGAGCTAAAGTCCCTATCTTTTTCATCTACTTTTCTAAAAAACAAAGAGCAAAGCAATTAAGAGCCCATGGAAAACCAAGGATGCAAAGGGTGCCTTACACCTTCCCTTTGCATAATTACCCCCTGAACCCGTTTTTTTTAAAAAGGTTTTTTCTGTTTCTTTTAGCTTTTCTAACTTGTTTGGATAAAATAAAAGTCGGTGGCGACTCTTGCTTAACCGCGACATTTTCGATAAAGTCAGTTCACCGTATTACAGAACTGGCGACTCTGCTGGGGAAGAAAATTCGATAAAAGAGGGGTTACCTTAAAAGTTTAGGAACACTTTAAATGTTTTCTATTGTTTGCTTTGTTTGTTTTATTTTTCAGGGGCGTTTTGGGAATTAACTGAAGGACGAATCCTACACCCGGATTCAAGAACATCTAAGATAGGAAGTGGCATAGTCATGGAGACTTCCTTCATGTATGTGGAGGATTGGTCAATATGAGAGTTCACGCTTAAGTTAGGCCTCTATGGGTGTTTGCATGCTTCTCTTGTATGAGGGAGGTTCGTGCGGATGTCCGTGGGTGAGTCGGAGCTTAAGGACCTTTAGTTACCTTTAACCCATCTTGACTTTTAGGAACGTAGTGGGGGGACTACTCTTGATGTATGTTAAGAGCATAGTCGCTACCCGATACTACAGCTCAGATAGGCTTTTTCTCAAAGTATCATTGCATGGTATGTATGTATCATGTTCGAGGGTGCTTTAGGAGGGTCGACAATTTTGAGTCACTTGGTAGAAACCGTTGCTGAAATTTCCTTATCCATAGAAATACCCTTGGGAAGGACACTTGATCAAACTCCATGCAAGCCTTAAGCCAAAAATTGTGTGATTTGTGTGGACTTATTTGTGTATGTGCATCATGCATACATGCATCATTCATACATGGCATGACTAACCCATTTCAAGGAATTGGAGGTTTTTTAAACCGTATATTGTTTTGTAGGTTGTTTGAATATGGAAACAAAAGGCCGTAAGCCATTCTTCCTCAATTTCAATAAAGTGCCAACACCATTGAAGGTTTTTTGTGACAACATCTCTGGTTCTCTCAAATTCAGTGATTCTCTCAACACTCTCATAAGCTTGGTACGAACTAATGTGGATGAAGTTCTTCTCAACACCATGGTTCAATTCTATGATCCGTTACTACATTGCTTCACTTATAGAGATTTTCAGTTGGTACCATACTTGGAAGAATTCTCCTACTTGCTGGAACTCCCTGTGCTCAATAAAGTCCCTTATACTGGTAAAGAAGAAGAGCCTAAGTGGGAAGTCGTAGCTGCTGCCCTACACTTGCCAAGATCAGAAATTGAGAAGGTTTGGATTAGTAAGAAAGAGTATTCTGGATTACCCTTTGATTTCCTCTATGAAAAAGCGGAGATTTTGGCTAAAGCTTCAAGTATGGATGCCTTGGAAGCTGTGTTGTCTCTCTTAATTTATGGACAAGTCTTGTTTTTCCATTATGACAAAATTGTTGATGTGGATGCTATTAATATATTCCTTAGCAAGAATCCGGTTCCTACTCTACTTGGTGACTTGTTACATTCTATTCATTTCCGAGTATCAAAAAGGAAAGGTTGTGTCTTAGGATGTGCTCCTCTATTACATAAGTGGTTTATTTCGCACTTACCTCTCTCCGTAAGAAAGAATGAAGAAGGATTAACTTGGGCTCAAAGAATTATGAAGCTTTCTTTCGATGACATCATCTGGTACCAAAAGAAATTTGAAGGAACTTTGTTATTTGATAGTTGTGGAGAATTCCCTAATATACCTTTTCTTGGTGTTCGTGGAGGAATAACTTATAATCCAATTCTAGCTCGACATCAGTTTGGCTTTGCCTTGAAGGATAAACCGCGTTCTTTGTATCTTAGTGCAGAATATTTTGACTATGATTCGGATAAAGAAAAGAAGAGAGACCTCTTCATCAAAGCTTGGTTGAAAGTGAAGAAAGTTGGTGCAAAAGATATAGGAAGGAGAAATTACATGCCATGGGATCTATACTTCCAATGGATTTATGATCGAGTTATGGAATTTGGGATGCCTTATCCATCTGATACGCCCATAGTTCCAAGAATAGCTCCTCCTGCTGCCCCAGTTACATTTGAGCCATATGTTCCTAGTCCAAATGAAGATCTGGTTGCAACTGTTAACCGACTAAAGAGGGAAAGGGAAGACTTTGAGAGACGCTTACTAAAAGCGGAAGCTGAAAAAGAAGTGTTGATACAAAATGCTACGGAGCAAGAGACTTTACTTGATTACTTTTCTCGCAAATGGAAGATTGAAGATTTTGTTTCTCCGGATCAAATTAACTCATGGGAAAATGAAATTTCTAGGCTTGTTCAAGAAAGAGAAGAAATGATCAAGGCACATAAGGAAGAAGTCAGAGTCCTAAAGAGGAGGCGTCGTCAAGAAGACAAAAATCCCAGAATTTAGTTTTTTTATTTATTGTTAATTTCTTTTTTTAGTTTAATGTAACTTTTGTGATTATGACCTTACAATTTAATTAATAAATAATGTTTTCTTTTTTCTTCTCTCTTTGCTTCAATACGAGTTAAAATTCTTCCAATTCCTTGAAAACATTGCATGTGCATAATCATATCATCCATAAACATCGCATCACAGGTTTCATAAAAACAAATGCCTCATCTTTGTTGCTGTTTATTTCAGTAAGAAAGATGGATCTCGAACAATCTGTGAAGAATCTCCAGAATCAAAATGCTAAATTCCAAGCTTTGATCCTGACCTTGTCCAAGGGGCAAGAAGAGCTGAAAGCCCTTCTGACTAAGAAGGATAAGAAGACCAAGAAACCCAGAGGAGTGATCAATATGGGAAGAAGATTCAAGGGTCGTCCCAAGAAGGCTGCAGAAGCTGAGATTCCTAAAGATGAGGAAGAAGAAGAGGAAGGAGATGATCTCAGTGTCAAGAATAATCAGGGAAGCCATGTAGGTTCTGATGGTCATGAAGAGGAAGAAGAAGAAGATGAGTATCCTCAAGACGAGGATTATGCTGATGAGAAGTATAGACAACTAGAAGAGCGTCTGAGAAGCATGGAAATTCAGAAGGTACCTGGGCTGGATTTTGAAGAACTAGGACTCGTTCCTGGGGTCATTATACCTCCAAAATTCAAAACTCCTGCTTTTGCTAAGTATGATGGGGCCTCCTGTCCCAAGATGCACTTAAGGTCTTATGTAAGGAAGATTCAGCCTCATACTGCCGATAAGAGGCTCTGGATCCATTTCTTTCAGGATAGTTTATCTGGAACTCAGCTTGAATGGTACTATCAACTGGAGGGTGCTAGCATCCGTACTTGGGAAGATTTGGTCGTTGCTTTCTACAAGCAATATCAATATAATTCCGATCTTGCGCCAACTCGCATGCAACTACAAAGCATGTCTATGGGATCTAAGGAAAGTTTCAAGGAGTATGCTCAAAAGTGGAGAGATCTAGCTGGGAGAGTCCAACCTTCCTTGACTGATAGGGAGTTGGTGGACATGTTCATGGGTACGCTAACTGGGTCGTTCTATAGTCACTTGTTGGGTAGTTCTTCATCTGGATTTACTGATCTTATCTTAACTGGAGAACGTGTTGAGAATGGTATTCGAAGTGGGAAGATTCAAGTGGGTACATCCTCTGGTACTGCAAAGAAGCCATATCATGGAAGAAATGAGTCTAATGCTGTTCATAGTCAGAAGAGCCATGGTAAGAATGATCAGAATCAGTCTATTGGTGTCGTCCTCATCTCTACTCCAACATCTCAACAATCTCCCAGACAAGAGTATCAACGTAAAACTGATAGACCAAGGAGGCAATTCACTAAAATTAACATGCCTCTATCTCAAGCTCTCCAACATCTGTTGAAAGCCAACCTGGTCACCATAAGAGATCCTCCAAAGAGCGTCACCACTACATCTCCAAATTATGATCCTAATGCAAAATGCGTGTATCACTCCAATAGCTCTGGGCACACTGCTGATAATTGTTGGGCGTTGAAAAATAAGATCCAAGACATGATAGAGGCTGGCGAAATCGAGTTCGACGCCCCAGAGACTCCTAATGTCATCACTGCTCCGATGCCAAAGCATGACAATACTGTTAATGCTATCATGGACACAATCCATGTCTATGATGTAAGAGATCTGTTAACTCCTCTCCTTGACATCAAGAGAAAGCTGCTGCGAGCTGGTTTATTTCCAAGCTGCAACCCTGGCTGTTATTACTGTGCATTCCTACCTAATGGCTGTGAGAATTTGAAAAGAGGCATCCAAGGCTGGATGGATCGTGGCACCATCAGGTTTGAGAAGACTCCTTCCATTGAGGAGTTGTGCGAAGGTTTCTCCCGTGGTTTCAAGTTCGAAGATGTATCCGTCATTTCCAAAGTCCCGTTGAAGATCCCTACCAAGGCTCCTTTCAAGATTTCTGCTGAACCCCGTGTGGCTCCGATCGTTATCACTCAACCTGGTCCGATGTCATATTCTTCTGATAAGGCTGTCCCTTGGAATTATGGTGCCGAGGTCTATGTCTAAGGAGTTAAGCAAGAGCTTGAATCTGATAAAGTTTTTGAAAATGCCAATCCTGACGTGGTTAATATTGCTGGAACTAGTAAAGTGACAAGAAGTGGAAGGGTATTTTCTCCAGAGATCTCTCCGAACACTGCTTCACCTGTTGTTACTATCACCCCGAATGCTGATGCTCGTGGTAAAGGACCGTTACATGAACCTGAGCCTGTCACTGAAAATCCACCACCTGAAGAAACGAACGAATTCCTGAAGATCATTCGCAAAAGTGATTATGACATTGTTGAACAAATGGGGCATACTCCTTCTAAGATCTCTAGGTTGTCACTCCTGAGTTGTTCCAAAACTCACGCCAAAGCTATGATGAAGTTTCTAGAGGCTGCCCATGTGCCACAAGAGATTACTGTCACTCAACTCGAGAATTGTATTGCAAACCTGACGACAGATAATTACCTTGGGTTCTCTGATGCTGATCTGAGTCCAAGTGGGAAGAATCATAACAAGGCACTGGATATCTCCATTGAATGTGGTGGTACCACCTTGGCTCATGTACTGGTTGACAATGGCTCGTCTCTGAACGTGCTACCCAAGTTGGTGTTGGACAAACTCAAAGTTGACGGAATTGAGTTGAAATCCAGTGATGTGATAGTAAAAGCTTACGATGGCACAATGAGTACTGTGTATGGCGAAGTTAAGCTCCCGATCAGAGTAGGTTCCCAGACTTTCAATATTGTGTTCTATGTGATGGATATTCGTCCCGCCTATTCATGTCTACTTGGAGGTCCTTGGATACATGGGGTAAATGTTGTGACTTCAACTCTCCATCAAAAGCTGAAATACCCAGCGAAAGGCAAGATCGTCACTGTGTATGGTGAAGAAGAGTATGTGGTGAGCTTCATAGATGAGACCAAGTATCTTGAATTCACTGGAGAAGCTTTTGAATCTCCCCGTATAGCGTACGAGTTGGTCCCCCAAGTGGTTCCCGAGACTAAGCACGTCTACACTCCTCCTAAAGTTACTGGGGTTATTCCTGCAATGGCTTCTCTGAAAGACGCTAGGGCTGTGGTAGAAGAAGGTGGTTGCACCATCTGGGGGCAGTTACCTGATATTCCATACAATTCCAACAAATGGGGTTTAGGCTGCACTGCTAAGGATCAGAAGGGAGAACAACATCCGCATCCAGAAGGTTTGGAGCATCATTTCATCAGCAAGGGGGTCAATGCCATTGGAGAAGATGAAGATAATTACAACCTGGACAAGTGGATCTTCCCTACATCAGACCAAGGGTTGGACAACTGGAAGACTGAAGACATTGTTTCTATCTCCTATAGTCAGGAGTAATTACCGTTCTTAGTTTTATTTCCTGCTTTCCTTTTTATTCCCAAGTTTAAATTATGTACTTCAATAAACAATAAACTCTAAAGCCGTGTGTCCTGCCCGAGACACAATGGTCCATTTGTTAGGGCTTGTCATTTCATAAGCATATTTTCATTCAATAAAACATTGGACGTTTCGTATTCAAATTATGTGTTCGCTTTTATTTTTCTTTACTTTTATAGCTATGTGTTCTCACACACACCCACATGCACTGCAGATTCATATCCACTCTGGATCCTATTGATAACGACTCTGCTATTGCTAAATATGACTTTGAAAATCCGATCTACCAAGCTGAGGATGAAGGTGAGAAAGGTTGTGAAGTGCCTAGAGAACTTGCCAGATTACTAGAGCAAGAAGAAAAGACTATACAGCCGCACGAAGAGCCAATTGAGGTTGTGAACATAGGTACCGACGAAGAAAAGAAAAAGATCAAGATAGGGGCTGAATTAGAGGATACTGTCAAACAAAGATTGATTCAAATGTTACGAGACAATGTTGAGATCTTTGCTTGGTCCTACAAAGATATGCCTGGACTCGATACTGATATCGTGGTTCATCGTCTACCTATAAAAGAAAACAGTCCTCCAGTTAAACAGAAGTTACGAAGAAGCAGACCTGACATGGCTCAGAAAATCAAGGAAGAGGTCGAGAAACAATTCAATGCTGGGTTCCTAAAAGTGGTAAGCTATCCGCCATGGATTGCCAACATAGTACCTGTACCCAAGAAGGATGGAAAGGTCAGAATGTGTGTATACTATAGAGATTTGAATCGAGCAAGCCCTAAAGATGACTTCCCACTACCGCATATTGACATTCTAGTTGATAGTACTGCGCAATGCAAGGTTTTCTCTTTCATGGATGGTTTCTCAGGTTACAATCAGATTAAAATGGCACCCGAAGACATGGAAAAGACAACTTTCACTTTGCCTTGGGGCACCTTTTGTTACAAGGTCATGCCATTTGGATTGAAGAATTTTGGGGCAACGTACCAACGTGCAATGGTAGCTCTATTCCATGACATGATCCACAAAGAAATAGAGGTCTATGTTGACGATATGATTGCGAAGTCCAACACTGAAGAAGAACATCTGATCCATCTACAGAAGTTGTTTGATAGGTTGAAGAAGTACAAGCTGAGACTGAATCCGAACAAGTGTACCTTTGGCGTAAGGTCTGGTAAGCTGCTGGGTTTAGTTGTTAGTAGTAAAGGTATTGAAGTCGATCCTGCAAAGGTAAAAGCTATACAAGAGATGCCTACTCCATGAAACGAGAAAGAAGTTAGAGGATTCTTGGGACGTCTGAACTACATTGCTAGATTTATCTCCCATCTGACCGCTACTTGTGAGCCAATCTTCAAGTTACTGAGGAAAGATCAAGTAGTGAAATGGAACGACCAATGTCAAGAAGCCTTTGACAAGATAAAGAAGTACCTACAAGAACCTCTGATCATGATACCACCTGCTGAAGGAAGACCTTTAATTATGTACTTAACAGTGTTAGAAAATTCGATGGGGTGCGTACTGGGGCAACATGACGAGTCTGGTCGAAAAGAGCATGCAATATACTACCTTAGCAAAAGGTTTACCGACTGTGAAACAAGATACTCACTGCTCGAGAAAACTTGTTGTGCTTTGGCATGGGCTGCTCGCCGACTGAGACAGTATATGTTGAACCATACCACTTTGTTGATTTCTAGAATGGATCCTATCAAGTATGTGTTTGAAAAACCCGCTCTCTCTGGACAAATAGCAATATGGCAAATGATACTAACAGAATACGACATCCAATATACAACACAGAAAGAAATCAAAGGAAGTGTAGTGGCAGATCATTTGGCCCAACAAGCTGTAGACGACTATCAATCTATGAGCTTTGAGTTTCCAAATGAAGATGTTATGCTTATTACCGACTATGAACAACCTGGCCCGGATGAAGGACCTGAACCAGGATCCCGATGGACTATGGTTTTTGATGGAGCTTCGAATGCACTTGGAAATGGTATTGGCGCTGTGATTGTCTCTCCCGCATGTGGACACACCCCGTTTACAGCAAGACTATGTTTCGACTGTACCAATAATATGGCTGAGTATGAAGCATGTATCTTGGGACTCAGAGCTGCTATCGACTTAAGAATCAAGTTCTTGGAAGTATATGGGGATTCAGCCTTAGTAATCAGTCAAATCAAAGGAGAATGGGACACGAAGCATCCTAATCTCATGCCTTATAAAGATTTGGTGCTATCTTTAATTCCACACTTTGAAGAGATTACTTTTGAACACATTCCCCGAGAAGAGAATCAACTGGAAGACGCGTTAGCTACTATGTCATCCATGTTCAAAGTCAGATGGGACAATGAGGCTCCTATAGTTATTATTGAAAGATATGACGAACCAGCATATTGTTACGAGATAGTTACTGTAATACGGTGAACTGACTTTTATATCGAAATGTTGCGGGTAGCAAGAGTCGCCACCGACTTTTATTTTATCCAATAAGAAAGGCTAAAAGAACAGGAAAAGACCTTTGAAAGATTTTGAGTTCGGGGGGTAAGTTATGCAAAGGGAAGGTGTAAGGCACCCTTTGCATCCATGGTTTTCCATGGGCTCTTAATTGCTTAGCTCACTTTTGTATTGTTTGAAATGTTTGAAAATGAGGTGTGAAAAGAAATTCGAATAAGAACTTTAGCTTGTAAATAAGCGTAGTCTTTTTGAAAAGTATTTGAAAATTAGTGGGAAAAAGAGTTTGAATTTTAGAGCAAGCAATTAGTAGCAACTACCCTAAGTTTGAAAAATCGTTCTTTTAGCTTTTCGAGGCGAAAGGGTCTATCCGTACCATAAGAGGGCAGGAAGTCTTTCAATTGGATGTGGAAAGGGTCATCGAGTAATCGTTCACCATAAGACTATCCCATGCCATAAAAAAGACAGGTAGTTTAAGGGAAGGATATAATAGTCATTTTATTGTTTAGGCATCATGCGAGGATACCTTAGCAATTTGGGACAATCATCTTTTATCGAGGCAACTTCGAGGGACTAAATGATTTTAAATCTCTGTAGGCAACCTTGCTTTAGGTATCCTCGGAACCGAGGGACTTGACTATTTAGTACAATTTAGAGGCAACAGTAATAAGGCAACAATAAGGCAACAGAAGAGGTTACCCTAAAGGTGAGTGTGTGGCACAATCATGTGATTAAATTCATATATATTATCTTATAATTAGTTATCTAATTCTGTTAAAGGCTTGCACTCCCTAAGATTACTAACCACGCAGTTTAAAATTGCAAGAAATTAAAGGCAGGAAAATAAAAATCCTACGCTATTACAATAAACACCTGCGGGGACGGGGGAATTAAAACAGAAAGTAAAATAAGAAAGATCAATAATAAGTTTTAACATTGAATGTCTTGATCTCCCTCGAACCTTTGATTGACCCTGAAATTAAAATGCAAATAATAGGGGTGAGTGTATTGACTATTCGAGGCAAACCCTATTTTGGGCAACAAGGCAAAAATAAAAGTAAAATAATATTTAAATAAAGAAAGAGTTAGAAACTTAGCTTTTTAATTGGTAAGGCGTGCTGTCGGAGGATTTTGATTAAACCTGAAAATTGGGCACAAAGAAGAGGTTGTTAGTGCATGAATGATCTACCAATCCTAAAAAAGGTTTACAAACCTTACCCTTAAACCTACACAAGAAAACTTATTGTGACCTACAGGGTTTATAAGGCTAATGGTAAAAACCTAAAATTAGACTAAGTCAATAAGTTAATTAACCTAATTAATCTAATTTAATTTTAAATTACCAAATTAAATCATAACTTAGTTAACCCTAATTTTCTAGATGATTAAATTAACCTAATTTAAATGCTAACCTTCTAATTGATCTAAAAAATTAATCATTAATTAATTAATCATTTGTCCTAAAAATAGATAATAACAAAAAAACTAAACTAAATAAATCTAATTCTAGTGGTTATTATGGTTGAAAGAAACAAAAGAAATAATATGAAAATATCTAAATAAAAATTGAAAAGAAAAGAAAAAGAAAATAGACTCAGCTGGGCGTTTGTGATCCTGTGTGACAATTCCTGGAGGATCCTTGGTGTGCCTGCGGATTGGTGGTGCGTTAGATCTGTTGAGGTTGAGATCTGATGGTTGCTGTAGCGAGGGTGTATAGTGAGCGCACACGGGTTGTATGCACAGGATCTGTAATCAAACAGAAATTAAAAATAGGTGACCTGAGCCAAGTTTCGAACTCAGGTCCGATTAGTCAATGGTGATCCAGGACGCCTGCCAACTGTGCCACGTGAATTCGCTGTAAACTCAACAGCCATTAAATAAGATATACAATTATTGAAAAGATAAAAAGTTAGTGGAACAAATCAAACCAGGGCCCACATGCAAGCGAATAGACCAGTGAGAATTAGAGAGAGAGAGAACGAATCAGTTGACCAACGAATCAGAGCATGGTCCAAGGGTCAAGTCTCCACGTCATCGTCTTCTCCATTGCTCCCTGCGGATTTTGCTGGGCATTTTGTTGTGGAATTACCTGCGGAATTTTCCGCAGGTACGTCTTCTTCTTGGCTGCGATTTGAGAACCTGCACAAACAAGATCTACACAAACGCAAACCTGCCCAGATCTATGAAAAATCATGTCCTGATCTCGTATATGGTGTTACTTTTCCTTAAAACGCGTTGTAAATGTGAATACGATGAAGGAGCTTCGTTTGCCCTAGCCATGGCAAATCGGTATTCCGGCCTCAAAGCTTATGGAAGATGGTTCTAACCTTCCCTAAAACATCTCATAAACTCAAATAAAACATTAAATCACACGAAACCGTACTAGTTTATGAAATACGAAAGCTACACAATATGCATGAATATGGAAGTTGTGAAACTCAAACATTAAGTGCTATCACATGCTACAAAAGGTATGGAACTACTCCATGATACCTTGTGAGTGGGTTAAAACACTTACTTGGCCTTGTGATCGCTTGCGATGAGGAATGCAAAATTTCACCTTTTTCTTTGAATATTATGAACCTTGAAAACCTAACTTTTTTCTCCTAATCTCGTCCCCTTGCTTGTTGGATAATTAGCTATATATATAGGGAGTGAATTAGGGTTTTAAGTTTGGAGGAAATCAAATAAAATCATGTGCTTTGATGGTGAAAAATTTGATTGAAATTAGATTGGAAAGTTGTTATTTTTGTATCAATCTCTTGCCAATGCACTTTGCACGAAATTTCCAGCTAATATGGAGCATTTGGATGATTGAATTTGGTTACAAAATCAAATCTTTGATTTAAAATTAATTTTTCACATTTATAATGATTTATTCATATTTAAATGAATTAAAAAATTCAAATAAATAAGATAAATATTATAAAAATAAAATGATTAATTAAATGGTAAATATAAGACCCATGGACATGTTTGAAATCCGAAAGTTAGGCCCAAAGGTTCAAAAACCTCAAACTTCTCCACTTTGTATTTCATGCATTTTCTCAAAATCGCCCAACTTATGCAAGCCATAACTCCATCAATTTTAATCATATGGAGATGTTCTAGGACTTCTTGGAAACCTTGAGGAGTCCTCTAACCAATGTCTTTGATCCCATGTAAAAATAATTTTCCATGCTCCTTGTATGCTCTTTTGAAAAAGATGACTTTTGGTTGACTTTTAGAAGGACCTATAATGTTTTGATCCATATCTCTTAAATGAAGCATTTTTAGACTTGGCTTGTGAGAGACAAAATTGTAGAGAATTCAATTTCCTTCAAAATGAGCTTTGGATTGAAATTTTATGATGTTCCATGTGAGAGTTATGGCTGGTCAAAGTCCAGTTGACTTTCTCCTATACAAACCCTAATTTAGAAACCTTTTGATTTGTGGATTTTTAATCTTTCCTTGATGAACCATGATCAATTCTTGATCAAATGGTGAATGATACTTCAATATGAGGATCTTGACAAGAAATCAGGAGTTCTGACTTTACTTTGACCACATTTGACTTTTAGGTTAACCTAGTCGACTGTTGACTTTTTGAACAATTGAGTGACCAATCTTTTGAGATGAGACTTGATATTTGTCATGGAGATGATATGAGATATATTGAGCCATGTGAGATGCCTTGGAGCCATTTGATTCACTATTTTTCCTTTGAACAAACCAAACCCTAGTTTCCGAGCCTTGTTTAGGAGAGTGTGTCTTGGAGCTTTGTGTATTGATTTGAATTTGAATAGGAGAAATAGTATGGGCAAATTTTGGGGTATGACAGTTACTAACGAGGTTGAAGAGAAACCATGGTTTCACGAAGTAAAAAGATACCTCGAGACTCAAGAATACCCTGAAGGGGCATCCATCAACGACAAGAAATTCTTGAGAAGGTTCGCATCCAAGTTCTTTCTGAGCAATGGAACCTTATACAAGCGCAACCATGATTCAACCCTGCTTCGTTGTGTGAACAAGAAGGAAGCTGAAGAGATCATGGAGGACATGCATGATGGCACTTTTGGAACCCATTCTAGTGGACATACTATGGCTAAAAAGATTCTGAGAGCAGGTTACTACTGGTCCACTATGGAGACTGACTATCACCAACATTCAAGAACTTGCCACAAGTGTCAGATATACGCCGACAAAGTACATGTGCCTCCCGTTCCTCTAAATATGCTGACCGCTCCTTGGCCTTTTGCAATGTGGGGCATTGATATGATTGGAGAAATCAAACCTACCGCGTCCAACGGGCACCGCTTCATCCTTGTAGCCATTGACTACTTTACCAAATGGGTAGAGGCTGCTTCCTTTGCTTCCGTAACCAAGAATGTGGTGGCCCGATTCATTAAGCACAATCTCATTTGTCGGTATGGCATCCCCAAGAGGATTATCACTGATAATGGTACCAATTTGAATAACAAGATGATCACCGAGCTCTGCACACAGTTCAACATCAAGCATCACAACTCTTCTCCATATAGACCAAAGATGAATGGCGCTGTGGAAGCCGCCAACAAGAAAATAAAGAAAATTGTACAAAAAATGACTGTGACTTATAAGGATTGGCACGAGATGTTACCGTTTGCTCTTCACGGTTACCGTACTTCTGCATGCACATCGACTGGGGCAACCCCGTTCTCATTAGTCTATGGCATGGAGGTTGTGCTACCGATCGAAGTTCAAATTCCGTCCTTAAGGATCATGAAAGAGGCAGGGCTAGACGAAGATGAATGGATTCAAACTCGACTGGATCAGATAAACCTGATTGACGAAAAGAGGCTTGCGGCTAATTGTCATGGACAATTGTATCAGAAACGTATGATTAAGGCATTCAACAAAAGAGTCAAACAACAAGTTTATCAAGCTGGTGACTTGGTCATAAAGAGGATTATTCTACCACAAGGTGATCCTAGGGGCAAGTGGACTCCCAACTATGAGGGACCATTTGTAATCAAGAAGATTTTCTCCGGAGGAGCCATGATACTCACTACTATGGACGGAGAAGACTTTCCACAGCCTGTGAACGCAGACATAGTCAAAAAATACTACGCATAAATACGACCCGCTAGGTCGACGTACCTAGGCAAAAGTAAGAGCATCCCGGCAAACCAAAAGGGTTTGGGCAAAAATTAGGGATATATATAAAAAAATGTACACCCGGCAAGTTGAAAACCTGAAAGGGCGACTTGGGCAAAAAAGGGTATCCTGCTAGACTGAAAACCTGAAAGGGCGGTCTAGGCAAAAGTTAAGGATTAAGCGTACGACTATGTCTCGTTCACATCATTCATCAATCAGATATATCTACAACACCAAGTTCAAAAGGCGCGGATCGATTCAATCATCTTTCTCCAACAAGCAAGGGATGAGACGCTCGAAGACATAATAGCAATAGCAGAGTTGAAACTCAATAGGATTGTTTGCACATAGCTACTTTTTTTTGTACCTTTTTAAAAAAAACACAATATGTTTTTATTTTGCCTATTCATGACCTTCTTAATACAAGTTACTTTCTCTCTTTTGAGTTCCCCTTTTTCTCTTTTTCGAATACGCAAACGTCCAATGATAATGCTGAATGAACATATGCATATGAACATGATTGTCATCTATCTTTTTGTCATAAAATATCTATTAGTTCATTAGATAGGAAGGGCGAAGAAACAATGCCCAAAGTAATCCAGAAGTCCTCCTCCAAAGTCAACAATCCGAAAGAATCCCCACAGAGTAGTCATTAAGAAGATATCTTCGATACTCTCGACAAGACATAGCTCTCCAACAGAGTTTACATCTTCAACACGGCCGACTCCCCGACACTTCACTTTTCTCCAACATGGGGTATTAATATCTTTATCCCCAATCAGGGTACATCAAGTTACTGATCATCCCCAAGCAGAAACCATAAGTCCCCAGCTGAGCATCTTTAAGACAAGATCAGACAACAAAATTACAGGACATGGAGATTTAATTTCTCAATCAAGACAACATAAATCATATTCATACATCATAAACATATTCATAAATCGCATACATACTGAACTCACGCATAACATACCATGCTCCTCATTTATTCTGAGAGACTCATTACATAACACATACATCATGACATTGCATAAAAAATATTTCTATTGCAGAATGCAGGTACAAACAAATGGACGAAATCTCCAATTCATCAAAGATCTAATTCAGTTACTACAAACGGTACTGACACGGTCAGAGATCTAATTCCATCATCACGAAGGGTGTGGACACGATCAATTATCCTCCTCAGTCTAATTCAGTTACTACGAACAGTGCTGACACGACAAGAGAATCTAATTCTATCATCACGAACGATATAGACACGATTACCTCCCCAAAGATCTAATTCGGTTACTACGAACAGTGATGACACGACCGACCTTTAAAGAGATCTAATTCTATCATCACGAACGGTATAGACACGATCATCTTTCCAAGATCTAATTCAGGTATTACGAACGGTACTGACACGATCAAATCTCAGAGATCTAATTCCATCATCACGAACGGTATGGACACGATCAACTGCTTCTAAAGTCTAATTCGATTACTACGAACGGTGCTGACACGACAAGAGATCTAATTCTATCATCACGAACGGTATAGACACGATCATCTTTTCGAGATCTAATTCAGGTACTACGAACGGTACTGACACGATCAACTCTCAAAGATCTAATTCGCCTACTACGAACAGTAATGACACAATCAACACTCAAGCAACTACTTCTCAAACACTTCAAACACAATCTGTTAGAACAAGATTTGTTCTGATCAATTATCTTAGTTTTGATGATAACAATAATATGAATTTTGCTTAAGATAATATGGTACTCTAATCCAATGCAATTTCCTTTTCAGGAAATATATAAAGAGTATGCATAATTCAGCGCTCAGAAGCTTTGTCTCAAAGGGTTCAGCATGCAACATCAGAACATGGTCTGGCAAGACATCAGAAGATGGTCGAAGCAGAATCAGAACATGGGTCTATGGAAGTATCAGAAGAACAAGAGAACAGAAGCACTGAAGTTCTGATGGTATCACGCTCAGAAGCACTTCAAGGTCAGAAGATCAGAAGATGCTATGCACCAAGCTGTTTGACTCTGATGATATTCAAACGTTGTATTCACAAACATCAGATCAGAAGAAAGTACAAGTGGTAAGCTACGCTGACTGACAAAAGGAACGTTAAAAGCTACTAAAGGCTACGTCAGTAGACACAGCGTGAACAAGGCTCGAGGTAGTTGACAAAAGCGTATAACATTAAATGCGATGCTGTACGGAACACGCAAAGCATTAAATGCACTCAACGGTCATCTTCTCCAACGCCTATAAATATGAAGTTCTGATGAGAAGCAAGGTTAACGATTCTGCACCAAAACAACTCATATTAAACTTGCTGAAACGCTGTTCAAATTCAAAGCTCAGAATCTTCATCTTCATCAAAGCTCACTACATTGCTGTTGTAATATATTAGTGAGATTAAGCTTAAACGTTAAGAGAAATATCACAGTTTTGTGATTAACGCTTTTAAGAAGCAATTGTAATACTCTTAGAATTGATTACATTAAGTTGTAAGGAACTAGAGTGATCGTGTGGATCAGAATACTCTAGGAAGTCTTAGAGGTTATCTAAGCAGGTTGTAACTAGAGTGATCGTGTGGATCAGTATACTCTAGAAAGTCTTAGAGTGTGTCTAAGCAGTTGTTCCTGGAGTGATCAGTGTGTGATCAGAAGACTCTGGAAGACTTAGTTGCTGACTAAGTGGAAAACCATTGTAATCCGTGCGATTAGTGGATTAAATCCTCAGTTGAGGTAAATCATCTCTGCGGGGGTGGACTGGAGTAGTTTAGTTAACAACGAACCAGGATAAAAATAACTGTGCAATTTATTTTTATCTGTCAAGTTTTTAAAGCTACACTTATTCAAACCCCCCCCCCTTTCTAAGTGTTTTTCTATCCTTCAATTGGCATCAGAGCGCCGGTTCTAAGGTGCAAGCACTTAACCGTGTTTAGAAAAGATTCAGGAAGAGAAAAACGCTTCAGTAAAAGATGGTTGATGAAAGTGAAAAGTCTACACCTGCATCTACATCTGGCTCTGCTGAGCAATACAACGGTAACAATGGTTACACTAGACCGCCGGTATTTGATGGTGAAAACTTTGAATACTGGAAAGATAAACTGGAAAGTTACTTTCTTGGTCTAGATGGTGATCTATGGGATCTTCTGATGGATGGTTACAAACATCCAGTAAATGCCGGAGGCGTAAAGCTGACAAGGCAAGAAATGAATGATGATCAGAAAAAGCTTTTCAGGAATCATCATAAATGCAGAACTGTTTTGCTGAATGCTATCTCTCATGCTGAGTATGAGAAGATATCTAACAGGGAAACGGCCTATGACATATATGAGTCCTTGAAAATGACTCATGAAGGCAATGCTCAAGTCAAGGAGACTAAAGCTCTAGCTTTAATCCAGAAGTATGAAGCCTTCAAGATGGAGGATGATGAAGACATTGAAAAGATGTTTTCAAGATTTCAAACTCTTACTGCTGGATTGAGAGTTCTTGACAAGGGATACACCAAGGCTGATCACGTAAAGAAGATCATCAGAAGCTTACCCAGAAGATGGGGTCCTATGGTGACTGCATTCAAGATTGCAAAGAATCTGAATGAAGTTTCTCTGGAAGAGCTTATCAGTGCCTTGAGAAGCCATGAAATAGAGCTGGATGCAAATGAGCCTCAAAAGAAAGGTAAGTCTATTGCATTAAAATCCAATATCAAGAAATGCACTAACGCTTTTCAGGCTAGAGAAGAAGATCCTGAAGAATCAGAATCTGAAGAAGAAGATGAACTGTCCCTGATCTCCAAAAGGCTAAATCAACTCTGGAAGACCAAGCAAAGGAAGTTCAGAGGCTTCAGAAGTTCAAAGAAATTTGAACGTGGAGAATCTTCTGATGACAGAAGATTTGACAAGAAGAAGGTCATGTGCTATGAATGCAATGAGCCTGGACACTTCAAGAATGAATGTCCAAATCTTCAGAAGGAAAATCCCAAGAAGAAGTTTCATAAGAAGAAAGGTCTTATGGCAACCTGGGATGAGTCAGAAGTTGATTCAGACTCTGAAGATGAGCAGGCCAACTGTGCGCTGATGGCGACAGAAGATGACGGATCAGAATCTACATCAGAATCAGATTCTGAAGAGGTATTTTCTGAACTTACTAGAGATGAGTTAGTTTCCGGTCTAACTGAACTTCTGGAACTCAAGTCTCAGATTAGTCTCAAATACAAAAAGCTGAAAAAGCTATTTGAATTTGAAACAAAGAAGCTTGAGATGGAGAATTCTGAATTAAAAGAAAAACTTTTAAAATTATCCAATAATGTTGGATCTCCTTCTGATTCAGAAAAATCCACTCCTAGTCTAAACCATATTCTGAAAGAATATGATTTAAGTTTCAGGAAGTTCTTATCTAGAAGTATTGGCAGAAGTCAGCTAGCTTCTATGATATATGCTGTGTCTGGAAACAAAAGAGTCGGCATTGGTTTTGAGGGTGAAACCCCATACAAACTTGAACCTGTTGATGAAATGAAACTCACATACAAGCCATTGTATGATCAGTTCAAGTATGGCCACTCCCATGATATTAGGCACACTTCACATGCTCAAAGTTTTCACATAACACACACCAAAAAGCATGTGACACAACCTAGGAAATATCATGAAACTCACATTAAAAATTATCATGCTGTTCCTCCTATTGCTTACAATGTTAAACCCTGTCATACCCCAATTTTTGACCTAAGATACCACCTCATATCATTTGCATATGCATCATTTGCATCTCTAACAAATTGCATAGCTTGTGTTTGTTACTTGTGACTCAGCAGGATTTAATCAGGAAATCACTCATCAGTACAAATACCAATCAATTAGGGTTTTGTTCCCCCTTCATCTCAAATGAATCATCTTCATCTACAATCAACATTTGGTCCTCAGAGATTCATTTCAACAAGCTCAACAGCTTTGAATCGACTGAATTAGGGTTTTGACTGAAGACAGCACACTCCTGACTTTTGCTCAGAATTTGACCTAATGGCTTGGGACATGATATCAAGACCTCAAGTGCATCATTTTGTCCTAATCCATTGGCTCATAATATCTCCTACACAAAGATTGATCAGACAAATCCTCAGATCAGGGTTTTGAACTATCAGGGACTAAAATCAGGGATCACATTTGGGAAACCCTAAAAATCCCCAGGGAGTCAATCAAAGGTTTCAATCATCTTCAAATAATCCCTATGACAACATCCAATGGAAATTACATCTCAATTCAAGATCCACAGTCATCAATTTCATCTGGTCGACAATTAGGTTTTTTGACCTAATTCACTGAATAACTGACTTTTTAATCAGGACATGGTGTCACAACTCAAACCATGGCTTAATATCCTCTAATGCTTCAATATGATCCATTCATACCATTCATATGGTGAGGATAGCCTGTTTCATTTGAAATCTCCAGAAACGCGATTCGTCTGAAAAAGTCAACTCAACAAGATCACCATTGACTTTTGGGGAATTTTGGTCAACCATGACTTTTGAAGTTAAAAATCATCAATATATGATATATGAAGTCATTTGATCAAGAAAAATCAAGAAAATCAATCAAGAATCAAAAAGTCAAAAGTTTGACTTTCCATACTTAGAAAAATTCTAAGTGTTTTTCAATGGTTTTTTCCAAACTTTGAAAGGGAATTTCTAAAAATTTCACCTACAAACTGAAAAAAACTTCCAACATGAAAGTTGTAGATTTTGATCCAATAAACAACTTTGACACATATAATTTTTTTCTATAAGATCAACCATTTAAGAGATATGGAGCTTCAAAGTTGGCATCTTATGAAAATTTCACTTAAAACTTCATTTTCTTCAAAGTTCATGGATCTTTTTCACCCATTTCCTTAAAGGTCTTGAAGAAACTTTCAACTAAGCTTTTGAAGTGTGTAACATGAGCTTTCCAAAATGTCCAAGAGCATGAAAAAATATGGAGTGTAGCTATGGTTTTGAATTTTGCCATTAGTGAACTTTTCACTTGAAATTTCAAGTCATTTTGCCAAAGTTATGAACCAAATTGCCAAATGATCCAAATAATGATGCATAGATGCAATGATTGAAGATATTTTCTGATTTGAAGATCAGAATGGAAGAGATAAGAAGCTTGGCAAAATAACCATGGTTAAGTCACTTTTAACCATTTGCATTTAATGTGAAAGATTCCATTTTATCTCTTAAGCCAAATCATCACTTCTTGATCAACTTGCAAGAGCTTTGCATTCAGAATCCTTGCCCTATAAATAGAGGTTCAAATCACTCTTCAAATCACACCAAAACCTCATAATCATAGGTTTTCTCTCTTCTTTCTTGATTTGCAAGTTTCATAAGTTTCAAAGAGGAAGAATTGCAATTTCCATCTCTTGCAATTTCTGAGCAAAGTGAGGGTTCTAACATCTCATAAACATCAAATGTGATGTGTTTGAACCATCCATACACCCCAAAAACATCAAGAACTCAGAATCACTACCTCACTTCTCAAATATGCATAACTTAAGCCTTATCATGCCAATTTTCATTCAAGCTCAATTCTGTCCAATCTAACCATCCAAACACCATCCATGTACCATATATGAACTATTCCAATCATCATCCCTGACCTGTAACTCCAAAATCACCAAGCTTGATCCTCACTTGAGCCCTACTGCAGATCGAGCATCACCAACTGGTCCAGAGGTTTTCAGTTCATTCCAATCATCCAAACATGTTCCATAAGGTCCACTGAAGCTGTCCAGATCAAGAAACAACATCTGGAACCTCTCATTTGCAGAATTCGATTCCCAGTTTGGCCGTTTTTGAAGGTAAGCCTCATGAACTCCAAACTCATACATACATGCATCATAAATGAAAAATTGAATTGCTATCTTGTTTCTGCACTATCACTGATCAATAGCCCTCAATCAATTTCACAATTCATCAATCCTACACGATTCCATGTTCAAATTCAGAATTAGGGTTCTTGGTGTTCATCACAAAATTGATCACCTTAGAGCAAATATAAATGAATTATGAGGGCACCATCATGTTTCTCGTCCAAAACCGAGCAAGATAGACTATCTACTTGATCAAAACAATCCAGTTTTAGAGAAATTCAAAATCAAAATAGGGATGTGTTCTTGGCGCCATTTTTTGTTCAGAGATTTCAAACACTCGTTTTTGAATATAATTAAATGAGCGTGTATCATAAACAAGCTGCGCGCGCAGCTCAGTTGGTTGTTGTTTTGAGTAGTGAACCTCAGGGCGTGGGTTCAAGTCCTAGTGGAGACAAAACCATTTTTTTTTGCAACCTATTTTCTTTCATTTCTTCACAATTTCATTAATCATTTTAACCAATCAAAATTAATTATTTTTACTTCATTTTTTACACACTTATTATTTTATATATGTATTTTATGAATATAAAAAAAATCACAAAAATATATTTGTTTAATACATTTTTAATTAAGTTTAAAATAACATATTTTAAGTGTTTTTTAATACTTTTAAATATTGTTTTTCACTTGATTTCTCAAACTTAATCACTTGTAAATATTTTTTGAGCAAACCCTAATCATCTAAGTGTCAATTGAAGACAATCTTTTTGTTTATCTTGATTAAATTAACTTCTTTCAAAATTCAAATCGTTTTAAATAAGC
Organism: Vicia villosa; assembly: GCF_029867415.1. Taxonomy (NCBI): domain Eukaryota; kingdom Viridiplantae; phylum Streptophyta; class Magnoliopsida; order Fabales; family Fabaceae; genus Vicia; species Vicia villosa. Next base: position 148,940 of record NW_026704991.1, on the reverse strand, counting down.
GATCGCGATTCTTTTCAAAAACGATAAACCATTTTCTTTTGATTTTCAAAGAAAACTATTGATTAAATCTTTTTAATTGATCAATTGATTTTCAAAACGATGTGGGGCCTCTCGAATATTAGAGAGTATAAGACCCACTCCTTTTTCCTTTTATACAGTTTTTCTTTGTACAGAAAACTCCTTCAAAACAATACTTTTCAAACTGTTTTCAAAACAACAAACGACGCATCTTTTAAACAAAATAATCAACCATGTTTCATAAAATATACCACGGGCCTCCATGTAGGTATAAGTCCCAAGCCCTTTTGTACATACCCACTCACGTACATGAAATTAGGTATTTCATTGTACGCCTTTTGTACATATCTCAATCAATGCGTTTTTAAACTTTGAATAACAAACCAAAAATGAAGGTTTCTTTTAATCTTCCCAAAAAAAAAATACCATGGGCCTCCATGTAGGTATAAGTCCCGAGCCCCTTTGTAAATACCTGTTTACATAACTGTTGAATAAACTCAAGTGGACCTCTCCTCGAGTATAAGTCCCGAGCCCTGTGTATACAAATGGATCATGCTTACAGGTATATTTCCTTCATAAACTCCATTATATACACACACTTTGTCATATATGTATAACTGTTCATATTTGTTCATGTACTTGTGCATATTTGTTCGTACTTGTTCATGTTTGTGATTGTGTTATATATATTTGTTCAACTTAGTACAACACTAGGTTCCCCATAGCCTCCTATTGGGCTTCGTGCAAAGAATCTCCACTAGTTTAGGTTAGGACATAGAGTATGGTTTCCCGGTGAAATCGCTCTAAGAGCTCAAACCAACTATACCATGCCTCCCCTTGGGCTTTGTACAAACGAGTGACCCTCCCATAGCCTCCTCTTGGGCTTACAATGCAAGGACCCTGGATTGTCCCTCCCATAGCCTCCTCTTGGGCTTACAATGCAAGGACCCTCGGATAGCCTCCTCTTGGGCTTCGTACAAGGACCCACGGGCTTCTTATAAGCACCCCCAATATCCAAATCAAAACACCCTAGGAGATTAGACATTTTTCATCTCTATGCTAGGAGTATCTCTTTTATATCATCACAAACAATCAATCAATCAATCAATCAAACTTTTTTTTGCCACAAGGCTGGCTAATCAATCAAACTGTTTTACCACCGTACTGGATGATTAATCAAAGTTTTTGTCACAAGGCTGACTTCATTGAAACTTTTGCCACAAGGCTGGCTGATTAATCAAAGTTTTTGTCACAAGGCTGACTTCATTGAAACTTTTGCCACAAGGCTGGTTAAACAAACAAAAACATCTTTATCATTCTAAGAACCCTAAGTGGCATGGCCCCGGGCTTATAATGAAAAGATTTTCAAGCAAAAACAAACAGATGTATGTGATGATATAGATTAGATACATCTAGCATTTAGACGACATTTGTCTATTTTCCTTTGCTTCCACTAGCATAAGTGGGAACTACGATTGCTCTGACTTTCTCAACATCCCTTTGAGAATACGTAGGCACAAGGTCGTATCCTTGGCGAGCAAAACTTCTCTCTCAAACCACTCAAACCTTAGCACCCGTAGACCCGAGCTACAGATGCTCTGATTCCCTCTAAGGGATATGTATGCAGAGGATCGCGATGATCTTTGCGAGCATAATCAAACAAACACCTTAGGTCCCACCTCTTTCTCACAAGAACCTCCACCATAACAAGAATGGAATAAACAAAACAAAGAAACCTATAGAGTACTATAGATACGTTGGGTGCTAATACCTTCCCTTCGTATAACCAACCCTCTTACCCGGAATCTCTCCCCCACTTTTAGGTTATTGCAGCTTTTTTCCTTTTCCTCTTTTGGAAACAATAAAAAGTTTGGTCCGTACAAAAGAAAAATCATTTTTTGAGCACTCGAGCCCAAAGAAGGCATCAGGTGTCTCATCCCGAAAAAAGACAACGATTTTTCCCCGCGACAGAAAAATGGCGACTTCACTGGGGACCATCTTTTTATTGTTTCCAAAGAAAGGGTTATTTCTATTTGTTTTGTTTTTATTTTATTCTTGTTACATGTGTGGTTCTTTGGTTCTGTTACTTATGTGGTTCTGTTACAAGTGATACATTATGGACAAATCCTAACCCGGATTAAGTACACATAAGAAATTAGGTGGAGGGTATAGTCATGTGCAGGCGCACGTGAGAATCCTTCCGCTCAGTGGAGGTTCCTTGTTTGTAATATATGTTTAGCGAGTTAATTGCGAAGACATTGTTGCTTTCATTGAACTGTAGAAGCTGAGAGACTGTAGAACCCCAACCCATCCTGGCCTTATTAGGTTGTGGTGCAGAAACTATTCAGGTGAAGACTTGGATTAGTTGTCATGCGGAGAACCACACTCAGACGAGTTTTTCTTGAGAATATTGCTGGCTCATGAGTTTAATTGTGGAAAGCCGGTAATATCCGAAAGAAAAATGTAGACTCTGACGTATCAGTAGAACATGTTTTGCAGGTGATTAACTAGAACTATCCCATATTTGGTTCTCTGACCTCATGCTCGTGACGCTGGACCTTTGTGTACCATGTTTGTGTTACCATGTTTGTGTTGCCATGTTTACAGTACCATGTTTGCGTTACCATGTTCGCTTTACCATGTTTGAATATGTGGCATCCATGCATCCATGCATTCATACATCCATAAAAAAATCTTTTTCCATAAAAAACATGATTTTTTCCAAACAATTAGAGAATTTTCTTTACAAACATTATAGGATTAGGTTATGGAGTGGGTAAAAAGGCATACCAAGAGGTACGGTTTCAAAGAGCCTAATGTGGAAAGACTGAAAGAGTTAGCGTCTTTTGTACAAGATCCTTCTGATTTTAGGAAAAGCCATGGAAAGCTTTTGCCTATCTTGAACACTCATGTTGATGAAGGACTTCTCAAAACTCTGGTTCAGTTTTATGATCCCGTCTACCGGTGTTTTACCTTTCCAGACTATCAGTTGGTACCAACCTTGGAAGAATATGCCAATCTTTTGGGTATTCCTGTGTCTGACAAAATACCTTTCAATGGTTTGGAAGCCATTCCTAAGTCACCAGTCATTGCAACAAGTACCCACTTGAAGAAATCTGAAATAGAGAGTAATTGGACTACCAAAGGAAACCTTCCAGGTTTGCCTTCACAGTTTCTAATAAAGAGAGCCTTTGATTTCATCGAGACTGGTAGCATGATAGCTTTTGAAGCTGTACTAGCCTTGCTCATCTATGGGTTGGTTCTGTTTCCCAATATCGACGACTTTGTTGATATCAATGCCATAAAGGTCTTCTTGAATGGAAATCCCGTTCCGACTCTGCTTGCTGACATGTATTTCTCTGTCCATCATAGGAATCACCAAGGTGGTGGAATTATTGTATGTTGTGCACCTCTGTTGTTTAAATGGATTGTTTCACACTTACCTAAGTCTCCCATTTTCACGGAAAACCGGGAAGGTTTACGTTGGTCTCAAAGACTTATGTCTCTTACTAATAATGATATTCAGTGGTATACCTTGGCTCGCTGCGGTACAGAAACCATTGAAAGTTGTGGAGAATTCGCCAACGTACCCCTCATCGGTACACAAGGAGGAATTAACTACAATCCGGTCCTAGCCCGACGACAACTCGGGTATGCAAATTCAACAAAACCCATTGGCCCTACAGTGGAAAGCTACTTCTATCAGGAAGGAAATGATCCTCAAGGGTTGAAGACAAAAATGGTGAAAGCCTGGTACGACATCCGATGGAAAGAAAAAGGTGAGATAAAGAACTGTATTGCTACGAACGCCTATACCTGTTGGGTGAAGAAAAGAGCAAGGGAGTTTCAAATGCCTTATGATTATGAAAAACCCATGTTCCCTGTGGTACCTCAACGACCCAACATTCCCGCTATGGAGGAATACCAAGACACTTTAGCCAAGATGAGGATAGAAAAAGACGCTTGGAAAGAAAAATTTCGAAAAACTGATGTGGAAAACAGAAAGTTGAAGAAACAAGTGAAAGAACATGAAGAAACTCTCTATTATCAGGATGGATGGCTCATGAACAAAGATGAGAAGATCCGTCGGAAAGATGCCGCAATCAGAAGATACATCAAAGAAAGCAAGAAAAAGCTTGAAGGCTCAACAAGCAACGCTCCAACTCCTGACAATTGGAAGAATGTTGTCGACAAACTGAGGGCTGAAAAGGCCAAATTGAAAGCTTACTATGGGAAAGAAATCATGAAGCTCAAGCTGCACAACGCATTTGGTTCTTCGTCTGATGAAGATGTTTAGGATTTGTTTAGATTTTCATGTATCATTTGATTCTGTAAGGAGCTACGCTCCAATGTTGTAACATTTCCCATTATTTCAATAAAAGAGTTGTTTGTGTTCAAATGTTTGCAAGGAAATAATCTTTAAAATGTTTGGAAAAATCATAAATTTCTTTTTGCATACATCATTCTGCATATCGAGTCTGTTGTATAGAGTCTCATCTTTTGGATCTTTCTCCATTAGATCGTCAAGCTGTCGCGTCTCAAAGTTTCTCGACCGCGTTCGCAATCAGATCACAGATACAATACTCGTTCAAGTAGAAGAAGAGTAATGGAACACTCTGAACAAGAGAATATCGAGCTTCGTGGTACAGTGACCACCCTTCAGGAAAAGTTGGAAAGTCTCACTACTCTGGTTGACTCCTTAATGGCCGCACAGAATCAGCCGCCGCCACCCAACAGTCAAGCAACGGTAACATCTGAAGTCACTACTCCAGTTTCTACAGTTGCATTCAACATTCCATCTTTCTCCATGCCAGAAGGTTGGGGCCCGCCTTTCAGTTTTGGTACAGGTTTCCGCCATAATTTCTCTGGGGTTCAAACAGCTACAACTGAAGCGCCTGCTGCACAAGGTTCGGCGTTTATTCCACATTCAGGGGTAACTTTTTCCCAAATCACTATGGCACTTTCTCAACCCACTATGACAGTTCCGACCCCTACGGTTCACACTGTTCCTTATGATGGCAATGAGATTTATCATGATCAAGGTGATAGCACAAATCAGCGTAATCTTGTGGAAGATCTCCAAGAACAGTTCAACAAGATTCAATTGGAAGTCAAAGCTATTCGTGGCAAAGATCTGTTTGGAAAGAATGCCCAGGAGCTATGCTTGGTTCCCAGTGTACAAATACCAGCTAAATTCAAGGTCCCTGACTTTGAAAAATACAAAGGTAGTTCTTGTCCACAAAGCCATCTTGTGATGTATGCCAGAAAGATGTCTACTTATGCAGATAATCATCAGTTGCTTATCCATTACTTTCAAGACAGTTTGACTGGTGCCGCACTGAAGTGGTACACAGGTTTGGATAGCACCAATATTCGGACTTTCAACGACCTAGGTGAGGCCTTTGTCCGACAATACAAATACAACTCGGATATGGCTCCGGACAGAGATCAGCTCCGATCCATGGCTCAGAAAGATCATGAAGCTTTCAAAGAGTATGCCCAACGATGGAGAGAAACTGCTGCTCAGATTAATCCACCGTTAAAAGAGAAAGAGATGACAAAGATCTTCTTGAATACTCTCAGTCCGTTTTATTATGAACGCATGATTGCTAGTGCTCCAAGTGATTTCACCGAAATGGTAAACATGGGGATGCGTCTAGAAGAAGGAGTCCGAACCGGACGTCTGACTAAAGAAGGTGGATCTTCGAGTGGAACCAAAAAGTTCGGAAGTGGTTTCCCAAAGAAGAAAGAACAAAGTGTTGACATGGTGTCCCAAGGGAAGCCAAGAGGAAACGTCAATCATCAACGACAGATTGCTGCTATTGCGCCAGTCGTTAATACAGCACCAAATCCGGGATTTACCCCGCAGTTTCAACAACAACAGCCTCGACAACAGGCTCAACAACTTAACAACAATCAGAATCGTGTGCAAAGAGCTCCACAGTTTGATCCGATTCCAATGACCTATACATAATTGTACCCTGCTTTGATTGAAAAAGGTCTCGTTCAAACTAGAGCACCACCACCAGTACCTGAGAGACTCCCATGGTGGTACAAAGCTGAGGTCTCATGCCCTTATCATCAAGGAGCACCTGGCCATGATCTTGAGCATTGCATAGCTTTGAAATATGAAGTTCAGAGGCTGGTTAGATCTAATCTCCTCTCATTCAGAAATTTGAATCCAAATGTGCAAGCAAATCCGCTGCCCAATCATGGAGGGCATGTTGTAAACATGGTGTATGGATGTCCTGGCCAATACCGAGTCTATAATATCAACTTCTCAAGAGCAGATTTGGTACAAATGCACGCTACTCTTTGTCGGGGGCAGAATTTTCGCCAGCATCAATACGGTTCCTGTAGAATATGTTGTGTGGATCCTCACGGGTGTTCGATTGTGAGAAGAGATCTCCAAGTTTTGCTAGATAATGGTACTATTGAGATCTACAGAAATAGGGATGAAAATGAAGTTAACATGATAGGATGTTATCCGCATGAGCTTTTAGTCTCAGATATCAACTCGGAAATGCCTACAGTTAACGTCATCGTTCCTCATTTCAACATGCCTGAGCGCATAGAAGTTACTTACAACAAGCCAAAGGTTCCTATTGCTCCTTTGATCATTTGTCTACCTGGACCTGTTCCTTATGACTCTGACAAGGCAGTTCCATACAACTACAATGCAACAATGATAAAGGATGGACAAGAAGTTCCTTTACCAACTCTTTCATCTGTCGTGAACATCGCTGATGTGAGTCGAGTAACAAGAAGTGGACGTGTGTATACTCCACTACCTTCAAAGCAGCCTAGTACTCCTGTAACTGGGCAAAATCATGTCAATATTCCAGTGGGAAATCCTGTGGAAACTCCTGTCAGTAATACAAACACTAATATTGGTCAATCCAGTGGAACCAATGTCAATCCGGATTTTGATGAAATTTTGAAGCTTATCAAAAGAAGTGAATACAAGATTGTGGACCAGCTTATGCAGACTCCTTCAAAGATCTCAATACTTTCATTGCTGTTAAACTCAGAAGCCCACAGGGAAGCCCTGATGAAGGTCTTGGATCAGGCTTTTGTAGATCATGATGTGACTGTTGACCATTTTGATGGGATAATAGCCAACATAACTGCTTGCAACAATTTAAGCTTCTGTGATGAAGAACTCCCCGAGGAGGGCAGAAATCACAATCTTGCTTTGCACATTTCTATGAACTGTCAGTCAGACTCTTTGTCCAATGTGTTGGTAGACACCGGATCTTCCTTGAATGTGATGCCAAAGACGACTCTTGCTCGCTTGTCATACCAAGGAATGCCTATGAAGTTCAGTGGTGTAATTGTCAAAGCATTTGATGGATCGCGAAAATCTGTTATCGGTGAAGTCAACCTTCCCATGACAATTGGTCCACATACATTTCAAATCATCTTCCAGGTCATGGACATTCAAGCTGCTTATAGCTGTCTGTTAGGACGACCATGGATCCATGAAGCAGGGGCAGTAACTTCTACGCTCCATCAAAAGTTAAAATTTGTAACAAATGGAAAATTGGTAACAATAAGTGGAGAACAAGCCTTGATGGTGAGCCATTTATCCAATTTCTCTTTCATCAGTGCTGATGATGTGGAAGGAACTCCGTTCCAAGGTCTCTCTTTAGAAGACGAATCTTCCAAGAAGAAAGCATCGATCTCTTCTTACAAAGAAGCAGTAAAAGTAGTGAGAGATGGAACTACCACTGGTTGGGGGCAAGTTGTGATCCCGACCAAGAATGAAACTAGAGCAGGTCTCGGATGTTCACCAACATTCTCAAACTGCACCAAGAAGGATGAAACCCTTCGTCCGATCAAAGAAACGTTCCATAGTGGAGGGTTCCTTAACCCAATTCCTCAAGAGGTTAATGTCCTTATCGAAGAATGCATTGAAGAAGGTCTACCTGATCCTGAAGAAGAATGGAAATGTTATCTCAATGACTCGGGATATATATCTCAGGAAGAACCATATCCTCCGTCAGAGAAATCCAAAGGCAAAGAAACTGAGCCTGTTCCTGCAGAAATCTGGGACACCTTGGGACAACCAAGTGGAAAATTTGATTACATGGTGAAATATTCTGCACCTGAAAGTTACAAGATTGCGATTGAGGATATCCAACCAACTGGATGGGGAGATTCCTTTGAATATAATAGTCAACCAGAAGAGGCTTATCAGCCCTGTCAATTTTCTCAGCAGCCTGAAATTACTGAAGATTTCAGCTTCAATGCATCTGCCAAGATTAACAATCCTGAAGATGGTTATTATCACATAAATGCCATTTTTGAAGATGAAGGGGAAGATGATCCCGCAGCTGACTCAGAAAGTGTCGCTGACAATGAGTCTCTTCATCCTGAAGACTGGGAAATACATCCTGAAAATTCTGAAGATTGTGACTCGTCTTATGCTCTTCAAGAGGTAGAAGAAGACCGTTTCAACTCTACAAAGAACAAGGTTGACAAACCAGGACCTTCAAATCCTGCTCGACCAGCGGTCAATGTCAATACTGAAGATAATTCTGAGGATAATTTTCCTGAATACATAATACACAGAGGAGTTCGTTGCTACTGGAAAGCTGTCGACGTTCCGAATGTTGTTCGCCGCTCAAAGTAATCACTTCGCTGTTATTTTGACCTCCTGCCTTGCCCAAAGCAGAGAGATGTTTTATAGGGCTTTGCTTTTAAATGTTCCGCCCAAATAACTTTGTGTATAGGGCTTTGTTTTTAAAAGTTTCCCTCTTTGTCCTGCCCAAGACAAATGAGTTTGTGTTTAGGGCTTTGTTTCAAAAATGAATCATAAATAAAGTGTCATTTTGAATTCCCTACATTATATGTTTTATTTTTGCTTTTTCTGGAAATGGTAATCCTAAAAAAAAAATAAAAAAAAAAAACTTTTTCAAAAAAAAAAAATCTGCATACACTCTTGCATTCATAAATTTTCTGAAATAAATATAAATCACATGTGCAGATTTACTATTGATAAACCCATTGAATGCAATAACCCTATGCCCTCTCCCAACTTTGAGTTTCCTGTGTTCGAAGCCGAAGAAGAGGAAGAAGAGGAGATTCCGGACGAGATCTCTCGATTACTTAAGCACGAGGAAAGAGCCATTCTGCCTCACAAAGAGCCTTTAGAAAAGATCAACTTGGGTTCTGAAGAAGACAAAAAAGAAGTGACCATTGGATCGCTGCTTGATGCTGATATCAAGAGTAAGTTGACAGACCTTCTCAAAGAATATGTTGACGTATTTTCCTGGTCCTACCAAGACATGCCTGGGTTGGATACCAATATTGTTCAGCATTACTTGCCATTGAAGCCAGAATGTCCGCCAGTTAAGCAAAAATTGCGAAGGACTCACCCTGATATGGCTAACAAGATCAAAGTGGAAGTTCAGAAACAGCTCGACGCAGGTTTTCTAGTCACCTCGGAATATCCTCAATGGTTGGCCAACATAGTGCCAGTTCCGAAGAAAGATGGCAAAGTCAGAATGTGTGTTGACTACCGTGACTTGAACAAAGCCAGTCCAAAAGATGACTTTCCATTACCACATATTGACATGCTGGTTGATAACACCGCTAAGTTCAACGTCTTTTCCTTCATGGACGGGTTCTCCGGTTATAATCAGATCAAGATGGCTCCTGAAGACATGGAGAAGACATCTTTCATCACCCCATGGGGTACCTTTTGCTACAAAGTGATGCCGTTTGGATTAAAGAATGCAGGCGCAACTTACCAAAGGGCAATGACTACTCTCTTTCATGACATGATGCATAAAGAAATTGAAGTTTATGTGGACGACATGATAGCCAAGTCCAGCACAGAAGAAGAACATATTGAATACCTTTTGAAGTTGTTTCAACGACTAAGGAAATATCAGCTTCGCTTGAATCCTAACAAATGTACTTTTGGGGTTAGATCTGGAAAACTCTTGGGGTTCATTGTCAGCCAAAGAGGTATTGAAGTAGATCCCGACAAAGTCAGAGCTATTCAAGAGATGCCTGCACCAAAAACTGAAAAGCAAGTAAGAGGATTTCTCGGACGATTGAACTATATCTCCAGATTTATCTCTCAAATGACTGCTACTTGTGGGCCAATTTTCAAGCTTCTCCGCAAAGATCAAGGGGTTGTATGGACTAAAGATTGCCAGAAAGCGTTTGACAGTATCAAGGAATACCTGTTAGAGCCACCAATATTGATTCCTCCGGTTGAAGGAAGACCACTAATCATGTACCTTACCGTGTTGGAAGAATCCATGGGCTGTATGCTTGGACAGCAAGATGAAACCGGTAAGAAGGAGCATGCCATCTATTACTTGAGTAAGAAATTCACAGACTGTGAGTCTCGTTACTCCATGCTCGAAAAAACATGTTGTGCTTTGGCTTGGGCTTCAAAACGTCTTCGCCAGTACATGATCAACAATACCACTTGGTTAATCTCCAAAATGGATCCGATCAAGTATGTCTTTGAAAAGCCTACCTTAACAGGAAGGATTGCCCGGTGGCAAATGCTGTTGTCTGAATATGACATTGAATATCGTGCTCAAAAAGCGGTCAAAGGAAGCATTCTCGCCGATCACTTGGCGCATCAACCAATTAATGAATATCAATCTCTCAAGTTTGACTTTCCTGATGAAGATGTCATGTACTTGAAGATGAAAGATTGTGACGAACCGTTACCTGAAGAAGGTCCTGATCCTGAATCAAGATGGGGCCTAATTTTTGATGGAGCAGTAAATGCTTTTGGCAATGGAATTGGGGCAATTATTATCACTCCCAAGGGTACTCATATCCCGTTCTCCGCCAGATTGCTATTTGATTGCACCAACAACATCGCAGAATATGAAGCTTGTATCATGGGTCTCGAAGAAGCCATTGACTTAAGGATCAAGATCCTTGACATATATGGAGATTCAGCCCTCGTGATCAACCAAATCAAAGACAAGTGGGAAACTTACCACCCTGGCTTGATTCCTTACAGAGATTATGCAAGACGTCTTTTGACTTTCTTCAACAAGGTTGAATTGCATCATATACCTCGAGATCAGAATCGAATGGCAGATGCTTTGGCTACTCTATCTTCCATGTTCAAAGTCAGTCACTGGAATGATGTGCCTAAAGTCAGAATTACGCGCCTTGAAAGGCCCGCCTATGTGTTTGCAACTGAAGCAGTCATCGATGATAAACCGTGGTTCCACGACATCAAACGCTTCCTTCAAACTCAAGAGTACCCGCTTGGGGCATCAAACAAAGATAAGAAAACTCTAAGGAGACTTTCTGGCAGTTTCTTCCTGAATGGAGATGTGCTATACAAAAGAAATTTCGACATGGTTTTGCTCAGATGCGTGGATAGACACGAAGCAGACATGTTAATGCATGAAGTGCATGAAGGGTCCTTTGGAACTCATTCAAACGGGCATGCAATGTCCAAAAAGATCTTAAGAGCAGGTTACTATTGGTTGACAATGGAATCTGATTGTTATAAACACGTGAAGAGATGTCACAAGTGCCAGATCTACGCGGATAAGATCCATGTGCCACCGACTCTACTCAACGTTCTCTCATCTCCATGGCCTTTCTCCATGTGGGGTATCGACATGATTGGAAAGATCGAACCGAAAGCTTCAAATGGTCATCGTTTCATCCTGGTAGCAATTGATTACTTCACCAAATGGGTCGAAGCAGCATCTTACGCCAATGTTACAAGACAAGTGGTTGTGAGGTTTATCAAGAATAACATCATTTGCCGATATGGTGTTCCTAGCAAGATCATTACTGACAATGGTTCAAACTTGAATAACAAAATGATGAAAGAATTGTGTGAGGAATTCAAGATTGAGCATCATAACTCTTCTCCTTACAGACCAAAAATGAACGGCGCCGTCGAAGCTGCTAACAAGAACATTAAGAAGATCGTCCAGAAAATGGTCGTCACTTACAAAGACTGGCATGAAATGCTACCATTTGCTTTACATGGGTACCGAACTTCAGTGCGTACTTCAACAAGGGCAACTCCCTTTTCTCTAGTATACGGCATGGAAGCTGTGCTCCCCGTAGAAGTTGAAATCCCATCAATGAGAGTCCTCATGGAGACTAAGTTATCAGAGGCTGAATGGTGTCAAAGCAGATACGATCAGTTGAACTTAATCGAAGAAAAACGTATGACTGCTCTATGCCATGGACAGTTGTACCAAGCAAGGATGAAACACGCCTTCAACAAAAAGGTTCGACCTCGTGAATTTCAAGAAGGCGACCTCGTGCTTAAAAAGATCTTGTCTTTTCAACCAGATTCTAGGGGCAAATGGTCTCCTAATTACGAAGGCCCGTACGTTGTCAAAAGAACATTTTCTGGCGGCGCCATGACTCTTGCAACCATGGATGGTGATGAACTCCCATATCCTGTGAATGCTGATGCAGTCAAGAAATACTTTGTCTAAAAAAGAACAAAAGAACAGCTCGGTAAGTTGAAAACCCGCAAAGGGCGACTTAGACAAAAATGAGCGTCTCGGTGGACTGAAAACCCGGAAGGGCGGTCCAGGCAAAAATTAGAGACAATAAACAAAAAAAATCATCCTGGTAGATTGAAAACCTGAAAGGGCAATCTAGGCAAAAATTAGGGATTTATGACAAAGTAACTGCATTAGTCCATACTTCGTCACCTGAAGAGTCTGTACTTCATCAAAGGATCTTCAATCAAATCATCGCCAATCTGAAGCAACAAATACAGTTGGAACTCAAAGTTGTTGGGGGGAATAGTGGTTATTGCTTTCAATGTAGCCTTTTCCGCATAATTACCATTTCCAACTTTTGTAAATACTCCATGGAATCACGCCTTTAGCTGATTTCCATCCTATTAAATAAATTTGAGCCTTGTGCCCATTTGTTTGCAATCTATAATTTCTTTTAGCTTGCAAAATGACGCTTTAGTTGTATTATTCACTTTTGAAAAAAAATAAAAAAAAGTTTTAAATGAATTTACTTTTCTTTTTCAAAATAAAAGCGAAATTTTCTTTTAAGTTGCGAACAACAGAAGGAACATCAACAGCTATCTCCATAGGATGAATCAAAGATTATGATAGGAAAAGGTCCTTTATCCCCAGTGAAGAAGGTCTTTTATCCCCAGTGAAGAAGATTTTCCATCTCCAGTGAAGAAGTTCTTCCATCTCAATAAGAAAAGATGCTCATCTTCCCCAGAGAAGTTGAAAGCATGCAGCATATTCATCACCCGTGCTATCTACAACATGTTGAAAAACATTTGCCAAGTATCTGGTTGTATTGCGGCGTTGGTCCATCTCCAGTATATACTTCTTTGTCTGTCAGTATCGTCAGCATGCATGCTACATTCATGACATTCATCATTCATACATATTTTCATCATTTATGCATTCTTGCATTTTTCAATGTCTGCTTAAAATCACTCGTTTAGGATATATCTATCCCAAAAAGTAGAAGAAAAAAAAAGAAAAGAAAAAAAGAAAAAAAGAAGAAAGAAAAGAAAGCAGATATGGGCGTGTCATCTCTCCAGTAGGTTGTCACCCATAAGCAGAAATAACATCCTTTCTTTCTCCAGTTCCCCACTGAGATCATTCCTCGTGGAAGAAGGTTGCTTTAGTTTCTCCTCTCAAAACAAAGGAGAAAATACCCAGTTGAGTTCATTCCTCATGGGTACAAAGTCTTGTTTGATTGTCTCTTTCCAATTCATTCTTGGTTAGAACTTTGTCTTTACCAGAGATTCAAATTCCGATAGAGTCGTAAAAAACAGACAATAAGCAATAGCCTCATCATCTGAGCAGCTTATGTCTCTTCCAAAAGACTTTTCCTCTCTAGGAAATCAATCATGAAGACCATTTGACAAATCAGGGCCTTATTACTGTTCACAAGGCTGAATAACCAGTAATTTCCCTAGCAAAGTCTCCAAAATCATTTTATCACTCGGCTGATAATTGATCATGTCTTCGAAACCACTATCACGAGGCTGGTAGTCGGTAACCTTTTGTTCTGGTTATATTATTAAACATGTCTATCACAAGGCTGATAGTCGGTAATGTTAACCGAACCTTTGAAACTCTTTTTACCTTGTCAAGTCTATCACAATGCTGGTAGTCGGTAATACAGTTTCATACCTTTCACCTTCGCATTATTAAACAAGTCTATCCCCATGCTGATAGTCGATAATGTCGATAGGTAAGCTTTTCTTACAAAGCTATCATTCTCCGGTGAAGCATACACTTGCTTTCCCAAAAAACGGATTCTCTTCCTAAAACGGATTGAGACATCCTTCCCGATCTCTTGTCCCCAGTGGAGTCAGTTTTGATATCCCTCGGTAAAGATATCCTTGCATCATTCGCAGTTTTGGTATCTTAGGTCCAAAATTCGCGTCTTCTGATATTTAAGTCTCTTCCACCCTATCAAAACGAAGATTTTCAATCTTCATGTCTCAGGTTGAAGAAACTTAAATAGGGGCATCTGTCATACCCCAATTTTTGACCTAAGATACCACCTCATATCATTTGCATATGCATCATTTGCATCTCTAACAAATTGCATAGCTTGTGTTTGTTACTTGTGACTCAGCTGGATTTAATCAGGAAATCACTCATCAGTACAAATACCAATCAATTAGGGTTTTGTTCCCCCTTCATCTCAAATGAATCATCTTCATCTACAATCAACATTTGGTCCTCAGAGATTCATTTCAACAAGCTCAACAGCTTTGAATCGACTGAATTAGGGTTTTGACTGAAGACAGCACACTCCTGACTTTTGCTCAGAATTTGACCTAATGGCTTGGGACATGATATCAAGACCTCAAGTGCATCATTTTGTCCTAATCCATTGGCTCATAATATCTCCTACACAAAGATTGATCAGACAAATCCTCAGATCAGGGTTTTGAACTATCAGGGACTAAAATCAGGGATCACATTTGGGAAACCCTAAAAATCCCCAGGGAGTCAATCAAAGGTTTCAATCATCTTCAAATAATCCCTATGACAACATCCAATGGAAATTACATCTCAATTCAAGATCCACAGTCATCAATTTCATCTGGTCGACAATTAGGTTTTTTGACCTAATTCACTGAATAACTGACTTTTTAATCAGGACATGGTGTCACAACTCAAACCATGGCTTAATATCCTCTAATGCTTCAATATGATCCATTCATACCATTCATATGGTGAGGATAGCCTGTTTCATTTGAAATCTCCAGAAACGCGATTCGTCTGAAAAAGTCAACTCAACAAGATCACCATTGACTTTTGGGGAATTTTGGTCAACCATGACTTTTGAAGTTAAAAATCATCAATATATGATATATGAAGTCATTTGATCAAGAAAAATCAAGAAAATCAATCAAGAATCAAAAAGTCAAAAGTTTGACTTTCCATACTTAGAAAAATTCTAAGTGTTTTTCAATGGTTTTTTCCAAACTTTGAAAGGGAATTTCTAAAAATTTCACCTACAAACTGAAAAAAACTTCCAACATGAAAGTTGTAGATTTTGATCCAATAAACAACTTTGACACATATAATTTTTTTCTATAAGATCAACCATTTAAGAGATATGGAGCTTCAAAGTTGGCATCTTATGAAAATTTCACTTAAAACTTCATTTTCTTCAAAGTTCATGGATCTTTTTCACCCATTTCCTTAAAGGTCTTGAAGAAACTTTCAACTAAGCTTTTGAAGTGTGTAACATGAGCTTTCCAAAATGTCCAAGAGCATGAAAAAATATGGAGTGTAGCTATGGTTTTGAATTTTGCCATTAGTGAACTTTTCACTTGAAATTTCAAGTCATTTTGCCAAAGTTATGAACCAAATTGCCAAATGATCCAAATAATGATGCATAGATGCAATGATTGAAGATATTTTCTGATTTGAAGATCAGAATGGAAGAGATAAGAAGCTTGGCAAAATAACCATGGTTAAGTCACTTTTAACCATTTGCATTTAATGTGAAAGATTCCATTTTATCTCTTAAGCCAAATCATCACTTCTTGATCAACTTGCAAGAGCTTTGCATTCAGAATCCTTGCCCTATAAATAGAGGTTCAAATCACTCTTCAAATCACACCAAAACCTCATAATCATAGGTTTTCTCTCTTCTTTCTTGATTTGCAAGTTTCATAAGTTTCAAAGAGGAAGAATTGCAATTTCCATCTCTTGCAATTTCTGAGCAAAGTGAGGGTTCTAACATCTCATAAACATCAAATGTGATGTGTTTGAACCATCCATACACCCCAAAAACATCAAGAACTCAGAATCACTACCTCACTTCTCAAATATGCATAACTTAAGCCTTATCATGCCAATTTTCATTCAAGCTCAATTCTGTCCAATCTAACCATCCAAACACCATCCATGTACCATATATGAACTATTCCAATCATCATCCCTGACCTGTAACTCCAAAATCACCAAGCTTGATCCTCACTTGAGCCCTACTGCAGATCGAGCATCACCAACTGGTCCAGAGGTTTTCAGTTCATTCCAATCATCCAAACATGTTCCATAAGGTCCACTGAAGCTGTCCAGATCAAGAAACAACATCTGGAACCTCTCATTTGCAGAATTCGATTCCCAGTTTGGCCGTTTTTGAAGGTAAGCCTCATGAACTCCAAACTCATACATACATGCATCATAAATGAAAAATTGAATTGCTATCTTGTTTCTGCACTATCACTGATCAATAGCCCTCAATCAATTTCACAATTCATCAATCCTACACGATTCCATGTTCAAATTCAGAATTAGGGTTCTTGGTGTTCATCACAAAATTGATCACCTTAGAGCAAATATAAATGAATTATGAGGGCACCATCATGTTTCTCGTCCAAAACCGAGCAAGATAGACTATCTACTTGATCAAAACAATCCAGTTTTAGAGAAATTCAAAATCAAAATAGGGATGTGTTCTTGGCGCCATTTTTTGTTCAGAGATTTCAAACACTCGTTTTTGAATATAATTAAATGAGCGTGTATCATAAACAAGCTGCGCGCGCAGCTCAGTTGGTTGTTGTTTTGAGTAGTGAACCTCAGGGCGTGGGTTCAAGTCCTAGTGGAGACAAAACCATTTTTTTTTGCAACCTATTTTCTTTCATTTCTTCACAATTTCATTAATCATTTTAACCAATCAAAATTAATTATTTTTACTTCATTTTTTACACACTTATTATTTTATATATGTATTTTATGAATATAAAAAAAATCACAAAAATATATTTGTTTAATACATTTTTAATTAAGTTTAAAATAACATATTTTAAGTGTTTTTTAATACTTTTAAATATTGTTTTTCACTTGATTTCTCAAACTTAATCACTTGTAAATATTTTTTGAGCAAACCCTAATCATCTAAGTGTCAATTGAAGACAATCTTTTTGTTTATCTTGATTAAATTAACTTCTTTCAAAATTCAAATCGTTTTAAATAAGCGATCGCGATTCTTTTCAAAAACGATAAACCATTTTCTTTTGATTTTCAAAGAAAACTATTGATTAAATCTTTTTAATTGATCAATTGATTTTCAAAACGATGTGGGGCCTCTCGAATATTAGAGAGTATAAGACCCACTCCTTTTTCCTTTTATACAGTTTTTCTTTGTACAGAAAACTCCTTCAAAACAATACTTTTCAAACTGTTTTCAAAACAACAAACGACGCATCTTTTAAACAAAATAATCAACCATGTTTCATAAAATATACCACGGGCCTCCATGTAGGTATAAGTCCCAAGCCCTTTTGTACATACCCACTCACGTACATGAAATTAGGTATTTCATTGTACGCCTTTTGTACATATCTCAATCAATGCGTTTTTAAACTTTGAATAACAAACCAAAAATGAAGGTTTCTTTTAATCTTCCCAAAAAAAAATACCATGGGCCTCCATGTAGGTATAAGTCCCGAGCCCCTTTGTAAATACCTGTTTACATAACTGTTGAATAAACTCAAGTGGACCTCTCCTCGAGTATAAGTCCCGAGCCCTGTGTATACAAATGGATCATGCTTACAGGTATATTTCCTTCATAAACTCCATTATATACACACACTTTGTCATATATGTATAACTGTTCATATTTGTTCATGTACTTGTGCATATTTGTTCGTACTTGTTCATGTTTGTGATTGTGTTATATATATTTGTTCAACTTAGTACAACACTAGGTTCCCCATAGCCTCCTATTGGGCTTCGTGCAAAGAATCTCCACTAGTTTAGGTTAGGACATAGAGTATGGTTTCCCGGTGAAATCGCTCTAAGAGCTCAAACCAACTATACCATGCCTCCCCTTGGGCTTTGTACAAACGAGTGACCCTCCCATAGCCTCCTCTTGGGCTTACAATGCAAGGACCCTGGATTGTCCCTCCCATAGCCTCCTCTTGGGCTTACAATGCAAGGACCCTCGGATAGCCTCCTCTTGGGCTTCGTACAAGGACCCACGGGCTTCTTATAAGCACCCCCAATATCCAAATCAAAACACCCTAGGAGATTAGACATTTTTCATCTCTATGCTAGGAGTATCTCTTTTATATCATCACAAACAATCAATCAATCAATCAATCAAACTTTTTTTTGCCACAAGGCTGGCTAATCAATCAAACTGTTTTACCACCGTACTGGATGATTAATCAAAGTTTTTGTCACAAGGCTGACTTCATTGAAACTTTTGCCACAAGGCTGGCTGATTAATCAAAGTTTTTGTCACAAGGCTGACTTCATTGAAACTTTTGCCACAAGGCTGGTTAAACAAACAAAAACATCTTTATCATTCTAAGAACCCTAAGTGGCATGGCCCCGGGCTTATAATGAAAAGATTTTCAAGCAAAAACAAACAGATGTATGTGATGATATAGATTAGATACATCTAGCATTTAGACGACATTTGTCTATTTTCCTTTGCTTCCACTAGCATAAGTGGGAACTACGATTGCTCTGACTTTCTCAACATCCCTTTGAGAATACGTAGGCACAAGGTCGTATCCTTGGCGAGCAAAACTTCTCTCTCAAACCACTCAAACCTTAGCACCCGTAGACCCGAGCTACAGATGCTCTGATTCCCTCTAAGGGATATGTATGCAGAGGATCGCGATGATCTTTGCGAGCATAATCAAACAAACACCTTAGGTCCCACCTCTTTCTCACAAGAACCTCCACCATAACAAGAATGGAATAAACAAAACAAAGAAACCTATAGAGTACTATAGATACGTTGGGTGCTAATACCTTCCCTTCGTATAACCAACCCTCTTACCCGGAATCTCTCCCCCACTTTTAGGTTATTGCAGCTTTTTTCCTTTTCCTCTTTTGGAAACAATAAAAAGTTTGGTCCGTACAAAAGAAAAATCATTTTTTGAGCACTCGAGCCCAAAGAAGGCATCAGGTGTCTCATCCCGAAAAAAGACAACGATTTTTCCCCGCGACAAACCCAAGTTCAATCAGAACTTGAGAAAATCTAACAAGAAAGGACCCAAGAAAATGTGGGTACCAAAGAAAAAGACTATTTCTTTTGCAGATTCTCTTGGCGACAAAGAAGATAAAAGTCAACATGACATGTCACCTGGACTCAAGTTGGTCTCAACACTTGAAGGGAAGAAGGATTGTCTTCCAAGTTCTGGTACTTAAATCTGTTGAAGAATCTATGTTCGTAGGAGATCAGAAAAGAAAGTTTATTAGTCTGGAAACCAACTGTTTTTGTTTGTTTCTAAAGCATTGATGTTTCGTTCTTGATTATTCTGAATGCTCTAAATGCTACAGAATATACAATATTGAAACATTGATTGTGGACGAATCAATAAATATCTGGTTTGATGATAAACTTGTTTCTGATGAAACAAAGCAGTTTAAGAATTTCTGCAGATACAGCTTTGTCTTATCAGAAGCTGCAGAACAAAGAAGTGAACCTCCAGAAGCTGTGTACATCAGAAGTAATGGATCAGAAGATCATTCAGATTTATATCAGCACACTTCAGAAGGAGTGTTTCCTGAAGAGAAACTTGATCAGATCAGAAGCAGTGATCTGAATCTGAAGGTGTAAAGTCTATTCTAAAATTTACAGCTGTCATCTACTATCTGATGGTGAACACGTGTCTGTACGGTTTGTACAAAGCGTGCAGTTGAAAAGACGCCGACCTAGGTAACAGTTTTAAATCATTTCATTTACCACGTTCTCTCTCCTTACGTCACTCATCATTTAATAAAATTGATTTCTTTTGATTCTGGAACTGTTTAGTTTATATTTCCTTTTATTTTCCTTTTCAAATCCGTCTCTATATATTCTTTTCAAATCATATCTTACATCTTTTTCGCTCCTTTGTCTCTCTCTCTCCTTGCATTCTCTCGTTTGAAAAGTTCTTAGCCGTTTTCTAAAAACCCTAATCGAAAACCCAGTTCGCTTTTCTTGTTCGTTTTTGTTCATTCTGCATCCATGGCTGCCTTCTCATCCAAAAATGCTGAGTCATCTGTTCCTCATCATCTCCAAGAAGAAACTTTGCAACTCACTCCTGTTGTTGCATGCTCCATTCCTAAAGATGAATTGGAAGTTCTGTGTGAACTCATGGTTGACTTTGACAACCTTGAAGAAAACCAATTTCACCTTAAAGAAGACATCATCTTTCAAGGATGGACCTCGTTGTTTGCTGAGTTCGTTGGTCCAGTTTATCCGGATCTTGTCAAGGAATTCTGGGCACATGCTGTGGTTGCTCCAAAATCTATACTTTCTTTCGTCCATGGAAAGTTTGTTGTTATTACTGAAAACATCCTAAGAATGATGTTTGATCTGAAAAACCCTGAAGGGGTTTTTGAGTTTGATCAAAGGGCAGATATGGGAGATGTTCTATCCACTCTCTATCCAAATGTCAAGAAAACAAAACACGTCAAGAATTTGAGAGATGTCTACAGAATCTGGACAAAGATCCTTCTTGGGTGTTTCTACCATAGGAAAGCAACACATGCCTCGGATTTCATCAGCAATGATCAAAGGTATATTCTTTATTGCATTGCCACTCAGAAGAAGGTTGATGCGATTTACATTATCTTCAACCATATGTGGAAAGCAGTAAAGGATTCCAGAAACGCTTTCAGAAAAGAAAATGGTGGAACAATCATTCCTTTTGGTAGAATTATTACAAACCTTCTGGTGCATTCCAAGATTGTTGAGAGTCTGGAGTCTGAAGGTATTATCAAAAACCTTGCTGTCACCTCTGGAGCCTGTCTGAATGCTTTTTCTCTAAAGAAGATGAAAATAATTGACACTATCCTCAAAGTTCCTCAACCTCTAGCTGGAACAAGAATCAGAAGAAAACCAGTACTAGCTGACTTTGAAACCTTCTTCAATAATGAGGTACCTGAAGTCAGAACTAAGTATCTGAAGTCACAAAAAGAGGATAAGAGTCTTAAAGATCAAGACAAAGGTGCTCCTATTAAAGTGAATCGTAAGAAGGAAGAAAGGACCAAAAGAAAGTTTGATCATCCTGCTGCTACCACCAATAAAGAAGTGGTCCCAGAAGAAGTCATTGCAAAGGTTGCTAAGGCTGTCTCTGCTGATTTTGAGAAGAAAAAGAAGGAAGCTGAGAAAAAGAAGAAGAAGTCAAACAACAATGCTGAGATTGTTGAAGTTGTTGAGAAGAAGAAAATCAGAAAAAGAAAGATGATTCTTCAAGAATCTGATGAAGAAAATATCTCTCAAGAGGCTGAGAATCAACCAGAAGTTCTGGCATATGTCAGAAGGAAAGAAATCGCTAGCGGCAAAACAAAGATTATTGAAGAGCCGAAGAGTAAGAAGCAGAAGAAGACTGAGGATGTGGCCAAAGCTTTTCTGAGAGGTTCCAAAGGTATATGCATTTCTGAACCTGATTCTGTTCCTGCTGTTTGTTCAGAAGCTGCACCAATAGAGGTTGTCCCTACACCTGAACCAGAAAAAGCCACATCAGAATCACCTGTCTTTGTCCATGTTCTTACACCTCCATCTTCTTCTATAACCATTCCTTCCTCTCCACCTACCATAAATCCTGTTCTGGATATACCACCCCTTCAAACTCTCTTTCCATCTCAACCTTCTCTCAATGCCACTCTTGAACATACTCCCTCCACCTCTCAAAACAATCTTTGTGATTCTCCTCTTCCAACCTCTGCATCACATGAGCAGCTGCTCCGTGATTGCAACTACACTCCCAAGCCTCGTCCTGAAGCTGAAGTGGTAGTGTTAGATTCTGATACTGAAGCAGAATCTTCTTATAGGTTTGATACTCTCAGAATTGCTGAAAGTTCTGGATTGAATGATGTTGCTATGCGGAACTTCTGGAGGATCTTTCGCAGAGAATCAGATGCTCTGTTTTTAGAACTTCAGGAAGCCTGTGTAGCTGCTGCCCCACGGCCTCGCGGAATTCTGAGGAATTATGAAGACTTCTGGTTTGCTAGTCTCAAAGGAAGACATATGTTGGAAGAGAAGCCCTTCTTGGATGAGATGGAACAATTAAGATTGGCTGCTAAAATGGAAGCAAATCCATGCAGGGATATTGTTATCTTTATTCCTGATTATCCTGTTCTGCTCGGAGATTTCAAGACTCTTTTTGACTATCTGAGGGAAAACCCGTCTGAGAAAGACCCAAGCTTGGTCATTCCAGAAGTTGTTGACCCACCAGTAGTTGAAGGTCCTTCTGCTCCCAGGAATCTAGCTGCCATTCTTCAGGCACTTGAAAATGGAGACTCGGAAATTCCTGCTGCAGAATATGGAGATGCTTCTCTGCAAGAAGCAAATGCTGAAGATCATGTTGCTGAATCAGATCATGTTGAGGAAATCCCTGCAAATGATCTATCCATGGAAGCTACAGATCAAGTTGCTATTCCTGTGGTTGAAAGCGGTGAAGCTTCTTCTGATGAATCTTCTCGTCTTGCAAGGACTCTGGAAGAAATTCAGAGGAGACAGGATGAGCAAAGCTCACTCAATGCTGAGTATAGCGCTTTCATGGTGAGGCAAGAAGGACACAACAATAAGGTTCAAGAGATGCTGACCAAGATCTTGTCAAGACTAGGGCCATCTTAGATTGAGTCTGTGTTGTTTCTTTCTTTTCGTTGCATCTGTCTTTGTGCATCTGATCTTTCTTATCTTCATGTACTTCTGTACCTGCTGTTTGAACTTCAATGAAATCATCTTCCTCCTCCGTGTGTTTCGTTTTGTTTGTCTCTGAATCTTTTTTGCTTTTTGATGATATGACAAAAAGGGGGAGAAGATAAATGATAAATGATTTGATTAATCTCTATCAGTTGCTGGGTAAAGCCCCCACACATTTACTAACAAGAACTGCAAGTTCTATATGGTTTAAGTGTTTTGCAGGTATAAAGCAGTGAAGAGAATCTTCAAAGCAAACACAGAAGCAAAACCATAAGAAGTGTTATTCTGTAAAAAGAATAAACTCATGGAAACTGAAGCAAGCTGAGTGCTATCAAGCTTCAGAAATCAGAAGCACTGAAAATAGAATTTAATCCATATCTGTCTATTTGCTTTGACAAAATTCTATTTGCTCTGATACATTACTTTAGCCTATATGGCTCTGATACATATAATGTGTTCGAATATACATTTTATGTTCTGACTCGTTCATGCTGACTTTTGTCGTTTAGTTTTTGTTCTGTAACATTTCAGGATGTAGAGATGCTCAGATGATGCTCTGGTACATTCAACAATGTTCTGATACAAATCTAGCATGAAGTGATGTTGGTAGAAATTCAAAGCTCTGAAGCTATCCGAAGGAAGCAGAAATCAGAAGCTGTGAATGTTCTAAAGATCCAGAAAACTCAAGTTCTGAAGCTGTCCTAAATGGAAGCAGAAATCAGAAGCTGTGAATGTTCAGAAGATCAAAGAAATTCAAGTTCTGAAGCTGTCCTAAATGGAAGCAGAAATCAGAAGCTGTGAATGTTCAGAAGATCAAAGAAATTCAAGTTCTGAAGCTGTCCTAGATGGAAGCAGGAATCAGAAGCTGTGAGTGTTCTAGGGATCTAAGGAAATTCTAGTTCTGAAGCTGTCCAATGGAAGCAGAAGTCAGAAGCTATGAATTCTCTAAAGACATAAGCTTATATGATCGTCTCTACCGAAATAATCAGGGAAGTCTTTTATTAAAGTTCTTCGAGTATTTATTTCGGGGGGAGATTATTTATCTCAAGGGGAGATTGTTAATCTCAGGGGGAGACATATTCATATGCTTATGATATAGCTGTGTAATTTGTCTTTTGCCGTCTGTTCTTTCTGATCGCAAATTCATATCATTTATATATGTTTTTGTCATCATCAAAAAGGGGGAGATTGTTAGAACAAGATTTGTTCTGATCAATTATCTTAGTTTTGATGATAACAATAATATGAATTTTGCTTAAAATAATATGGTACTCTAATCCAATGCAATTTCCTTTTCAGGAAATATATAAAGAGTATGCATAATTCAGCGCTCAGAAGCTTTGTCTCAAAGGGTTCAGCATGCAACATCAGAACATGGTCTGGCAACACATCAGAAGATGGTCGAAGCAGAATCAGAACATGGGTCTATGGAAGCATCAGAAGAACAAGATAACAGAAGCACTGAAGTTCTGATGGTATCACGCTCAGAAGCACTTCAAGGTCAGAAGATCAGAAGATGCTATGCACCAAGCTGTTTGACTCTGATGATATTCAAACGTTGTATTCACAAACATCAGATCAGAAGAAAGTACAAGTGGCAAGCTACGCTGACTGACAAAAGGAACGTTAAAAGCTACTAAAGGCTACGTCAGTAGACACAGCGTGAACAAGGCTCGAGGTAGTTGACAAAAGCGTATAACATTAAATGCGATGCTGTACGGAACACGCAAAGCATTAAATGCACTCAACGGTCATCTTCTCCAACGCCTATAAATATGAAGTTCTGATGAGAAGCAAGGTTAACGATTCTGCACCAAAACAACTCATATTAAACTTGCTGAAACGCTGTTCAAATTCAAAGCTCAGAATCTTCATCTTCATCAAAGCTCACTACATTGCTGTTGTAATATATTAGTGAGATTAAGCTTAAACGTTAAGAGAAATATCACAGTTTGTGATTAACGCTTTTAAGAAGCAATTGTAATACTCTTAGAATTGATTACATTAAGTTGTAAGCAACTAGAGTGATCGTGTGGATCAGAATACTCTAGGAAGTCTTAGAGGTTATCTAAGCAGGTTGTAACTAGAGTGGTCGTGTGGATCAGTATACTCTAGAAAGTCTTAGAGTGTGTCTAAGCAGTTGTTCCTGGAGTGATCAGTGTGTGATCAGAAGACTCTGGAAGACTTAGGATCTGACTAAGTGGAAAACCATTGTAATCCGTGCGATTAGTGGATTAAATCCTCAGTTGAGGTAAATCATCTCTGCGGGGGTGGACTGGAGTAGTTTAGTTAACAACGAACCAGGATAAAAATAACTGTGCAATTTATTTTTATCTGTCAAGTTTTAAAAGCTACACTTATTCAAACCCCCCCTTTCTAAGTGTTTTTCTATCCTTCACAATCTAATACATAACCTACTGGATGGCATCTTCAAGTCCATCTCCGACAAAAGTCCCTACTTCAGCCAGGGCAAATTTCTTGGTATTCTAGTGTTCAATCATCTTCCACCTTCAGATACCGACTGGCATACAAACCACTCTACATCTTCAGGTTTAAGATAATTGAACAGGGGCAGCTGTCATACCCCCAAATTTGCCCATACATTTTCTCCTATTCAAATTCAAATCAAAACACAAAGCTTCAAGACACACTCTCCTAAGCAAAGATCAGAGAATTAGGGTTTGGCTTATTCAAGGGAAAATCAGTAAACCAATGTCCCCAAGGCATCTCATATGGCTCAGTATATCTCACATCATCTCTATGACAAGTATCAAGTCTCATCTCAAAGGATTGGTCACTCAATTGCTCAAAAAGTCATCAGTCGATTGGGTTGACCTAAAAGTCAACTGTGGTCAAAATAAAGTCAAAACTCCTGATTTTTTGTCAAGATCCTCATATTGAAGTATCATTCACCATTTGATCAAGAATTGATCATGGTTCATCAAGGAAAGATCAAAAATCAACAAATCAAAAAGTTTCTAAATTAGGGTTTTGTATAGGAAAAGTCAACTGAACTTTGACCAGCCATAACTCTCACATAAAACATCAGAAATTTTCCATCCAAAGCTCATTTTGAAGGAAATTTGATTCTATACAACTTTGTCTCTCACATGCCAAGTCTAAAAATGCTTCATTTGAGAGATATGGACTAAAACATTATAGGTCATTTTCAAAAGTCAACAAAAAGTCACTTTTTTCAAAAGGACACACAAGGAGCATGGAAAATGATTTTGATATGAGACCAAAGACATTGGTTAGAGGACTCTCTAAGGTTTCTAAAAAGTCTTAGAAAACTTCCATACCTCAAAAAATGAGAGAGATAGGTCTTGTCAAAGTTGGGCTATTTTGAAGGGAAAATGTGAAAGAACTTGGATTTTTTGCAAATGGGCCCAAGATCTTTTGATTCAATCTTGATCCACAAGTCATCCAAAGCCTAGAAACCAATCCTCACGAATTTACTTGAGTCATCTAGTTTATTTTGATTTTTTATTCAATTTAAAAGGAATTAAAATCAAATAAATTGAAACAAAATCAAATATTTGATTTAAAAATATGTGGGACTCAATTCCAATCTCCATTTTGTCAACCCTAATCCTTCTCTATAAGTACCTGATAAGAGCCAATTGATAGGATTCACGTTTTGCAGCCAAAAGAGAACCAAACCCGAGTGCAAAAAAACTTGGAAAAATTTCAAAAGTGAATTCGTGGTTGCAGGCCGATTTAAAGCATTCTATTGTTTTCAATACGTTCCAGGAGCATCAAGGATACTTTTCCAAACAAATTCAAGGCTTCCAACATTCAGAATCGCTTTCGATTCACTACGGTTTGCGCCTTTCTAAATTCGCTCGGTTACAATATATCATGCATTCATATTGAAATTTGCCTACATATTATTGTTTGTGATAGTGTGTAGATCGATTCTGGACCGTTAATTGATTTTCCATGCGTGTTTGCCATGGTTCCCGATTCTAGGGTTCATAAATTTTTATTTAGGGCTTAATGATTTAGGAAGAATTAAGCCCTTAAACCGTTACCGTTGAATTCGTATGAAAAAACCAAGCGGAATAGCGGTCTTGTTTTTTATTTTCCATGCGTGTACGAGATTTTGGTGAATGGCAGGTGTAAAAGGTAAGGTTTTTTACAGCGTGTCTGCAACTAGCGCTGTAAAAAACGTGTTGCAGGTCTGCTTGTGAAGAAGATGATCACGTGGCGCTTTTCCATTGGCCAAATCGCGCGCGTTGCTTTTTTTTTAAACGAAAGGATCCGCTGCTTCTCAGTCCATACACGTGTGATACGCCCTCCAAATCCAGCCGCGAGATCATCATCTGACTCAATCCGACGCTCATAAGGATGCAGGTGCATCATGCTTCCACGCGCAGCACCACACTGGAGCGAAAGTTAAGTTTTTTTAGATTTTTTTTTATTTTAATTACACAGCCTTTTTATCTTATTTTAATTATATATTAATTTAAATCTTTTTTTTCTTTTTCTCAATAACAATAAACTAATTATATATATATATATATATATATATATATATATATATATATATATATATATATATATTATTATAAAATATGTTTTTAATATTTGTTCATTTAATTACTTTATTTGTCAATTACATATATACTTGTTTATAATATTTTTATTTTTTAATTATATTTATATATTTAACATTTAACTACATGTTTATTTTAATTATATATATTTTCTTATACAATTCATATTTAATTATTTATATTATTTCAAAAACTCATACTTATTTTGTTTTTATTCCAAAAAAATTCCTAAAAAATATATTTCATACTCAATTTTATTTTCTTGATTCGATTTAATTAATTAGGTTGTCCGACCAATAATTAATTAAATTATTTTCCTTTTTTCAATTCGTACCCTAATTAGGGTTTACGAAGATCAAGCTATACACTGATATATTTCTTTTTTATGCCTTTTCAGGGTTATTCTTCAAGCACACCCCGACTACGCACTTGATCAAGACCCAAAGCTAAGTATCTTATTTATTTTAAAAAAAGTCTATTTTGTTTCCTTTTATTAGGGTTTGTCTTGCCTTCATCTTTTCAGCCTTTGCCCTTTTTTAGGGTTACCTCCGAGGTTTCTTCCGACCATCAACCATGTCAGATCAAATCAAAAGATAAGTGTTCCTCCTGTTCTAAATACTTATTTATTAAGTTTTATTTTTTATTTTATTAGGGTTAACCCTAATTAACCTGTGAACTGATAAATGCACTCACCCTTCTTTGTTTATTCTTTCTTTTCCAAATCTTCAAGGTTTGTCAATTGTCGAAGCTACAGTATTGGTAACCCTAAACCCTAACTTTAATATTTTATGTTTTATTTTTTCAATTATATCCCGCTGGTTTCAATTCCCCCCTTCCTCCGCTGGTTACAATTTCCCCTCCCCGTATTGCTTTAATTATTTGTTTATACTGCTGTGGTTAGTAATTATAGGGAGTGCAAGATTGTAATTAATTTAGAATCACTAATTTATAAGATAAAATAACTGAATATGATCACGTGACTGGTGCACACACGCACGCTTTTGGGTAAACCTCTATGTTGTCTGTTGCCTTGTTGCCTTGTGTTGTTTTGCAGAATAGCCAGTCCCTCGAATACGAGGATACCTTAGCCAGTTGCCTCGATTAAGATCATGGTCCCCAATGATGCTGCCTTCGATATGCATGATCTCGACCCTCGGAAGTTTCCTTCAAAAAAGGCTAAGGTATCCTCTGGCTGCCTACGAAAGGCTATTCTGATCATTCCCTTAGACTACCTGCCTCTCTATGGCATGGGTCAGTCTTATGGCGAATGATAATGCGATGACCCTTCAACCTCCAAACAAAGGCTTCCTGCCCTCTTATGGCAAGGATAGATCCTTTCATCCTGAAAGGCTAAAAGAAACCTCGTTTTCAAAACTTCAAGGTAATTTCCCCTAATTGCTTTTCCTTGCTCTAAACCTTTGTTATATTCTTTCTCATAATTCTTCAAAAGGGCTACGCTCATTTACGAGCTAAAGTCCCTATCTTTTTCATCTACTTTTCTAAAAAACAAAGAGCAAAGCAATTAAGAGCCCATGGAAAACCATGGATGCAAAGGGTGCCTTACACCTTCCCTTTGCATAATTACCCCCCGAACCCGTTTTTTTTAAAAAGGTTTTTTCTGTTTCTTTTAGCCTTTCTAACTTGTTTGGAAAAAATAAAAGTCGGTGGCGACTCTTGCTTAACCGCAACATTTTCGATAAAGACAATTCACCGTATTACAGTAGGCAGCGGGGTAGGGCCCGTGCGAGCATAATCCTTTCTTTTCCCTACATTCTGCATTCATTTTAGTCCAGATTAGCGTAGGTTTGTTACACACCCATAGTTTTAGACACAAGCGTGGATACCATCGAGTACGATGGGCGTGAGGGGTGTTAATACCTTCCCCTCGCGTAACCGACTCCCTTACCCTTTTTCTCTGGTCGTGAGACCGTTGTTTTGTTTTATAGTTTGCTGGCATTCCCTTCCTTTTCAGGATAAATATGTTAGTGGCGATTCTGTTAATTTTCGCGGGGGTAGCGACAATTAGTCGCATTGACGAGAAATAAATTTAATCTAATTAATTTATTAACGCTAATCTAATTAATTCTTATCTAATTCTCTCCTCGATCCGACTAAATCTATTAGTCGCGCTGGCGAGAGATAAAATATTAAAACTAAATAACTGAATTCGTTGTCATGTAATAACTGAACTTATTGTTTATGAGAGGCAATGATAAAACTCATAATTTAATTTCAAGATTAAAATACACCTCATTTGCTGTCTGTGACGATCGAATCTATCGATCAGAATAACCAGCAATACCCCGTATAATTCGTTAACTATAATGGTCAAATCTATTGATCATCGCATCTAACGGTGACATATCAAATCAGGGTTGTACGCCCAAATCTAAAACATTCAAAATACTTCAAATCAAACTACGGATTTTCATCCTTTTCGACAAGGCAACTCAAAATGCCTTTCAAATCACAACTTCTAAAACTACGGTAGGCCATTCAAAAAGTCTTCCAACCATATCACATCAAATTCAAAGGCGTACAATCCTGTGCCCGAACTATGTTGACTTTGATTCTCCCTAAGGAGATACGTAGGCACTTGGCAACAAGGCGAGTCCCCTTCCCCAAAATCTCACTTTTTCCCCTATTCACTTATTTAGTTATTAAACCTTAATAAATTTAGCCATAAAACTATTACCTTAGATTCAAACCTTAGGAAAGGGTTTAGGGTGCCTAACATCTTCCCTCGACCTGATTATAATAATCTTACCCCGATCTCTTAACTGCGTGAGGTTTCCTATTCGCCTTGGTAGAATAGGTGGTGACTCTAAAAGCTAATTTTTAGGGCAGGTTGCTACAGCTGGCGACTCTGCTGGGGAAACACTTTGGTTAATTATTAGGCTACTAAGGCTTTAAAGGGTTTAGGTTTTTGGCAAACGGTTTAGGTTTTCAGCGAAATTTTTAGGGTTTCGGATTAGGGTTTATGGTTTATTGTAAATATTTAAAATTTTATTTATTTATTTATTTACTTGCAATTACATTTATTTACTTGCAATTACATTTATTTACCGCAATTCGTTTATTTACTGCAATTCAATTAAATGTTTATTTATTTGATTATGTGTTATTTCATTGCTTTTTGGGATATAAATTGTTGTTAAACCTAAGCGTGGGAATTATATTTAAGACCAGAGGGGAATTACATCGCCTACGAGTCTTATTATAATTCCACTCATAGTGGGTTGAATATCCGAAAATGTCTGATACGAAGCTTGACTTTGTTGAGGGCTTGACTTGGTATTTAGCTGATCTCTCTGAGAACCTACCTCTAAAACTCAAACCTCATGGATAAATGAGTTGTTCTAAAATCCAAAGAGACAAAAAGTATCGGCGGCTACGAACAACCCCATGAGATCCTCTAGAACATACCAATGGGAAGGGTAGACACCCTAAGCCGTTACATCGGACCTATGAACCTAGGGCTTATGTGCTTATTATATGTGTGCAATTTATATACTGCGAATGTCTTGCATTTTAATTTTCCAGGAATTCCTACGCGTTCCCTGGCCTGCATGGACCCCATTTCTAAGACCATGTCCTTCCCATGAAGTACACCTCCATTCATGCACGTTGATTGGCCTCTCAATGGCCATGAGCTTAGTGACTGTCATGAACAGTCACCCCGCGCCTGCATCTATGCACTCCCTAGCCTGTAGCGATTTTCCTTGTATATCTTCGTATTTTTACAACTACGTGTCCTTCCCACGAAGGACATCTTCGTTTACGCACTCCCTAGCCGGTAGGAATTCTAAAAAAAGTCGTGTCCTTCCCACGAAGGACATCTTTATTAATGCACGTCGATTAGACTCTCGATGGCCATGAGATCCAATGACTGTCATGAACGGTCACCCCGTGCTTACCTCTACGCATTCCCTAGCATGTAGGGATTCTATTTCTAAGAACGCGTCCTTCGTACGAAGGACATCTTCGTTAGCATACGTCAATTGGCCTCTCGATGGCCATGAGATATAGTGACTGTCTCGAACGGTTACTCTATGCTTGCTCATGCAGACTCCCTAGCCTGTAAGGATTTTCTTTTATGACTATGTGTTTTTACAATGACTCTGTCCTTCCCCTGAAGGACGTCCCCCATTAACGCACGTCGATAGGCCTCTCGATGGCCATGAGATCTAGGGACTGTCTTGAACGGTCGCCCCGTGCTTATTCTCACGCACCCCCTAATTTGTAGGAGTTGGATTTCTATCTATACATCTTTCATCCCTAGCCTGTAGGGATTTCACTTCATTCGATATCGTCCTTAGACAGGTTGTGTTCCGCAGAGAGAACCTTCCCACCAGGGACAACTTCATGGGTATAAGTCGAACGGCCTATCGATGGCCATGAGATTTGGTGACTGTCTTGAACGGTCACCAGCCGCTACCTTCTGCATACTCCCTAATTTAAGGGATTTCCATTGGCGAGTCATAACATCTATCTTGCAAGGATTTCATAAGGGTATAAAGTCGCCTCTAAGGCTATCCCTATGATTATACGTCACACGTCTGCATTGTATACACGAAGTTATAAAAAAAGGGAGTCTATCGCATACGCATTCATTTGCATTTTCATGCACTCATACATTTGCATTCCCATCTTCGCCCGCATCCACCCGTTCCGTGCTAGTCGATTTCCCGAGACTCATGGAAAAAAATCAAAAGGGTCCTGAACTATGGAGAAAAGAGGATAAATCATTGAAAAAGAAATTGGCCTTACTAAGGAAAAGAGGATGTCTTTCACCATGCCATCCGCATGCCCATACCTTGTCGTAACAGGATTATAAATACAACAAAGGTTATCGTCGAGCAAGGATTAGTTCAGCAAAGAAGTTCCCTCATAGATACACTTAAGGGGTATCTAGTCATAAAGGGGTTCATCTATGAACATAGCCAAACTTATAAGGATGCTCTACGATAACTTGAGGGGCAAGGGTTTGTCCAATTGGGGCAATATCCTGAACAAAGATGCATAACTACAATAGAGGGAAGGAGACATGTGTTAACTCCACACCAAGGGGAAAAAGGGCCATAGGTCTTCTTCATCAATCTACGAACTCCGAAGATTGCGAACGGTGTGATACTATCCTTAGAAAAAGCAAAATAGGTTCAGTCTAAGGAAACTCATGAAGTTCCGAAATAACGAAAACCCACTGCTACGATTCATTCCCGACAGGTTTTACGTGCCCGAGGAAATCTTGAGATTACCCTTCACTTATTCAAGTCCATCAACTAAGAAGTAAAACAAA
Organism: Vicia villosa; assembly: GCF_029867415.1. Taxonomy (NCBI): domain Eukaryota; kingdom Viridiplantae; phylum Streptophyta; class Magnoliopsida; order Fabales; family Fabaceae; genus Vicia; species Vicia villosa. Next base: position 115,934 of record NW_026704991.1, on the reverse strand, counting down.
TTCTTTGGATCAACAAAGGAGATTGTCCCTAGGATTAATAGGTTTATCATTTCAAGTTGTTTTTTCTACGATCATAAGGTGTTATTTGGTGTAAAACATTGTACCTTCCGAATATTAATTCAATAAAGTAATCATGCATGTATTGAAATCAATTCTTTCTCTTCGCTCTTGCATTACTACGACCTCCCATTTCAAATTATCACTCTCAATTATTAACAAACTTGAGGGAGAATGATGAATACAAATAACTAAGTCTCGCTAAACATATGCTTTCAAGGTAAGACCGACCCGATGATGTACAGGCATTGTTTCAATTCCCAAACAGTGGAGATATAAGGATGTTAATCCCTCGTTACCCCCTCGAGACAGGAGTTGGAGTTTGATTATACTTTTCAAATAAACGCTGATTTCAACCAGGGGCAGGGTAGATTTCGATTAATTCAATGATGTATTTTGGATGTCAAGAGAACCAGTCAATCCAAGCAAGGTTCAAGCATAAGAATCAAGCAAAGCAAAGGTTCAAGCATATCTTCATCCTCTCGTTCATCCAATAATGAGGGATTAATGGGGATAATATTCACAACATCTCCTCCCTCAACACATCAGTCAAGATCGAGGACGCATCAAAGTCGAAGCTTACAAACCAAAGTCAACATGACAGTCACAATATTCAAAATCTAAGGATCACAGCGATATCGCTTTAGTAGTTAATTAGGACTTATCATTTTTATCATAAAGTGTTTTGAAATTGTAACTGAGTGAGCAACAACAAAGCATTTACGGTTCTGAAACATAACACGGACTGCACGAAACTGAGCAGTGTTTTTAAGTTAGTATTTCCTCTGATAAAATATTTTAAACTGAAAATAAATGCCAAAATATATCTGAGTCCCAGTGGTAATCCGGGAATCACATTGCAGTCTCACTTTTATTAGTATTTTTCTTAACCATATTTTATTTATTGTTTTAAATTCCTTTTGCAACTAAAATCGTTTCCAATACCCTTAGATTTGCAAAGCAATAGTATATAGCGATAGGATTTACTATTGGTCTTTGTGGGTTTGACAATATTTTATATTACTTCGATAATTCTGTGCAATTGCAGAATAGCCCCATCAAGTTTTTGGCGCCGTTGTCAGGGACCAATTTAGTCAATATCGTGATTTCGTTGTTGTGTCGTTTAGACTAAGGAACTCTTGTTTCAATTCCTATAATCCTAGGTGAATGGATCACCTAAATTTTCTCTACAATTACCACTTTCATTATTTTGAGGAAACCCAAGATACCCATAAATCCAACCTTAAAATATTAATGGAAGATTTCATTGTGACGCAAACTCTCTCTAGGCTAGAATCTATGATGGAGCGCTTTGTAGAGACACAAACTGTCCAAAATGAAGAGTTAAGAAAACAAGGTCTTCATGATAATGAAATCCTTAGGCACTTGAACACTATGGTCGAGTCCCTCTCCACTCGGAACAATGCATTGGAGACTCAGATCTCATTGCTTACACAAACACCTATATGATCCTTCCCTGAGAGAGATGTTGATGTTGTAACAAGCAATAGTGAAGAAAAAATTAAAACTCCTAAGGAGGGTGATAATGAGTTTGAGGAAAGTTCTGGTGAGAAAAAAAGTAGAGATTGAGAAAAATCCATCGACACCACCTGAAAGGGAGGTTGTCGAAGAGGTGTAAAAGGAAACATTATATGTTTTTACTCCTTTCTACAACCCACATATTCCTTTCTCGCAAAGGTATGTGGAAGTTAAGGTAGACTCCCAATCCAAAAGGTATGTTGAGGTATTGGAAAATATTCACCCCAATGCACTTTTGTCTGATGTATTACATAAAAAGAGAAAAATCAAAGGACCATGAAACTAGGGAAATCATTAGTGTTAAGAAGGGAAAGTTAACCTTTGAGGTGGTGGATGAAGTAATTAAACCCAAACAAGAAAAGTTGATACTCAGGATAGAGTCAAAACCATCCTCGCAAGCTCGGAAGCATGAACCACCCCCATAGAAGGATGAAAAGAAAAGGTGAGGGATATGAGAGATGGCTTGATAAGTGGCAATGGGAAACTGAAGATTATTAAAAGTTCGATCAAAAAATCATTCTCAAAATAACCACCATGGGTGCTTATACTCCTGAACTTCCGAGCTATCAAAGTTAAAGGAAGCGCTACATGGGAGGAAACCCATGTGACTTTAATTTATTGTTATTGCTTTTCTTTGAATTTGCAAAAAATAAAGAGATTGATCGCTTGACACCCATCAATCACATGCAGGCGCGACTCTCCATGTTCTACCCTCGTTGCAATAATAATGAAATGATGTAACTATAATTGTTATTGGTCTATGTTTTTGCTTTAGTTGTTGTTTAGTTTTAGGGTAAGTCTATGTTTAGATCTTGTTGATGTTAAATAAAATGATGCAATTTTTGTTGGAATGAAGTTGGCTTGTTGTGATTTCCCAATTTGAATCTCTATAACAGTGGTTTTTCATGCTCAACATAACTTGTTCATAACAGATTTAGCAGAATAGAAGTTGTTCATAATATAACTTGTTCATAACATAACCATAATATAAGATTGAGCAGACCAAAACAAAATTTGTTCATAACATAACTTGATCATAACATTACTTGTTCATAAGATTACCAAAATATAACTTGTTTAGAATTTGTTACATAATAGAACCAAACAGACCAAAATATAATGGTTCATAAGTTGACCATATTACAAAACATAACAAAACAGATCCAAACATAGCATTACATTCCAAAAAAACTCATTCATAAGTTAGTCTAATCTTGTGTTGCTTAGGGTGCTTGAGACCCCTATCCAATTTTAAATTGAGTTTCCTTTGCCTTCTTAGGTAGTTTTTTCTTTCTTTGTACCCTTTGGTTTCTTGGTAGTCTTTGATTTCTTAGCCTTGTTACCTCCCTTTAGGGTTGCTCTATCAGCTGCTTTTTTCCCTTACATGTCCTCTTGTTGTGTCCAATTTGACCATACTTCTTACAAGTGACAGTTATAAACTTCCTTGATAGCACATGGGGATTCTTTGGTTCATCAGCTTCCTTGTTTCTCATCTTCTTAGGTCTTCCAATTGCTCTTTTCATCACATGGGGGCATATGGGCACATGATCAATAGTTGGCCATAGTTGTGGACTATCATACCCCAACATTTGCCCTCCTGGTTTTATTTCTACTGGTTTATGTTTTTATATCATTTGCATACTTCCATTAGGACATTAACATAAATTTGCATTTATACAAAAAATCCAAAAAAAATTAATGCATGTGTTCATTTTACACAATTTTATTCCACTGCACGATTTAATAGCTTTAATTTTTATTTTATTAATTATTAAGGTTTATAGTTTTAATATTTAATTCAACTTTAATTTAAATTGAATTTTAAATTAAAACTATTAAATCATTTTAACTCATTATACTAATATTTTATCCTTTTTTTGCATAATTTGTTTGCCCTTACTAATATCTGTAGGTACAAAAAGAATAAGCCCAATCTTACATCCTAGAAGGCCCATAAATCAACTTCTTTTTATTTTATGATTTTATTTCTTTAATTATTAATTTTTAAATCAAATTAAAATCATAATGAAAGTGGAAAGATTATATGAGACATTCAAAAGGCAAGAAATAATGCGTGAGAATATTTGGAAAAGAGTAAGATTGAACAAAATTGGAAAGCTTGGATGATTGACTTTTAATCAAATCTCAATCTCCATAATTCACTAAGATTGAATCCAATTTCTTGACCTAAAATCGACTCCATATATACTAAGCTTAGACAGGTTGCAAGAGGGGAAGTTTTCGGCAGCTTCATGAACCTGGGCAAAGTCAAAAACGTGAAAACCGAGTGAGGGGGCAGAGGAAGTTTGGGACGGATTCAAACCAGGGAAAACATCATAATCGATTCCTCAAAGCCTTCTGGACGTGATCGCATCGTCTCCTTCGATCCAAACATGCAAACCCATCTCTGTATTCACGGTTTTGAGATTGGGGGTTCATGGCCACGATGCAAAACGTTGCTAAAATGTCTCTGTTCTTCCAGGAAATCCCACGAAGGGGATGACAGGCTGGGCGCTTTTTTTTTTAATTCAAACACTCGAATTGTTTTTCTTATATATTTATTGTTGCATAATGATATCATGAGACAAACACAGCATAGATGGCAAGGGAATGCGTTTAGTGTTAGCCAACAAGAAGACATGGGTTCGAATCCCATGAAAGTCACTTATTTTTTTACAATTGCAAATTCGTGCGATCCGGTGCGTTAGTCAGAACGAGATCCACCATGCGCCTTCCAACCAATGGCCATCAGATTTCAGGCAAAGATAATCCAACTCTCCTGAGAGCGCATACGCACCATGTACCTCCAAGAGCCTACCACACCAGATCAATTACGCTAAGTGTCAAATTTTTTTTTTTATTGTATAACTTAGTTTTTATTCAAATTTTATTTGTTTATTTAATACAAACTCATTTAAATATTCTCCCAAGTTTCATTATTTTCATAAGTAATAAAAACTATTATTTATGTTTATAATTTGATTTTAGTCATTTTTTTTAATTAAATGATTAAATTATTTTGGTTATTTAATTACTTAATTAATTATTAAGACTTTTATTAATTAATTAAAATACCCAATAGGTTAGAAAATTTAATCGAAATTTTATTTTCATCAATTTAATTAATTAGGTTAAAACCAATAATTAATTAATTCGATTTCATTTATTTTATTAACCATGGTTAACTTGTACCCTAATCTGGGCTTACACAGATCATGCCTACACTGAAAAAATATTTCTTTGTGGATTTTTCAGGGTAATTATTAGACACCTCCCGACTGTGAGCCCCGTCTACTACGAAGCTAAGTCCCGATTTCACCCTTATTTAAACATCTGTCATTTTATTTAAAATCAGGGTTTGCCTTTAAATATAATGAACTCCGCCTACACTCACCTTCTTTTTCTGTTTGCCTTTGCCCATTTTTCAGGGTTAACCCTGAGACTGCCAACCATATCAGATCAAATCAAAAAGCTAAGTTCTATTTTTTTTTAAAAACATTTATTTTATTTTATTTTATTTATCAAATTAGGGTTAACCCTAATTATCGTTTGAATTGATAATACACTCACTCCTTCTTTTTATTTTATCTTTTCACACTTTTTCAGGGTTAGCCAACCGTCGAAGCTCAATAGTCGGTAACCCTAAAAATCTAACCCTTTTTTTATTTTTTTGTTTAATTATTACTTATGTCAAACCCGCTGGTTTCATTGTTCCCTTCCCCTTATTCTTATGTATATGTTTCTGGTTTGTATTGATTGGCCTTAAAGGCACTTAAACTGTATAATATTAATTTTTGTGGTTAGTAACCCTAGGGCGTGATAACCTTGAAATTGAACTTAGAGTCATTTAATTTTTATAAGATAAATAGTCGAATTAATCACGTGATTGTTGCATCCACACACACTTTTTGGTGACCCCTGTTGTTGCCTTGTTACCTGTTGCCTTGTTGCCTTGTTTTTTTTGCAGAATAGCCATGTCCCTCGAATACAAGGATACCTCAGCCATGTTGCCTCGATTAAGATCATAAGTCCCTAATGATGCTGCCTTCGATACGCTAAACATGATCTCGACCCTCGGAAGTTGCCTACGAAAGGTTGAGGTATCCTCTGGCTGCCTACGAAAGGTTATTCTGATCCTTCCCTTAGACTACCTGCCTCTCTATGGCATGGGACAGTCTTATGGAAAATGATATTACGACGACCCTTCAACCTCCAAATGAAAGGCTTCATGCCCTCTTATGGCATGGATAGACCCTTTCACCCTGAAAGGCTAAAAGAACTGATTTTCTGCATTATTAAGGTAATTGCCCCTAATTGCCTTGCTCTGGCTAAAAACTTTTTAATATTCTTTCTCATAAACCTTCAAAATGGCTATGCTCATTTATGAGCTAAAGTCCATATTCACTTCTTCTACATTTCTGAATGAGAAAGAGCTAAGCAATTAAGAGCCCATGGAAAACCATGGATGCAAAGGGTGCCTTACACCTTCCCTTTGCATAATCACCCCCCGAACCCTATTTTTTATTTAAAAGGTTTTTCCTGTTCTTTTAGCCTTTCTGATTAATTTGGATAAAATAAAAGTCAGTGGCGACTCTTGCTTAACCGCGACATTTCGATAAAAAGTCAGTTCACCGTATTACATGGACCATTGGTGGGTAGCACAATATTAGCATATATCTTCTCAAAAGTTGCTTTACTACACAAACAAAACAAGAGGACATATATATATATATATATATATATATATATATATATATATATATATATATATATATATATATATGACAACAATTAAATTGTACAACATATCAAACAAAACATACCTATAAAATCATATACATAAATTTTAGGGATTTTTTTATGTTCCAAATGCATGAGATACATGGCAGGAAGGTATTCCTGTCAAATCCCATTTTCTATAGCTACATGTTTCCTTCTTTAGATTCACACAATATGTATCAATCCCATTGGTCACTCCAAATATTGAGAGATCATCATCACCATGCCAAGTTGGACTCCACCCTTGTGCCTATTTTTTGTTCTTCTCAGCCTTAACCACTGCATATGCTATTGGATATATTTGGTTGTTAGCATCTCTACCAACAGTTGACATCAACTGGTCACCAGATTCCCCCTTTAAAAATCAAGCATCTAAGCCTATCAATGGCCTGCAGAATTTGGAAAATCCTGACTTACAAGCATCCAAACATATGTATATTCTCTCAAAAACATGTGTGTGGTGTCGTTTTCTTTTACCTCCCCGTTTCACTTGGGAGGACGGCACGCTAGACCCTTCACGCGAAATTTGGAAGGAGAATGCGCCCGTGGTGGGATGAATTTTATTTCAGTTCTTCCTACGATATCACACGAACTTTCTTATTTGTCCTACGAGTAGGAAAGGGGAAAAAAGATCTCAACTAAACCCTAGGAGTTTGCTAAGTGTGGGGATTTCACCTAGACTAGAAATTCTGGAGTCCGGGAGGTCGGTTATACATAGGGAAGTGTTTAAACACCCTACATATCTGTAGTACTCTACAGGAACCTTCTCTGTGTCATTGTGATTGTGTTTGCTGCTAATGATTGGGAAAGTTTCTCCTTTGTGTTAGGAGAAGGAATTGATTTGATTAAAGAAAGACAGACAGATAGACAGACTGACTATTTTTGGTATTTTATTAGCTCGCTGAGATTCCTTGTGAACCTCATGCCTACATATCCCTAGTGGAAGTCAGAGCTTAATGTAGTTCGGGGAACTAACTAGGGAAATTAATTGTTTTTGGTGCCTTGCTTGAAGCTCAAGGTTGAAGCTTGGAATTAAATCTCTGTCTACAGTAAAGAGACATGAAATTATCTCTACAGAGAGGTATTTGTACTATTCTACCACAAACATTTAAAGGAGTGACAGAATAACTGAATTCATTTCATTCAAGAGGGGGACCTTACTTGTGTATGTGCAAGTATACCAGTCAAATGCCTCTTAAATGAAAGAAAGATGCTCATCCAAATTAGGGAAAGTTACCACATGTCTGGGTTTTACTGCCAGCTCATGCCTTTCAAAATCCTAAATGGGAGACTTGATTAAAATTGAAATGAAATGTTTGTTTGTTTGAATGTGGTAGAGTAGTAAAAATATCTCTCTATGGAGATAAGCTATGTCTATCTACTGTATAAAAGATTTGACTTTAGCTGGCTTGTATGAGGCCCAAGCTTGAGGATTTTTTTGATTGATTAATTAATATTATTGACTCTGGGAGATGACTCCACTGGGGATTAATTACAGGGTATTTTAGTGTTTTGTACAAAGCCCAGAATTGAGGCTGACTCTACTTAGGGAGACTCTATTTATGTGCCTTGTACAAAGCCCAAGGTTGTGGCTGACTTTAGCTAGGGAAAAAACACTATTTTCTGCCTTGTACAAAGCCCAAGGTTGTGGCGGACTCTTAAATGAATTAAGTATTGATGACTATATGGGGAAAGATCCTAAGTGTTAGGAATCTTTGACACATGAAAGATATGGTTTATCTGCCTTGTACAAAGCCCAAGGTTGTGGCTACTGAGTGATGAAGAACTCACTGGTGAGACTCTATTATCTGCCTTGTACAATGCCCAAGGTTGAGGCTGACTCTTGACAGGGGAGTTTTATTGTTTGGGTGCCTTGTATGAAGCCCAAGGTTGAGGCTAACTGTTTTTGTTGGTTTTGACTCTACTGGAGATTAAAAAGACTGTTTTTCTTTGGAAGCTAACCCTTTCCAGGGATTTTGACTCAGCTGGTGAATTTGTCTATTAAAAGACTGACTTTTATCATGTTTTTGGAGGCTGACCCTTTCCAGGGGTTTTGACTCTTTTGGGGAAATTATCTCCTAAGAGAAATGAATCTTTATTCTTTTGACTTTTTATTAATTGACTTTGGAGGCTAACCCTTTCCAGGGGTTTATTGAAATGAAGGAATGTGTGGAAGCTAACCCTTTCCAGGGATTTTTATGGAAGTTGATTTTAATTGACTTTGGAGGCTGACCCTTTCCAGGGGTTTTGACTCTTTAGACAGATGTTGGAGGCTAACCCTTTCCAGGGGTTTATTGAAATGAATGGCAGAAAGATTATCTAATGGAGACTTCTTGTTTAAAGCCCAAGATGAAGGCTGACTCAATGCTGAGGATGACCAAACATGGATCCTAGACTCTACTAAGGAGGATTGATGAAGATAAGGGTGATAGAGACTGTCCATGACTCTCATTCCAAAAAGTGTACTCAATGCAAAATTGAGACAAACTTAGCTTGTTTAAAGTCTGGTTTAAATTGGAAGAAACTCACCAGGGTAGGCTAAAAGGTGACTAAAGACCTGTTCCTATGTTTATAAGAAACCTGATGGGTCCTTGTATACAAGCTCAAGAGGAAGCTGGAAATGCTTTTAAGAAGCCTGTGGGTCCTTGTACAAAGCCCAAGAGGAGGCTAATCGAGGGTCCTTGTTATAGCACAAGAGAAAGCTTATGTAGTTTTGAACTTATTTTGGCTCTAAGCAAATGGGTAAGAGGTTTCACCGGGAATAATTCCTCTTTGGGTGGATGTGTCCTATTTATTTGGATTCTAAGGTTTTTGCCAAGATGTTTCACCGGGAATAATTCATCTTGGGGGTTTGAACTACAGATCTCTAATTAGGAAAGAGCCTTCACCGGGAAGACATTCTCAATCCTGGTCATATTCCTATAATATATATATAGTTTAACTGTCCTAAGGTTTATACTCAAACGCAGTTCTAAACTAATATATGCACAGTTTATATTTGACAGTAATTTAAACAAAGACTGTAAATGGAAAGCTTGTAAAGCCTAACCTGGATGGAGTGGAGGCCATTGAAGAAGTATGTACAGAGCCTCAACAGTATTTTTGTTGTTTTGTTGATAACAGTTGAATATTTATGATAAACAGTTAATGGATTTTTGAAAACAGAAGAAGTGAAGATGGACAAAGGTCACATAGGTATCTGAAGAGTTTCACCGGGAATAATGCCCTTCAAATACCAGAAGAATGTTTTGAAAATAGAAAGAAGATTTTGAAAATACAGTTTTGAAAACAAGCTAAGAAGAGAAGGTTTTTGGGACTTACACTCTATTAGAGGCCCAGTACTTTACAGTACTGGTGTAAAAGCAATTTGAAAATGATTTGGAATGATATGAGGTTTTGGTTGTTTGAAAACCTTAATCATCCGTTTAATCGGAGACTGAAAACAGTTTTGAAAATTGACAAAAGTCAACTTAATTAAAGTAAAAATAAAGATTTTTACTTAATTAAGACCTAAGTAGTTAGGGTTTTATCATAAAATTATTCACACAAATAATTAGGTTAAAACAAAATGAATACATATATTTAAAGTATTTAAGAAAACACTTAAAACAAACTATTTTAAACCTAATAAAAATATATGAAATAAATAACATTTTTATGATTTTTTTGATTATTCATAAAATAGGTATGTTAAATAAAAAGTGTGTGAAAAATGAAGTGAAAATGATTTATTTTGATAGGTTAAATAAATATGTGAAGTTGTGAAGAGAAATGAAAGAAATTAGTGTTAAAAAATAAGTTTTGGCCCTTGGAGGGTTTGAACCCACGCCCTTGAGGTCACCAGTCCAAAACAACACCACTGAGCCAACGCGCGCTCAGTGTTAGTGACTTGCCTCCATTTGGTCATATTTCAAAACAAGTTGTAAATCCTTAAAAAATAAAAGAATCAAAAAGTCTGGGGCGAGGGGGATTCGAACCCCAGACTTGTGGCATGATGATACTAAGGGCGCATGTGTGGCCACTAGGGCAAGTTGTTTAGTCATTAATAAAACGCATACCACTCAAAATAAAATGAACTCTGCCCTGAGATTTAAATTTTGCGCGCCACCACCATCTTCGTCTTCAACCTCAAGCTCCATGAATTTGAATTTCTGAACTCACTCATTTCTCAATCATTTGCCATGATGTAAACACGAAACTTGCTCTAATTTCACTCACGATTCTAAATATGTAACTAACATGAACTAATATTAACTACATCTAACTAATTTACCAGAAATCGTGAAGAACCCTAAAATTTCAAAATCAAATTAAATGACTATACTGAAAGATAAATGGATGATGATAGAGGGTTTTCAATCCTCTGATGATGCTGAACAAGATAGAATCGAGCTATTTTACAAAGAGTACTTAAATTAGAGAGGTGAAGTTCAGAAACTTACCTCTGAAAATGGAGGTCGTGAGGATGATTGAGAGCACCTGGGCTTGAATGAATGATCTCAATAGCTTCCCTGAGACTCAATGATGCTAACTGGATGCTTATTGTAGCCTGAATCCTTCTGAATTGTTCTATGGACCTCCCTCGATTTGAGCTTCAAGTGGACATGGAGGTTGTTGAATCCTGAGTTACAGATGAGCTGCAGCCATCTGGTTAGCTTCACTATGACCTGAGGAGTGTGTCTGGATGATTGGCTTGCCTTGAAACCTTCTGAATCACTCCATGGACCTCCAACTGCAAATGCTCCAAAGTGAGAGCAACAATGGTGTTCCTCCACCTACAGAAGTGATCCAGGTGCTTGGATCACCTCAAATGACCTCCCTTGAGATGTTAGAATGCTCACTTCCCAAAGATAAGCTCTGGTTTGAAGAAATCGATTCTTCTTGCCAAAGAACTTTGAAAAACAATGAACAAGAGGAGAGAAAGAGAAAGCAAGGAATATGGTTGCTTTGGTGTGTTTTTGAATGAGGAATGCATCTGTATTTATAGGCAAATGGATCAGTATAGCTGCAGAGGAGTGAGCTTCCTTAGTGAAGTTGATTTGCTTTCTTAGCCATGAAGGAATTCAAAGAATATTCCAAGTGCAATGATGAGCTCTTTGATACCACTCCCTAGCCATCGGTTTTGCTTGATCTTAGGGGACCAAATGGCTGCAGAAATGAGCTCCAATTGGTTGGGAGAAGATTCCTTTGATGAATCACCAATTTGCCATAAATTCAAAAATGCAATCATTACATAATCACATGCCTTTGTTTTTGGGAATCTTCTCTAATCCTTATGCAATGATGGAAATTGATGTATGGTATGGTTTCAGATGCATTAGAGGTCGTGTAGCATCACTTAGTGAAGCAAAATGCACAAAATTGCAAAGTTCCAAAATGATGCATGACCTATAATTTCACTTCATGAGGCCAACTTTGAACAAGCATAACTCCTAGCTCAAATTGAATTTGGAGAAGGTTGAACACAATTTGGAAAGCCCTAAACATCTACTTCAAATCATTAGTTTATGTCTTCTTCAGAATCATTTGGGAAATTTGTGAAAAATGAGCCCAAAGTTGGATGAAAACTAGGTTAAAACACTTAGAAAAATTTCTAAGTGTTTATGACCTAAACTTCAAAATTTCCAAAACTTCATAAATGATTGATCTTTTGAAAAAAGTTCCTTTGTAAGATGTTGTTTTATTTTGCAAGATCTACAACTTTCATGTTGGAAGTTTTTTGAGTTGTGTAGGTGAAATTTTGAGATCTCACCATGCCCTCAAAAACCCTAATTCCCGACTTTTCGCTCTTTGATGAATTTCTTTGAATTTCTTTGGCCAAATGACTTTGACATCCATATATTGATGATATTGATCTTTGAAAGTCATTTTTTGACCAAAAACCTTAAAAGTCAATGATGATCCTTCACAGTTGACTTTTTCCTGACAAAGTGAATTTTTGGGCTTTTGTGTAGAAATAAGATCTTCTCCCCAAATGGATGATATAAATGGATTATATTGAGGTAGTAGAGACTCTTGAATCATGTCTTGAGTTTTGGATTCATGCCCTGATCAGAAGTCAACTATCTTGGTGAATTAGGTCAAAACCCTAATTTGTCGACCATGTGAAACTAATGACTGTAGACTTTGAATTGAAGTGTGATGTCCAGTAGATCTTGTCATATGAGTTATTTGAAGATGATTGATGTTTTTGAATGGTTCCCTGGGGCTTTTTAGGGTTTCCCAAAAGTGATCCCTGATTTTAGTCCTTGATAGGCTCAAAACCCTAGTCTGGTGACCTGAGTAAACCTGTACTCATATGACTGGATGTCTAATCAATCATAGATGAGAAAAATGAAGTTTTTGAGCCCCCATGATTGTATTAGAGACTAGTCTTTGTATTGATTGATCCTTTGCCTGAGCTTTCTTGTCTTTGAGCATCCTCGATTAGGTACCAGATGGAGAAATGACTGCTCTGGGTACTTGTCTTGACCTGATGAAAAATCCTGAAGATATGCCATCTCAGGGGGGTCAAAAATTAGGGTATGACAATGTGCTCCATTGTCTTCTCCATATTTTATTACCACAGTACTCTTGGGATTTGACTTCAATAATTCCTCTGCATAACTCCTAAGGTGATTAAATTGGTCAAGTCCATCCCCTTATAGTAGATCCATTGACCTCCTTTTTGCCTTGTATGCTTGGTCACTGTATTACAAAACTGGTGACTCTGCTGGGGACTTTTTCGATTAAAAGAGGGGTTACCTTAAAAGTTTAGGATCACTTAATTGTATTCTATTATTTTCTTTGCTTGCTTTATTTTTCAGGGTTGTTTTGGGAATTAACTGAAGGACGAATCCTACACCCGGATTCAAGTACACTTAAGATTAGGAGTGGCATAGTCATGGCGACCTCTTTCACATATGTGGGAGATGAGTTAATATGAAGTTCACAATTGGGTTAGGACTCCATAGCATATGCACACCTTTCTCAAATGAGGGAGGTCTATGTATGTGTCTGTGGGTGCGCTGGAGCTCAAGAACCTTTAGATTCCTTTAACCCATCTTGGCCTTTAGGAACGTAGTGGGGGGACTATTCTCGACAAATGTTGAGAACTAGTCGCTACCCGATACTACAATTCAGATAGGTTCTTTCTCAAAGTATCATTGCATGATGCGAATGTATCATGTCCGAGGGTGCTTTAGAAGGGCTGACAATTATGGATAACTCATAGAATCCGTTGCTGATATCATCTTTATCCTTAGAAATACCTTTGGGGAAGGGTATCTCACATGATCTAAACTCCATGCTAGCCGAGCCTAAGGAAAATGTGTGACTTGTGTGACTTGTTTGTGCTTGCTACTAACCTTCGTTTCCTCGCAGATTTTGTTGAAAGGACTTGTTTGTCCTTACTATCTCACACTAATTCTAATGAACTGCATTCGCATAACATCATGACATCATAAGCATAACATGATTTAACTGACCCTTTCAAGGATCATAGGGATTTAGGGCGCATAGTTTCAGGTGCCCTTATCAAGGACTAAATCCTATCTAGGGGCAAGAGGATTTATTTTCCTTTGGCCACGTACCTTCCAATTCAGAGACTCGGTACCTATCAAGGGGAAAGAGGATTTATTTTCCCCTAGCCATACTCCTTCAAATTCAGAAGTATCCTGAATCAGAGGCTATGACCCACTAGATATGGTGAGCTTGACTCCCATGGAAGAACATCCCAGAAACAGAGTTCTTCAAACAAAGATGCGACCAAATCATTTTCTGATGTTGCTCACTAAATTTGATATAGATCCTTGAAAGCATTGCATTCGCATTCATAACATCGCATAACAGGTCTCTCATCTTCTCTCGCTGTTTATTTCAGCACAAATGGATCTCGAGCAATCAGTCAAAGACCTTCAAGCTCAGAATGCCCAGTTCCAAGCTTTGATTCTGAACTTGTCCAAGGGGCAAGAAGAGCTGAAGACCATCCTTACCAAGAAAAAGAACAAAAAGGGTAAGAAGACTCTGGGGAAAAGGCTTAGACCGATCTTGCAACTCAGGGATGCCGAAGCCTCTGAAGAAAGTGACGAAGATGAGCAAGATGATGATGCTAGTATCAAAACTGAGGCAAGAAATAACCACGATTCTGCCGAGCACTCTGAAGAAGAAGAGGACTATCACCATGAGGATGAACATCCTGATGACAAATACAAGTTGCTGGAAGAACGTATGAAAGCCATAGAAATTCATAAGGTACCTGGTCTAGATTTTGAGGAACTAGGACTCGTCTCTGGAGTTGTCATCCCTCCGAAGTTCAAGACTCCGACCTTTGTTAAGTACGATGGGGTCTCCTGTCCTAAACTACACTTAAGGTCTTATGTAAGGAAGATTCAGCCTCATACTGCTGATAAGAAGCTCTGGATCCATTTCTTTCAAGAAAGCTTATCTGGAACACAACTCGAATGGTACTATAAACTGGAGGGTACCGACATCCATACATGGGAAGATTTGGCAACTGCTTTCTACCAGAAATACCAATACAATGCTGGTCTCGCACCAACCCGCGTGCAACTACAAAGCATGTCTATGAGTTCTAACGAAAGTTTCAAGGAGTATGCTCAAAAGTGGGGAGACCTGGCTGGAAGAGTTCAACCTCCCTTAGCTGACAGAGAGTTGGTAGATATGTTCATGAGTACACTGACTGGTCCTTTCTATAGTCATTTGCTGGGAAGCTCATCATCTGGATTCACCGAACTTATATTGACTGGGGAACTTGTCGAGAGTGGCATCCGAAGTGGTAAGATTCAAGTGGCTACGTCCTCAGGTTCTACAAAGAAGCATTTCAATGGGAAATCAGATTCCAATGTTGTGTATGGGCAGAAAAGGAGAAACCATGACCAATCTATTGGGGCAGTTCTGATCTCCACACCGACGCCTCAACAAGGTCGTCAAAACAAACAAGACGCACCCATGCGTCAATTCACAAAGATCAATAAGTCGCTATCTCAAGCCTTACAACATCTGCTAAAGGCAAATTTGGTTACCCTGAGGGATCCTCCTAAGAATCCTAAAACCTCTGCTCCTAGCTACAAACCCAATGCGAGGTGCGCATATCATTCTAATAGTCCTGGACACGACACAGAGAATTGTTGGCCGTTGAAGAATAAGATCCAAGATATGATCGACGCGGGCGAAATTGAGATCGACCCTCCTGCAATTCCTAATCTGATCACTACTCCCATGCCTAATCACGACAAGATTGCTAATATTGTGGATGGCTAGAAAGATGGACTTTTAGATCATTAGATTTCTTTTCATTTGCAATTTCTTTCCTGTTTGTTTAAACATTCGACTTATGATAGACATTATCTGTTTTAATAATCATCATCAGTGCATTGCATATGTTTATCTTGAATAAATTATTTCGCTATCACTCTTTTTAAGTTGTATTTTTACTTTGCATATGTTTTGTGTTTATTCAACGCCTGCTAAGCTGTAAGCCTTTTTGAGGGAGGATGACGAAAATGATACCGCAACTTCATACAGTATGTTTTTTAATAGACTATGCTGACGATGTACAGGCATTGTTTCAATTCCTAAACAGTGGAGATATAAGGATGTTAATCCGTTGTCAACCCTTTTGAGCCTTGTAGTTGTTGTGGATTGGCTGTAATTTTTGGTAAAACTAATTGTGGTTCTATCATGTTAAAATCAATGTCATGACATGCTTTCTGCTGTTAAGAAGTCCTTCCTAATGCAGGACTTTACCGGATGTCAAGGCCGATGTCATGACATTAGCAGCTGTCCGTTATTTTCTGTTACTACTTTATGATTGTTTGATCTGATAAGACCTTATGCGCTATATTTGGTAATAATGGATTCTGATCTGTTTCAAGCACGCCTTGGATGATTTTTTATGAATTCCTTGCGTAATGGAGATTGGTTAAATTAGGTTTAAAACTATGTTGTGGATCCAAGGCCCATTTGCTGTATTGTCTGAAGGCTATTTAATCCGTGCAGGTGCTGCTGTTGCCGTCAAGGGTTTGTGTGTTGAGAAACTGTTTGAGTTCTTTTGATTTAGTTTTCTCGTTGTAGTTTTCTTGTAATCCAAACAATCATCATGATGATTGTCTTGGTCTAGGTGTTTTGGTTTGAGTTGTAAGAAGTACTCAAAGCTTTTAAGCAAGAGTACTATTGTACTTGATCAAAGCTTTTAAGCAAGATCAAGTTGTGTCTTTGAAGAGTGTCTTCTGTTATTACTCGTTTGTTAGTTTTTCATCACTGCTGTGATTGAGGGGGAGTGAGTAGGATCTCTGGTCTAAGTTGTTTTAGATTGAAGTTGCATTGGGTAGATATTAAGTGAGAGGCGTAATATTGAGTTGTATTACCTTGAATTAATATTACTTATAGTGGACTTCCTCCCTGGCTTGGTAGCCCCCAGATGTAGGTGTGTTTGCACCGAACTGGGTTAACAATTTTCCTGTGTTGTTTTCTGTTTACACTTTGTTCATTTGTTTAAAAACATTCAGATAGTGATGTCGTGACATCCTGTAAGACATCGCGTGTCTGAGTCCAGAATTTCAATTGGCATCAGAGCAGGCACCCTGCCTGTTTTTACTGGGTGAGATCTAGGGAAAGTATTTTCTGGTTCGATGGACAAAGAAGGTGGTGGATTTATAATGAGACCACCCATTCTGGATGGCTCTAATTATGATTATTGGAAACCTCTCATGGTGGCTTTTCTGAAATCCGTGAACAGCAAAGCGTGGAGAGCTGTAAACAAAGGATGGGAACATCCTGTTATTACTGATAAAGATGGCAACAAAACTCTTAAACCAGAGGAAGATTGGGACAAAGATGAAGAGGCATTGGCGCTTGGCAACTCTAAAGCCCTAAATGCTTTATTCAATGGAATTGACAAAAATATATTCAGACTGGTTCACCAGTGTGAACTAGCCAAAGATGTCTGAGATATCCTAAAAACTACTCATGAGGGCACCTCCAAAGTGAAGATGTCAAGACTTCAACTGCTAACTACAAAATTTGAAAATCTAAGGATGAGGGATGATTAAAGTATTAAGGATTTTCATATGAATTTACTCGATATTGCTAATACCTCAGGAGCTTTGGGAGAAAAAATGTCTGATGAAAAGTTGGTGAGGAAAATTCTTAGATCCCTACCTAAGAGATTTGATATGAAAGTTACAGCTATAGAAGAGGCACATGACATCAGCAGTATGAAGGTAGAGGAGTTAATTGGATCTCTTCAAATCTTTGAGATGGGAATCAATGAAAACTCTGAAAAGAAGAACAAAAGCATAGCCTTTGTGTCCAACTCTCGAGAGGAAGTAGAGGAAAGTAGTGAAGAGAATCTATCTGAATCTATAGCTATGCTTGGCAAACAATTCAACAAAATTATAAGAAGAATGGATCAGAAGCCAAGACCTAATGTCAAGAACATCTCATCTGACATCAGTAGATCTTATGACTCTGGCAGAAGAGATAAACCAGAAGAAAAATACAATCACAGTAAAGGGATTCAATGTCATGGATGTGAAGGGTATGGACATATTAGAGCTGAATGCCCTACCTATCTCAAGAAACAAAAGAAAGGATTATCAGTCTCCTGGTCTGATGAAGATTCTGAGAGTGATTTTGAAGAAGAATCAGCTAAACATGTCACAGCTCTAACTGGAGTTTACAACTCAGATGAAGACTCTAGTGAAGATGAGCTATCCTTTGAAGAACTGGCAACCTCCTACAGAAAGCTCTGTATCAGAAGTGCTGAAGTATGTCAACAAGGTGAAAAGCAGAAGAAATACATAGCCCAGTTGGAGGCTGATAACAAAGAGCTTAATGAAACTATATCTGAACTGAATGATGAAATTATCCTGTTACAATCCAAACTTGATCAGATGACTAAATCAGTAAAAATGTTGAACAATGGCACGGATATGCTGGAGGAGATCTTGCAGGTTGGAAAAAGTTCAAGAGATATGTCTGGCATAGGATTTGTTAGTGCAAAGAAATATGTCCAAGATAGTAGCAGAACTAAACCTGAAGCTGAGATGTCGAAGCCGATGTCAAAACATGTGACTCAACATCACGAGAAAGGTGAAATGAAGAGAAAGTTTCAAAGATGGAGATGTCATTACTGTGGAAGATTTGGACACATTAAGCCTTTTTGCTTCAGACTATATGGATATCCAGATCAAGCTCCTTTTTACAAAACTAAGCAGATCATGCCCATCCAGAAGCAACAATGGAAACCTAAAAGTATGGCTTTAATAGCCCATACATCTCTTAGAGTTTCAGCCAAAGAAGACTGGTATTTTGATAGTGGATGCTCCAGACACATGACTGGACTCAAGAATCTGCTTGTTGATATCAAGAGTCATTCTACTAGTTATGTAACCTTTGGTGATGGAGCTAAAGGAGAAATCAAAGGAGTTGGAAAATTAGAGTGTTCAGGAGTGCCAAATTTAGAAGATGTTCTGTTGGTCAAAGACCTGACTACCAATCTTATAAGCATCAGTCAACTCTGTGACCAAGGATACCAAGTCAACTTCACTAAAGATGAGTGTGTGGTTACTAATGAAGAAAAGGAAGTAGTAATGAGGGGTGTCAGATCCAAAAATAACTGCTTCTTGTGGGTGTCTCAGGAATCCAGCTATTCTACTATATGCTCTAAAGAAGAAGAAGCAAAGCTATGGCACCAAAAACTTGGTCATCTTTATCTAAAAGACTGGGCAGGCAATGCTGATAACAGAAAAAGAACTTCATGAGGATGTTCCTTCTTGGGAAGTAGATGTTCTCAACTTGTTTGGATGAAACAAATGTCAACAGAATACAATGTCACACAAGATGTCATGACATTATATTGTGACAACTTAGGTGCCATCAACATTTCAAAGAATTCCATTCAGCACAGCAGGACCAAGCATAGTGATATTAGACACCACTACATCAGAGATCTTGTTGAGGACAAAATAATTGGCTTGGAACATGTTGCTACAGACCTTCAACTTGCTGACAGTTTTACAAAAGTCTTAGATGCAAATAAGTCTGAAAATCTAAGAAACAAATTAGGCATTTGTCTTTGTGAAAGATTATGGCAATCAATTGGGGGTGGGGCCAACACTATTTCTCTCTCCAAATCTTGGATATCATTACACATTAAAGTGTATTTTCCCCCCTTTTTGCAAGTTACCCAAACAGTTTCCATTCCTCCACAACCTCTCTTCCACACTCTCGCTATCTCACTGTGCTTCTGCATTCATCACTCCTTACCCAACCTCTCACTTTCTCTCACCATGTCTCAGAGTCCTTCCTCAAAGAAATCTTCTTCTATCTCTGAAACAGCATCAGGTTCTAGGGCACCAAATGTTGTGAGCGATCAAGATGTTGTGCTGGATGTTGTGCCATTGAACTCTGTCCCTCCCTCCGATTCTGCTCGCAGTCAACCAAGGAAGATGCATGCAAGAAAATCAACCGGAGGATCTGTTCCAGAAACTTTTTCTGTCCAGGGAAGAGAGGGCTCGTCCTATGTTCATAATGCGATTGCAAATATTGTCACCAGAATCTTGAGTGAAGGGCACAAGGTTGAAGGAATTTCTGTTCCTCTAGCCCAAATGCCTGCTTCCGATGATGATCAAGGTGAGCAAAATGATGCCAGCAAAGATTCTGATAAAAATGATGAGACATCTGCTGATAAAGATGATGAGACTCCTGGTGTTGCTAAAGATGTTGAGACATCTGTTAATAATGATGAGACTTCCGGTGTTGCTAAAGATGTTGAGACATCTGTTAATAATGAGACCCCTGTTGCCAAAGATGTTGAAACATCTGAAGCTATCAATGTTGAAGCATCTGGTACCAAAGATGATGAGACTCCTGCTCCTGAGAAAGATGAAGATGTTCCTGCTGTTCCTGCTAAGAAAGATGAAAACCCTAATGTGCATGATGTGGTGGACCTAGATGATCTTGATGATCCTATTGATATTGCTGATGATGACCTCATCTCCAGCATCTCCAACAGGGTCAAGGCTCGTAAGGGAAAACAAGTTTGTGAACAACAGTCTCTCAAGCCACAGGTTACTCCTCTGAAGACTGTTACTAAAGAAAAGATGAAGAAAGTTCCTACCGGACCCTCAAAGTCTGGAAGCAAAGTTAGTGTGAAGAAGAGGAAGGAAAGAAGCATTTCTGAATCTGAAGCTGATGTCCCAAGTGATGTCCCTGACATTCCCTCCAAGAAGAAAATTGTTGTTACTAAATCTGCTACAAAGGTCCGTGATGTTCCTTTGGATAACATTTATCTGCACTATGCTTCCAATGCAATCCAGTGGAAATTTGTGTATCAAAGAAGGCTGGCCCTTGAAAGAGAGTTAGCAAATGATGCTCTGGAGAATCAAGAGGTAATGCAGCTCATCAAAACTGCAGGTTTGATTAAGACTGTTTCTCAATTCTCTAAATGCTATGAAATGCTTGTGAAAGAGTTTATTGTCAATTTATCACAAGACTGTGCTGATGGTAGAACAGATGATTTTCATAAAGTTTATGTTAGAAGAAAATGCATAGAGTTCTCCCCTGCTGTTATCAATCACTATCTAGGTAGAAATGCTGAAGCTCAACCTGAGCTTGAAGTAACTGATAATGATGTCTGCAACACTATCACTGGGGGTAAGGTTAAAAAGTGGCACATCAAAAGCAAATTGTCTGCTAATCTCTTGACTGTTAAGTATGCCCTGCTGCATAAAATTGGTTATGCCAACTGGGTGCCCACAAATCACACCTCTACCATTGCTGTTGGTTTAGGTAGATTCATTTATGCTATAGGGACCAAGACTGTGTTTGACTATGGGACCTATATTTTTGACCAGACTATGAGACATGCAGGTACCTCTACTACTAAGCTTCCTATTGCCTTCCCATCCCTAATATGTGGAATCATCCTAAAGCAATACCCTGGCATCCTGAAAGCTAAAGATTCTGTCTGCAAAAGGGAAAGTGCTTTGACTTTTCACTACAAGCTGCTTCAAAGGACTGATGCCTCAACATCTGCTGGGACATCTCAAACTAGCAAGTCTGTGACCAAAGCCTCTCTTATAGCTGAGCTGAAGGAGACCTGCAAAGAGCTGGAAAATAGGAAGATGAAACTTGAACAGCTTATACAAAGTCTTGAGCAGTCTGCTGATAGTGATGATGATCATGCTGCTGGTGGTGATGGTGAGAAGATGAATGATGATATGGATGCTGATAGTGAGGATGAATACAAGTCTAGTAGCTCCAGTGATGAAGAGATGAGTGAGGAGGATGATGATGGTACTGCTGGCTCTGAAGATTAAATTTTCATTTGATATTTGGCTCCTTTTGTGGCTAAAAAGGGGGAGTAGTGTGGTTGAAGTGTGGTTGTGGTTTGTTGTTTTGATTGTAATGGTTGTAATGGTTGTCTTGGTGTTCTGATGATTGTTCTGATGATCTTTTGGTTCCTTTTTCTTGGACATGTTTTTTACATGTTTTTTTTGGTTCCCTTTATTTGGGTGTTCTCTTGTTCTCCCTGACAATGACAAGTGGCTTCTGTAACAACTGATTAAGTAGTTGGTTTTTGGTGTTTAATCAAGTTGAAACAATTTATCTTCAGAATTTATTTTTCTGTTGTTAGCTGCTGTATGCTCTGTTATCTGTGTTGCATTTATTAGTGTTTTAGCCAAAAATTCGCCAAAGGGGGAGTTTGTAGTTGTTGTGGATTGGCTGTAATTTTTGGTAAAACTAATTGTGGTTCTATCATGTTAAAATCAATGTCATGACATGCTTTCTGCTGTTAAGAAGTCCTTCCTAATGCAGGACTTTACCGGATGTCAAGGCCGATGTCATGACATTAGCAGCTGTCCGTTATTTTCTGTTACTACTTTATGATTGTTTGATCTGATAAGACCTTATGCGCTATATTTGGTAATAATGGATTCTGATCTGTTTCAAGCACGCCTTGGATGATTTTTTATGAATTCCTTGCGTAATGGAGATTGGTTAAATTAGGTTTAAAACTATGTTGTGGATCCAAGGCCCATTTGCTGTATTGTCTGAAGGCTATTTAATCCGTGCAGGTGCTGCTGTTGCCGTCAGGGGTTTGTGTGTTGAGAAACTGTTTGAGTTCTTTTGATTTAGTTTTCTCGTTGTAGTTTTCTTGTAATCCAAACAATCATCATGATGATTGTCTTGGTCTAGGTGTTTTGGTTTGAGTTGTAAGAAGTACTCAAAGCTTTTAAGCAAGAGTACTATTGTACTTGATCAAAGCTTTAAAGAAAGATCAAGTTGTGTCTTTGAAGAGTGTCTTCTGTTATTACTCGTTTGTTAGTTTTTCATCACTGCTGTGATTGAGGGGGAGTGAGTAGGATCTCTGGTCTAAGTTGTTTTAGATTGAAGTTGCATTGGGTAGATATTAAGTGAGAGGCGTAATATTGAGTTGTATTACCTTGAATTAATATTACTTATAGTGGACTTCCTCCCTGGCTTGGTAGCCCCCAGATGTAGGTGTGTTTGCACCGAACTGGGTTAACGATTTTCCTGTGTTGTTTTCTGTTTACACTTTGTTCATTTGTTTAAAAACATTCAGATAGTGATGTCGTGACATCCTGTAAGACATCGCGTGTCTGAGTCCAGAATTTCAAGCCTAAAGAGTAGGAGTTTTCTTTCTTGAGAAATTTAAAACCTTTGATCATAACCTGGGGCAAGGTAGTTACTCAGTTAACACATTCATGCCAGTATGCTTTTATACAAATAATGATGGGTTCCCGAAATCATTAAGGCAGGCAGTCAACATCTATCAAAAGAAAAAATATTAGGTCAAAACCTATGAAGGAGACTTATCGAAAAGTCGAAATATCCCGTTGACTGTAATCACAAAATAAACAGTTCAAGAAAAAGTTAGGGATAACAAAAATCAAAGTAAAAAAGGAGGTCACTACAAATCCTCGACCAAAGCAAAAAGAATTACAAAGAAGGGCGACTGACTGTCCGAATCAACTTCTGATACTTTAACCATCATTAAACATCAATATTACAACTCCAAGCTCTACTAGGACTTAAGCGAAAGGTTAACTGGGCATAGGATCGAAAAAACATCCCGGAGATTGGGATGGGTATAAATAAATTTTTGAGCCATTATCCTTTGTTTCTTAAACCGTGAACCAAGCCACGTTACAACCCTTGAAAGTCCCAACTGAAGCATGGTTAGTTCGAAAGCATACTGTCACCAAAAAGGTATCCTGACTCCTTAAGGTTTACAAAAAATGTTGAGTTGATATTTCGTTTTTACAAAACATCACGTTTCTACAAACATCACATTTTTACAAATATCACGCTTTTACATCTCCTGTTTTATTGATTTTCAACAAACTCAACACAGACATATGCACTACATCTCATGAATTCATTATTAAACATATTCTGCTACATAATTTCAAGTGTTAGCATTAGAAAGAATCTGCACAGGGTACAACTAATGATTAAAAGTCATCCCTGCAGACGAAACTATCTCGATAGCAATATCTCTTATAACCGACTCAGTTGGTTAGAAGTCAAATGAATACAAGGGGCATGACATGCTGCGACCAGTCAATTTGAGGTAATCAGGTCAAGATTCGGAGAATCACTCAGAAATGTCAAACAATCAGGCGCATACACCCAAGTGGGTCTGAAGCTACTTCCCGATTAGTCAGGGGCATCACACTACGTACTAGGGGCATGTCATCCAGAGTACACACTTCATAAGGTCCCCGCGAGGCGAATCTTTCCAAAGTCCCTACTAGCAGAGGGCAAATCTATGCAAGTCCAGTTTCACATCTTGATCAACACTCAGTGGTATGTCCTAAATCAATACAAGTCTAGGAACGACCGTTACTACAATATTGGGGACAACTTTCAAGACATTCATGTCTTCTCACAAGAGCCAGGTTCACAAGGTCATATCCCCACAGAGTAATCATCAAGAAGATATCTTCAAATGTTCTCGTCCCAACAAAGACTTAGTTCCTCAGCGGAGTTTACATCTTCGACACTGCCGGTTCCCCGACACGCTTCTCTTCTTCAAACAGGGTTATTCATCTCTCTTATTCCCAGTCAGGGTGCGCCAAGGATCAATCATTCGAATGGTTCGCATCCCCAAGCAGAAATCATAAATCCCCTGCTAAGCATCTTCAAAACAAGATCAGACATCAAAATCACAAAGACATATGGATTTATTTTCTCAATCGAGATATTCCAAATAGCATAAATCATGTTCATACATCATGTATCATAGTAAATTCATACATAACATACATACGCCTCATTACATATGCATAACACTCTCATTCATGTCAAAAATAAACACTACAATACATGCATCATGACATTTGCATAAAACTAACCTTCCTTTTTCAGTCTATTGCTACAATCAAATGAACATTGTCTTCTAGATATAGTGCAGAGATAATCAAGTCAACAATTTAATTCTGACACTCATTCAAAACAGAGATTTAGTTCTGACACTTAATTTTGGATATCTTCCAGAGATAGTTCAGAGATAATCAAAATAGAGATTTAGTTCTGACACTTAATTTTGGATATCTTCCAAATATAGTTCATAGATAATCGAGACCAAGATTTAATTCTGACACTTAGTTCCGGATATCTTCCAAAGATAGTTCATAGATAATCGAGACCAAGATTTAATTCTGACACTTAATTCTGACAATTTGACCATATTTCTTACAAGTGACAATTATAAACTTCCTTGATAGCACATGGGGATTCTTTGGTTCATCAGCTTCCTTGTTTCTCATCTTCTTAGGTCTTCCAATTGCTCTTCTCATCACATGGGGGCATATGGGCACATGATCAACAGTTGGCCATAGTTGTGGACTGTCATACCCCAAAATTTGCCCTCCTGGTTTTATTTCTACTGGTTTATGTTTTTATATCATTTGCATACTTCCATTAGGACATTAACATAAATTTTCATTTATACAAAAAATCCAAAAAAAATTCATGCATGTGTTCATTTTACACATTTTTATTCCACTGCACGATTCAATAGCTTTAATTTTTATTTTACTAGTTATTGAGGTTTATAGTTTTAATATTTAATTCAACTTTAATTTAAATTGAATTTTAAATTAAAACTATTAAATCATTTTAACTCATTATACTAATATTTTATCCTTTTTTTGCATAATTTGTTTGCCCTTAATAATATTTGTAGGTACAAAAAGAAGAAGCCCAATCTTACATCCTAGAAGGCCCATAAATCAACTTCTTTTTATTTTATGATTTTATTTCTTTAATTATTAATTTTTAAATCAAATTAAAATCATAATGAAAGGGGAAAGATTATATGAGACATTCAAAAGGCAAGAAATAATGCGTGAGAATATTTGGAAAAGAGTAAGATTGAACAAAATTGGAAAGCTTGGATGATTGATTTTTAATCAACTCTCAATCTCCATAATTCACTAAGATTGAATCCAATTTCTTGACCTAAAATCGACTCCATATATACTAAGCTTAGACAGATTGCAAGAGGGGAATTTTTCGGCAGCTTCATGAACCTGGGCAAAGTCAAAAACGTGAAAATCGAGTGAGGGGCAGAGGAAGTTTGGGACGGATTCAAGCCAGGGAAAACTTCATAATTGATTCCTCAAAGCCTTCTGGACGTGATCGCATCGTCTCCTTCGATCCAAACGTGCAAACCCATCTCTGTATTCACGGTTTTGAGATTGGGGGTTCATGGCCACGATGCAAAACGTTGCTAAAATGTCTCTATTCTTCCAGGAAATCCCACGAAGGGGATGATAGGCTGGGCGCTTTTTTTTTTAATTCAAACACTCGAATTGTTTTTCTTATATATTTACTGTTGCATAATGATATCATGAGACAAACACAGCATAGATGGCAAGGGAATGCGTTTAGTGTTGGCCAGCGAGAAGACCTGGGTTCGAATCCCATGAAAGTCACTTATTTTTTTACAATTGCAAATCCGTGTGATCCGATGCGTTAGTCAGAGCGAGATCCACCATGCGCCTTCCAACCAATGGCCATCAGATTTCAGGCTAAGATAATCCAACGCTCCTTAGAGCGCATACGCACCATGTACCTGCAAGAGCCTACCACACCAGATCAATTACGCTAAGTGTCAAGTTTTTTTATTTTTATTGTATAACTTAGTTTTTATTCAACTTTTATTTGTTTATTTAATACAAACTCATTTAAATATTCTCCCAAATTTCATTATTTTCATAAGTAATAAAAACTATTATTTATGTTTATAATTTGATTTTAGTCATTTTTTTTAATTAAATGATTAAATTATTTTGGTTATTTAATTACTTAATTAATTATAAAGACTTTTATTAATTAATTAAAATACCCAAAAGGTTAGAAAATTTAATCGAAATTTTATTTTCATCAATTTAATTAATTAGGTTAAAACCAATAATTAATTAATTCGATTTCGATTATTTTATTAACCATGGTTAACTTGTACCCTAATCAGGGTTTACACAGATCATGCCTACAATAAAAAAATATTTCTTTGTGGATTTTTCAGGGTAATTATTAGACACCTCCCGACTGTGAGCCCCGTCTACTACGAAGCTAAGTCTCGATTTCACCCTTATTTAAACATTTGTCATTTTATTTAAAATCAGGGTTTGCCTTTAAATATAATGAACTCCGCCTACACTCGCCTTCTTTTTCTGTTTGCCTTTGCCCATTTTTCAGGGTTAACCCTGAGACTGCCAACCATATCAGATCAAATCAAAAAGCTAAGTTCTATTTTTTTTTAAACATCTATTTTCTTTTATTTTCTTTATCAAATTAGGGTTAACCCTAATTATCGTTTGAATTGATAATACACTCACTCCTTCTTTTTATTTTCTCTTTTCCCACTTTTTCAGGGTTAGCCAACCGTCGAAGCTCAATAGTCGGTAACCCTAAAACTCTAACCCTTTTTTATTTTTTTGTTTAATAATTACTTATGTCAAACCCGCCGGTTTCATTATTCCCTTCCCCTTATTCTTATGTATATGTTTCTGGTTTGTATTGATTGGCCTTAAAGGCACTTAAACTGTATAATATTAATTGTTATGGTTAGTAACCCTAGGGCGTGATAACCTTGAAATTGAACTTAGAGTCATTTAATTTTTATATGATAAATAGTCGAATTAATCACGTGATTGTTGCACCCACGCACACTTTTTGGTGACCCCTCTTGTTGCCTTGTTGCCTTGTTGCCTGTTGCCTTGTTGCCTTGTTTTTTTTTGCAGAATAGTCATGTCCCTCAAATACGAGGATACCTCAGCCATGTTGCCTCGATTAAGATCATAAGTCCCTAATGATGCTGCCTTCAATACGCTAAACATGATCTCGACCCTCGGAAGTTGCCTACGAAAGGCTGAGGTATCCTCTGGCTGCCTACGAAAGGCTATGTTGATCCTTCCCATAGACTACCTGCCTCTCTATGGCATGGGACAGTCTTATGGCAAATGATATTACGACGACCCTTCAACCTCCAAATGAAAGGCTTCATGCCCTCTTATGGCATGGATAGACCCTTTCACCCTGAAAGGCTAAAAGAACTGATTTTCTGCATTATTAAGGTAATTGCCCCTAATTGCCTTGCTCTGGCTAAAAACATTTTCATATTCTTTCTTATAAACCTTCAAAATGGCTACGCTCATTTACGAGCTAAAGTCCATATTCACTTCTTCTACATTTCTGAACGAAAAAGAGCAAAGCAATTAAGAGCCCATAGAAAACCATGGATGCAAAGGGTGCCTTACACCTTCCCTTTGCATAATTACCCCCCGAACCCTGTTTTTTATTTAAAAGGTTTTTCCTGTTCTTTTAGCCTTTCTGATTAATTTGGATAAAATAAAAGTTGGTGGCGACTCTTGCTTAACCGCGACATTTCGATAAAAAGTCAGTTCACCGTATTACATGGACCATTGGTGGGCAGCACAATATTAGCATATATCTTCTCAAAAGTTGCTTTACTACACAAACAAAATAAGAGGACATATATATATACATATATATATATACATATATATATATATATACATATATATATATATATACATATATATATATATATACATATATATATATATATATATATATGACAACAATTAAATTGTACAACATATCAAACAGAACATACCTATAAAATCATATACATAAATTTTAGGGATTTTTTTTATGTTCCAAATGCATGAGATACATGGCAGCAAGGTAATCTTGTCAAATCCCATTTTCTGCAGCTACATGTTTCCTTCTTTAGATTCACACAATATGTATCAATCCCATTGGTCACTCCAAATATTGAGAGATCGTCATCACCATGCCAAGTTGGACTCCACCCTTGTGCCTGTTTTTTGTTCTTCTCAGCCCCAACCACTGCATATGCTATTGGATAGATTTGGTTGTTAGCATCTCTACCAACAGTTGACATCAACTGGTCACTAGATTCCCCCTTTAAAAATCAAGCATCTAAGCCTATCAATGGCCTACAAAATTTGGAAAATCCTGACTTACAAGCATCCAAACATATGTATATTCTCTCAAAAACATGTGCTCCATTGTCTTCTCCATATTTTATTACCACAGTACTCTTGGGATTTGACTTCAATAATTCCTCTGCATAACTCCTAAGGTGATTAAATTGGTCAAGTCCATCCCCTTATAGTAGATCCATTGACCTCCTTTTTGCCCTGTATGATTGGTCATCGTATTACAGAACTGGCGACTCTGCTGGGGACTTTTTCGATTAAAAGAGGGGTTACCTTAAAAGTTTAGGATCACTTAATTGTATTCTATTGTTTGCTTTGCTTGCTTTATTTTTCAGGGTTGTTTTGGGAATTAACTGAAGGACGAATCCTAGACCCGGATTCAAGTACACTTAAGATTAGGAGTGGCATAGTCATGGCGACCTCTTTCACATATGTGGGAGATGAGTCAATATGAAGTTCACAATTGGGTTAGGACTCCATAGCATATGCACACCTTTCTCAAATGAGGGAGTTCTATGTATGTGTCTGTGGGTGCGTCGGAGCTCAAGGACCTTTAGTTACCTTTAACCCATCTTGGTCTTGTTTAAGACGTATCATATCCTTTCTAGGAGCCTTTCTAGGTAGTCTCGTTTAAGACATATCTCAACCTCTTTAGGTAATCTTCCTTCAACATATTTATCCACCAAGTTCTAAGACATCTACTGCCCTTTCAAGGATTTTTCTCAGTTAATCTTCTACAAGACACTTTTTCCCGAGCTTTGTTTAAAGCCTAATCTCTTTTACCTCAGTAAATGATCTATCTATTCAGGAACCTCTCCAGGTAGTCTTCTGTAAGACATTACTTCGTCTATCCTTCAAGTACAATCAACGCATATGATCCAGTCTGAAAAGCATCTGCTTTATACAAACAAATCTTCCAAACACCTGGATGGCATCTTCAAGCCCATCTCCAACAAAAGTCCCTACTTCAGCTAGGGCAAATTCCTGGGTATTCTAGTGTTCAATCCTCTTCTACCTTCAGACTCCAACAGGCACACATGCCAATCTGCATCCTCAGATATAAGAAGATTGAACAGGGGCAGCTGTCGTACCCCAAAATTTGCCCACTACATTTTATGCTCAAGATTATTTGAGTATCAGAAACTCAAGACTAGACTGACTGTACACTCTCCTAAACAACAATCCTCAAATTAGGGTTTTGATCTTCTCAAAGTAAAATCGAGTTCTGACAATTCAATTGGACCTCATAACCTCTCATATGCCTTAAAGGACCCTCATGCCAATTTTCAAGCTTTGATTCAAAAGATTGCTCATCCGATGGCCCGAATAATCAACAATCGACTAGTTGACCTAAAAGTCAAACTGTGGTCAAAGTACAGTCAAAACTCCTGATTTTTTGTAAACATCCTCATTTTAAGGTATCATTCACCATTTGATCAAGGATTGATCATGGTTCATCAAGGAAAAATAAGAAATCAACAAAACCTAAAGTTTCTAAATTAGGGTTTTCATAGGAGAAAGTCAACTGAATTTTGACCAGCCATAACTCTTACATGGAACATCAGAAATTCTCCATCCAAATCTCAATTTGAAGGAAATTGAATTATCTACAATTTTGTATCTCACATGCCAAGGCCAAAAATGCTTCATTTGAGAGATATGAGCCAAAACATTATAGGTCCCTCTAAAGGATCGCAAAAAGTCATAACATGAACATGGAAGAACTCAATTGAGATGAAACCAAAAGGAGACTTTAGGGGACTCTTTGAGCTTTCTAAAAAGTCCTACATCATCTCCATGTGACAAAAATTGATTGATTTATGGCTTGCACAAGTTGGTCGATTTTGAGAAATTGTACTTATTGCAAAATGGAGAATTTTGGTATGGTGAACTTTTAGGCCTAAGATTTGGACTTCCAACTTTTCCATGACCTATATAAGGACTTTTAAACTCATGTTCACATTTTTGTCACTTTTATTTACATTTATTTGGAATTTTATTTAATTAAAGGACAAATAAATTAAATAAAATGTGAGATAAATAAATTAAATCACATGATTTTGGTTCTAATCACTCAAAGGCCCATACAACACCATAAAAGGATCCAATTAGGTTATATTTTTCTAAAATTTTCAAGTGATCCAAAGACTACATATACAAGCCCATGTTTTGCCCTAATCTCAAGAGATATATATGCTTAACATGAGTCAGAACAAGAGGACGAGATTGAGGAGAGCTACTAGGGTTTCAAAGACACCAAATATTCAAGAGAAAGTACAAAATTCGTGGTCAGTCTACAGCCCTTCACTATCGATTCTGGGCATTCAATCAACTTTCTAAGGCTCATAGGAACTGATCCACACACTCATACGAATTCAGAGCAAGCCCAGAACCACCTCCCTCGGCCTCACAGGTTTGTGTATTTTCCTTGTTTCCAAACGTTTGATTCATGATTTTTTAATCATTCATATACATGTATACATGTACACCATACCATTTAGAGTGGTTCTGGACCTTTGTTCGTAAGCTTTAACGTTGGAAAACAGATGTGCCATGGTTAGGGCACAATGGTCTTGGTGCTTCGTATCCATGGCTATGGATGTTTTCAGTCGAAACTAACCACACCAATGAATTCCTGGGGTTCAATTTAGGGAGATAGGGGTCCTTTCTTGAGTTTGTGCTTGTGTCTTTGCAGGTTTCCAAGTTACAGGGTTAGCCATGGAGGAATCGCGCTAAAATCCGCAGGAATTTCCAAAGGAAATTCCATTGCTGAATCCGCAAGTAAATTCAAGAAGATGATGAATAGCAACCTGGACCTTTGACTGTCACGCGTGGAGCCCTTTGGTTGGTTGGTCAGCGGAGTCAATCTCTCTCTCCACACAAATGAAACGCTATTGGCCAGTCCACAAGTTCCACCTCCTCTCTCCTTCTCCCATTCGTCAGTCAGCATCCAGAGGGCCCACGGTTTGAATGTTTTTGAATTTTGTATCTAGAATTCGTATTTATATTTATTATTTGAAGTTGATGTTGCTAACAAATAAATGGGTGCAGCCAAAGTGGTCAAATGGGAGCGCTGGTAACAAGCAATACTGGGGTTCGATCCCTGGCGTGGTAACTATGTTTTTTTCCAGCTTATTTGTTTCTTTGGTTTCACAGATCCCACGCCATGCATGCTTGCAAGACCACCATGCAGTCCCAGATCTCAACCATCAGATCTCTTCAGGTTCCAATCCAACGCTCCACAACCTGCTTCCCCACCATGGACCTTCAGAAATGCGGAGTACTCAATCAGAGCTAAGTATCTTCTAATTCTTTTTATTTTCAATTATATAGTTCCTTTGTTTTTCTATTCTTTTTATCTATTTATTTTATTATCATTAGTCTATTTATTTTGATCAAGAATTATCACATAAAATTATATAATAATTTTGTAATTCCCTCTTTTATCGAAAAACCCGATTTTTTCCAATCTTATCTATAATCGTTTTAAACAATAAAAATTATCATTTTTTGTGCATATTTTTTGAAAACTAATAAATCTTTTAGGTTTGTTAACCTCGATTCATTTATAAACCCTAGAATTCTCAGGTAGGTGTTATCCACTAACGCATTTTTGGGTCACAATAAGTTTTCTTAAAAACCTTTTTTTAGGTTCATGATTAGGGTTTGTAAACCTTTTTAGGATTAAATCAATTAATGCATTAACTATTTCTTTTCTTCATTCTTAATTTTTTTTCAGGGTTAATCGAAAATCTTCCGACTACGCGCCTTGCCAATAAAAATAAAAAAGCCAAGTCCCTATTTAATTATTATTTTAAATATTATTTATTTTTACCTTATAAAATGTAAATTAGGGTTTACTTTCAAATGTTAAAGAACTCTTCCTACACTCACCCCATTATTTTCTGTTAATTCTCAGATGATTAGAGTCAATCAAGGATTCGAGGAAGATCAAGGTTCAAGATCAAGATGATAAAACTAATTATTGATTTCTCTTACTCTTTCGCCTTTTAATTTCCCCCATCCCCGCAGGTGTTTATTGTAATAGCGTAGGGTTTTAATACTGCCTTTATTTTTCTGCTGTGGTTAGTAACCCTAGGGAGTGCAAGCTTCGTTAAATGAATTAGATCACTAATTACAAGATAATATATATGAATTTAATCACATGATTATGCCACACACACACCTTTAGGGTAACCCTTCTTGTTTCTTGTTGCCTTATAATTTTGTTGCCTTTAATCGTACTAAATAGTCAAAGTCCCTCGATTCCGAGGATACCTAAAGCAATGTTACCTTCAAAGTTATTGAAACTCCCTCGAAGTTGCCTCGGTAAAGATGACTGTATCAATTGCTAAGGTATCCTCGCATGATGCCTAAATTATTAAATGACTATTATATCCTTCCCTTAGACTACCTGCCCTCTTTATGGCAAGGGACAGTCTTGTGGCGAACGATAAACCTCAATGACCCTTAACATCCAATTGAAAGACTTCCTGCCCTCTCATGGTATGGATAGATCCTTTCGCCCGAAAAGCTAAAAGAACGATTTTTCAAACTTAGGGTAGTTGCTACTAATTGCTTGCTCTAAAAATCAAATTACTTTTCGCACCTCTCTTTTCAAATACTTTCAAAACAAGGCTACACTTATTTACAAGCTAAAGTCCTTAAGCGAAGTTTTTCTATTCACACACGACACTTCAAACTTTTCAAACAATTCAAACATTTTGAAAACAAGTGAGCTAAGCAATTAAGAGCCCATGGATAATCATGGATACAAAGGGTGCCTTACACCTTCCCTTTGTATAACTTACCCCCCGAACTCAAAATCTTTAAAACGGTCTTTTTCTGTTCTTTTAGCCTTTCTTATTGGATAAAATAAAAGTCGGTGGCGACTCTTGTTTACCGCAACATTTCTTCAAATAAAGTCAGTTCACCGTATTACAAGAAGCATTGTAACTCTTAAAAGAATTTGTTTACATTAATTTGTAAGAACTAGAGTGATCAGGTTGTTGATCAAAATACTCTAGAAAGTCTTAGAGGGTATCCAAGCAGTTTGTTCCTAGAGTGATCAGGTTGCGATCAGTATACTCTAGAAGACTTCGAAGTTATCTAAGTGGAAAACCATTGTAATCTTGTGTGATTAGTGGATTAAATCCTCAGGTGAGGTAAATCACTCTAAGGGGGTGGACTGGAGTAGTTTAGTTAACAACGAACCAGGATAAAAATCATTGTGCAAATAGTTTTTATCTTACAAGTTTTAAAGATACACTTATTCAAACCCCCCCCCCCCTTTCTAAGTGTTTTTTATATCCTTCAATATTGACCCTTAGCATATGCGTTTGAATTAGAGAAATTATTGTACTTACGCCGGTTGAATAGGAATAGGAGACATCAAGTAGTGGCATTAAAATTAACACATTGTATCATCTCCTAATTTCATTTATACCAGTTTAATAGGGATAGAAGACCTCTAGTAGAAATCAGTGAGTTATATATATCAAGGGATTGGGTATAGTGGATTTGTTAATTCACCGTGGAAACATAACATTGTTCCATTCATGTAATACATTATACATCCAAATAGGGAGAAATAAGGGATTTACTACAAAGCATAATCGCTTTCTGATTAATTTCAAAACAACTTTAATTTTTCGCAATCAAACTCAAAAAATCCCTAATTCCCTTTCTTTCTCTATTTTTTTAAACTCTAATTCCCTTTCTTCCCCAATTCATCTTTTATTTTCTTCTCCATTATTGTTTGTGCAGCATAATCATCTTGCAACCAAGATTGATTTATTCACTCAAGTGAAGAGTGAAGAACAAGAAAGGGAATTCAATCAGTGAGATTGAATCTTGTTCATCAAGATTGATTCCGAATTCTCCATAGATTTGGTATAATTCCAACATAGAGTATTTTTCAATGAGAGAATCTAAGTGAGTTTCAAAAAAGGATGAACTCTTTTCCTCTTTTTAAGAGCATTTTAAAGATTATGGTTTATTATAAAGTATCCTATCACCATAAATACATGATATTTTTTGTATAATCATGGAGGGAAATGTGTATGAGATGCATAAGTATGTTGTAGCTAGAGTTGTTATAGTGGGGTAGCTCATATAGGGAGGTCTGTCAATTCTGATAAGTTATAGGATTTGCTAGTCTGTATGAGTCGCAGGTAACCCGTCAAGGCCCGCATAGATATAAATTTTTAAAAATTATTTTAATACCTATATTATCTCACTCCAAATTAACATATTGATTTTTCTGACCTCATTGAACTTTATCTTTATTCTTTTTAATCTTTATTTTTAAAATATTGCATGTTAGTATAATCGAATTGATAATCAATTGTTGTGTTTTACTTCACAATTTTCTCATATTCTATTAATTTGTCTTACATTAAATATTTATGATAAATATTTAAATATTATTTTATACCATTAAGAAATGTATTGCGTGTAAACTAATAGAATTATGAGTTTAGACATGTATTATATTTATAATAAATAGCATGAGGTTTTATTTAAATTTTTGATTAAAAAATAATTAAAAATAGTTTGTCTAGGAACAGGTAGTCCAAAACACGTACAAGGTCAGACTTGGGTAGTAGTTTTTGAATCAATACTAGTAGAAGACCCGTGCGTCCGCACAGGTCCATTAATTTTAATTAGTACATAATTTATTTAGAAGCACTTGTAAATATAAAATGATAAATGTATTTGTATAATGCACTTTAATCCTACAAATGAATAGTATATTAAAACCATTATCAATAATTGACCATTTTTAAATAGGTAATAAATTACCATTTTTAAATATTTTTCAATTTGGAGACAATTTTACAAAGAGAGGCCAATTATATCTCCCTTAATTTTAGCATGTTGTAAGTCATCAGCTAGTTTATGCTCTCTGCGAAGGCAATGACTATGTATAGTCCTACAACAATTAGGTCTTCAAGCGTGTAGTTAACGAAAGGCAATGCTATGTATAGTCCTACAATAATTAGTACAAAAATTAGAACAGCAAGCGTGTAATTAGAACAACAATTAGAATATTGTAAAACTCCAAATAAACTACAAACCACATCAATGTGTGTCACCAACAAATTCTCTAATCTCCAACATTGAAAAGAATGGCTAACTTTTTCTCCAGATATTCGTATTGCATCACCCTATGTTAAATTCATGTTCCTACTACTGAAATACCATTTACTGGTAAGCCAAATCTAAATCTAAAGAGCATGTATTGTCTTTATTTAACTCATTGTCAACCAACATGGGATTAACACAACTCCACACTTGTATTTTACAGAAGTACTCCTTTATGTAAATCGAAGATCTTATGTAGTTAATGCCTATGCTCATGTGGTATAGCAGACTTTTACTTATGGAAAAAGACTCATAATTACAAACATTATAGAGAATACATAATTCCCACAAAAACTAATCGAAGAAATTAGAGAGTTTATAAGTTGATGTGAAACCAAAACCAGCTCAGAATCATAAGTTGATGCAAAACCGTAATATTGATGTGAAACTATGGTCTAGTGATGCGAAACCAACTTCTTTCCACTGAATTGCAAAAATATTTCACTCTCCAAACAAGACAGTATATCAGTAACAATCAAAACACCATCAGGCCATATAAAATCACATGTTTCATCCATACAAGACATATATAATAAGATATTTAATCCCAGGCTGCATATATATTTAATAAATGTGAGATATTGAATCAAACTCTAGTATGGTCGAAGGGTGGATTCTTGGTTCGACGGGATTAAGCATGAAGTCGAAGGTTGTTCACATGCTGGTGTCGGAGATGCTAGGGTTGTTAGCATGTTAAATTAGGTTTTAGTGTTTAAACCCTAATTTTTTAAGTTAGCTTGTGTAATGGGCCTTGTGGAAAAATCCCATTAGTTAGTATGTTAGGTTTTATTATAAATAGCATATTAGTCTCTCAACATTGGATGCTGCAAATCCTAATTTAGGGTGAGAGAGGTTATTTGTTATTCTTGTAAAGTTGTAATCTTGTTTTCTAAGAGAAAGTAAAATAACAGCAGTTATAACCAATTTTTGTGTTCTTCTTCTTCCTTGTTCTTTATTCTTTTCCCTTGTTTGATACTTTGTTCTTGGCATTGAATTCAAAACAATAAGATATCTAATCTAATATTTAATAATATATCTTATCTAATAAGAAATAATATAATAAGTAACAGCACGTCTAGTAATATTATCATATAATCACCATCAAATAATATCATAGAATACCCAAGTTGAATAAAAATATATGCAAAATGTTTTTTTATAAGCGAGGATTTTACTAAAAACGAGTACTAGGGGTACTCGAACCCACTTACAAAAGCTCGAAAAGCACAAAGATAAAATTACAAGCCAAGTGACATCTACTTAAAGTAAAACAGCGGGTTTCTACTAAATTCGTAGAAATTACACTTGGAAATCACAATTTTACCGATAGTCAACCATTTCCACGCCGTGAATTTTATGTCCCACACACAGTCGTCTAAATTACAATTTCCTTCCTTGAAAATCACACTATTCCTTAACTTCCATAAATTCCACACAACCGCCGCCCAAATAATCCCATCCTTTCTCCTACTGTTACTGAATTTCCTGAAACTATTCCCCCACAGTAAGAAATTGTTCCAAACACATGGGTCGAACCCCGGCGACCACCCCAACCATTGGAAAATGTTTCTCCAAATCAAGCCAGAAAACGGGCATAAGAACAGAAGATGGGATAGAGATTCAGTAGCATTCAAACAAAAAACACAATTGTAGTCAGAATTTGGAACCGGAATACCTCGTCTACGCATTTGATCTTTGGTTGCAGCTCTGTCAAGAAAGCATCTCCAAATGAAAGCTCTCACCTTAAAGGGCACATCAGTAGTCCATGAAATACTAAGAGCTTTCTTTAAGTCTATGTCCAAATCCTCCACCTCCGCGCTACCTGCCATCATGTCGTATCCTCCTTTTGCCGTGTAGCCTTGGTCCTCATCAAAACTCCAATGCATTCTGTCCTGGGAGTCTCTCAACGGCGCAATTGAAACTAACATGGCCAATAAGGCATGCTGACCGTTGATAGAAATTTCGCCCTGAGTAGTGCTCTCGAAATCCAAATCTCCCCACTCCCAATTAGATCCGTTCCACCTCCCCATCTCTGATAATTTCTTACCCTTTGAGTTGCTTGCTGCATAACAGTCCGGAAAAACATCCCTAAAACTATCGTCGCCCCACCAAATCGATTCCCAAAACAGAATCGTATCTCCCTGCCCATGCTTATAATACACATTACCTAACAAAACCGGCGTCATAGAGTCGTGGTCTAGCTTAATAATGTTATTCCACCAAGCTGAATTTATCTTTGAACCTCCTAAGACCGAACCTGTTGTGACAGCGTACCGGATATTGCCGTACCTCGCCCCCAGCACCTTCATCCACAATTCATCTTTGCCCTTCAAAATTCTCCACACCCATTTAAATAATAAAGCCTTGTTAAACACTTCTACGGTTTTCACCCCTATACCTCCCTTCTCCATAGGCTGACAAATTCTCTCCCAACCGACCCAGTGAACCTTCCTCTTGCCCTCCTTTTCTCCCCATAAGAAATTAGATTGGATTCTTTGGATTTCCTTACACACCTTCTTCGGAGCCTTGTAAAAAGACAATTGATAAATAGTAATGCTCGATAGGACCGATTTCAGCAAAGTGATGCGGCCTCCTATACTTAAGCATTTGTTTTTCCAATTGTCCAGCTTCCTTTTTACCTTCTGTAACAACGGATTCCAATAGTGGCACTGTCCCATGTTGCATCCTATCGGTATGCCGAGAAAGTTGAAAGAGCTTGAATCGATCCTGCAAGATAAAAAATAGGCTGCAGCCTCTAAAAAACGATCACTGGTATGAATGCCTATCAACCTGCATTTATTGTAATTCACACCTAATCCCGAAACGACTTCAAAGGCTCTTAACATAGCTTTTAAAGCCCAAATCTGTTTCCAAGAAGCAGGCCCCAACAAGAGTGTGTCGTCAGCAAATTGGATAATGTCCACTTCACACGCCGTCCCCATCTTAATACCTTGAAATTCGCCTACAGCCACTGTTTTCTTAACGATGCCTGAGAGACCTTCAGCTGCAAGAACAAACAAGAAAGGAGATAAGGGATCTCCTTGGCGGAGTCCTCTGCCGGCTTTGAACTCCTTGGTTGCGCTTCCATTCACCAAAATTGACATCCAACTAGAAAAGACCGTTGCATTCATCCACTTCATCCAACGATTGCCAAAACCCATCCTCCTCATAACGAACTTCAGATAATCCCAACACACGCGATCATATGCCTTCTCGAAATCGACTTTGAAAAGTAAAGTACTTAGTTTAGATTTCTTTGCGTGATCCATAACTTCATTTGCGATCAAAACTCCATCGAGGATTTGCCTCCCTGGCACGAACGCACTCTGAGACTCCGACACGATGGTTCCCAGAACCACTTTCAGTCTTGCTGCCAAAACTTTCGCCAAAACCTTGTAAATGCAACCTACGAGGCAAATCGGCCGATAGTCACCTAAGCCCAAAGGATTGTCTTTTTTCGGAATAATAGTAAGAAAAGAAGACAAAATGGCCTTGGATAAAGTTCCCGATGAATGAAAATCCATGAAGAGCCTAATGAAATCACCTTTCAAAAAACTCCAACATTTCTTGACGAAATTGAGGTTGAATCCGTCCAGGCCAGGACTTTTAGAGCCCTCACAATCCCACACAGCTTTCCGGATCTCAGCCTCGGTAAAAGGCATTTCCAGCATAGAAACGTCCTCCACTGATAAGACCTTAAAACTGATTCCATTCAACACTGGCCTGTTGGAATCAGTTTCAGTGTACAGCTTTGCGTAAAAATTCCACACTTCCTCTTTTATCTCAGCGACCGATTCCAACATGCCTCCTTCCGAGACTAAAGGACCTAAATGGTTTCTTCTGTATCTATCCTTCAAGCAGTTGTGAAAAAACCGAGAATTTAAGTCCCCATGGCAAGCCCAATCTGATCTGCTTTTCTGCTTCACTAAATTATCTTTCAAAGATAAATTCTGCCATAACTTAGATACGGCTTCACTCCTCTTCACCACAATCTCCTTAATCATTTCCTCCTTGCAGCTCTCGAGCAAACAATCCACCTCATTGATCACGTCGATACCTTCGTCAATGTCTTGATTCACTCTATTGAAAACTTCCCTGTCCCAAATGCTTAGTCGAGATTTAAGCAACCTCAGCTTCTCCTTGAGAACATAATCACTTCTGCCCCTGACATCTAAACAATTCCACTCTTTTTCAACAAAAGATAAAAAAGCTTCATCATCGAACCAGGCGTCCTTGACACGAAAAGGTTTGGGTCCCCAATCGTGATGATCGATAGAGAGCCAGATCGGACAGTGGTCTGAAATGTCCCCCTTATCAATGATTTGCCCGACAATACCCCAATCTGATATCAAAGAATTGGATAATAGAAACCTGTCGATTCTGCTCATCGAATTTCCGTCTCCGTTGTACCAACTAAAAGCCTTTCCTTTGCACTGCACATCAATAAGAGATGTAGCTGATATAAAATCTGCAAATTCCCTCATCTCCGTTTTCCTACCGTGATACTTGGATCCTCGCCTTTCCCTGCTATTCGTGATTGCGTTAAAATCTCCTCCTAAACACCATTCTCCATCTGAATACTTATCTTTCAGCTCGAGTAACTCCTTCCAAAGCATCCTTTTTTGATTGATGAGACAAGAGGAATAGACGTTGACGACATAATAAAACTTTCCTCTTCTGATTAATTTAATTCCTAAATAACCTTCTCCCTTGAAACTGTGCAGAACCATGCAAGAATCTTCCCTCCACATTGTTATCAGACCGCCTGAGGCCCCCTGGGAGCTAGAAAAAGACCATCCCACTTTCTCCTTTGGCCAAAAGCTATTAATTATGCTGGCATCGACGATAGTCAATTTGGATTCCTGAATTAGGAAAATGTCAGCCTTACCTTTGATCAGAATCTGGTTAACCCTCTTCCTCTTTAAGATGCTTCCTCCACCCCTAATATTGAAAGAACCAATAATCATGAGCCCTCATTTTTGCACTCCTTCGCTGCTTCTGGGATTTTACTGATCCCGTGTTCCAAAGCCAATATCTTCTTTCTAGCGTCGTTGTTAATAGATGTTTCGAAGTACTAGTAACCCTCAACAATGAAGAGGTACACAAATTATCCCCAAAGACGAGCTTTAAAGACGTGCCCAACTTCTCACAAGTATCAGCGGTGCATCTTGCGGTGTTTGATGTTAGAAAAATAATCATACAAAATAAGAACCCACTCAAGAAGAATGAATCACAAGGAGATGTCCATCGTGCAGACTTAGGATACTGAAAGTAAAACATGTCACAATAAAAATGGACTTTTCAAAATCAATATCTTCACAAATAAAATTCAATTATTTACACTGAAAAGCCCAAAAGTAGCTTCAAGTCTAAAGAGATAAGAATAAAAAGGGCCAAAGTGCAAGGTTGCCCTGCTTATTGTACCCAGTTCCCACTGGAAAATTATGCCAATGCTCATGTGTTCTTGTTCCTCCTACTTTGAGGGAATGTTGTTTAAGTCCCCTCCACTCTCTCTCTCTATCTCCCTTTCTTCTTGTTGTTAATACAATAAAAACTTATAATACATTAATACCAAAAGTTAGAGGCAATCGAAAGATAAGTTGATGTGAAACTATGGTCTAGTGATGCAAAACCAACTTCTTTCCACTGACTTGCAAGAATATTGCACTCTCCAAGCAAGACAGTATCCAACATCTGCAACACTATGGTCTAGTGATGCGAAACCAAAACCATCTCAGAATCATAAGTTGATGCGAAACCGTAATAATGTCGAGATGGTCTAGTGATGTAACCATTCATGTTAGACAGGTATATGAGAGTGAAAAATGTTAGACAGATATATGTTAGACAGGTATATGTTAGACATGTATATGAGCGGCATATGAGAGTAAAATGTTAGACAGATAGAGTAAAATGTAACAGTATTAGCTTTTTGCAATTCATTTTTCTGTGCAGCGTTTTCCAAATTTTCAGACACAAAATGTGGTTGCAAATCTCCCCTTTATCTTTCTCATCCCAACTCGGGGTCATAAGTTTGGCACACTTGATGTCAATTTCTGGCTTATCTAGCATAAATGCAAATACAACACTTGATTTCAATTTAAAGTATCAAAATAAACCCCAACAAAAGCTAGTTCTTCAAAAGGATACTTGGAGACATGTGGCGAAAGATCCTATATGTGGTTTTGTTCACATGGTCTAGTGATTTTGTCCAGTATCCAACAGTTGCAACATTGTGGTCTAGTGATTTTGCTGAGCTGGTACTTTTCAACATTTAAGACCATGAGGTTGAAGCATTCAAGCTTCCGATTCAGGAGTCGAGAGTGTTTCTAAAATTCTGTTCCAACAAAAGGTCTCCCATTGGGTTGTTACAAGACTAACTGAAGCAATGTTGCTAAAAAGTTTGGAGTTTCTTGCCTTCAAGGAATCCAAAGTATCCACGGCGTTCTGCACGCGATGCACTTGTATGAAAGGAATCCAAAGTATTACGTCAATAGATAAATTCAAATAAATCAAGAATTACGTCAATAAATAAATTCAAATAAATCAACCAAAAACCGATGTATAATATGAACCCTCAAAGAGGGTTTTTCCTTTTTTTTCCAATACAACCGAAGCAACAATTTTTGTAACACCAAAAATTTTACCTCGTATTTTCTCTGCAACTTCGCTTCACCTTCAGCGTTAATACCATCCAGCTTCAGCAATTGTCTCATAAGCATCTCTGTGGACACAACAAACACTACCGCCATTGAATCTATCCATTTTTTCTTCTTCTCTGGCGGTTGCTTCTATGCTAATAGTTTCACTAAACCCTAATAAGCATAACCTAACCAAAAACAAAACAATCTTAAATTTGTTAATCCGAAAATCATCAAACCTAACCGTAAAAGTAACCTGTAAATCAAACAGATACCCCTTTCTTCCTACAATCAAACCAAACAACATCATAAGATATCATCAAATCAGAATCACTACAAAGGACCAAAAAATAAACATATCTTACACACCCATTGCACATCGAAAACGGAACATTTCTCGAGAGTGGAAGCTTATTAGAACATTTTTGAAGAGATTTATAATCAAAATAGAACTGATGAAACAATAACGAAAACGTAAACGAAAAATGAAAAACGAAAAGGAAGAAAAATGTAAACCGATTTAAAGATGGACGAGATGATCTTACCATTTTCAATGAACAAATCCTTGAAATGTTGAATGGATATGTCATGGAGATGACCGAGAAATGATTTAAGGCACCAAAGAGAGTGATGAATCTGGTAGAGTTTGAAGGGATAAGAAGAGAGAGAGAAAGATGAATGAAGGAAAAAAGAGGGAGAAAGAGGAAAGAAGAAAGGAAGAATAGAGAGAGAAATACGATTGATAGGAAAGAGAGGGAGAAAGAGGGTACACGAGAAAGAGAGAATGAAGTGGACCCTATGAACAAAAGCTTTCCCCGGGTAACGAAGAGGACCCCATAAATTTTGAAAATATTAAGTGTCACTTGGACGAAAGGAAACATTTGATTTGTTAGTAACATTTTATTTAGTAAATTACGAAAAAGAGTATTTTGTAGTGTAAATGAAATTTGAGTTAATGGGTAATATAGGATTTTTAGTGGCATTTTTCAATGATAGGTAGTTGATTACAACAATTATTTTTGGCCTGATCCTAAAATGCTCGAGTCCCACAAGGCCAGTCAGTTTAAGGTCTGGTATTCCATGTTGACACCTTTAGTTACAGCATTGTAATGACCTTTTATCAAGGTACAAGTTTTAAAATAAATTTCTTGAAAAAATAAAACAATTAGAGATGCTCTTAAAGAGATGTGAAATAAAATGTGAAATTAATTGGTCACATTTGTGTACTAAAATTTAGTTTAAGTTCATTGTCTCCATAATAGGATACTGCAAATTATTTTAATAGTGTATCAACTTGGACTTACAAGTGCTAAAATAAAACATACACAATGGGAGAAATCATCTCTATCACAAAAAACTTGAACACAAAACAA
Source organism: Vicia villosa (assembly GCF_029867415.1). Lineage (NCBI taxonomy): Eukaryota > Viridiplantae > Streptophyta > Magnoliopsida > Fabales > Fabaceae > Vicia > Vicia villosa. The sequence continues at coordinate 71,873 of NW_026704991.1, read as the reverse complement.
GTCACAATCATTACTAGTTACAAAACACAAGTCATGGCCATTTCTAGTTACACAACACAAGTTACGCTATTTATAGTTAGTACATGACATCGTTTCTATTTTGTAAGAACTATCACCATTTCAATGATAAACAATATTTCAGTGGTGAGTTACGTACTTCAAATGTGATGACGAAGCTACAACGAGTTGGTGTTGGAATAATTGATGTTGAAAAGAGATGATGTTTGAGTTGATGTTGGAAGTTTTTTGATGAAAATCGCTTAGAATTTTTGTGAAGAGAATGACGATGCAGTTAGAGTATTTGTTGATAGGTTAATGAAAAGTTATAGTCTAGTTCTATGAAATATTCATGCAATAGAGAAAACACATCGATTTTTAGGAGAATCCGAGGGAATGTAAGTGGATTTTGTGAGGCAATATTTTGAAATTGATTTAATATACGCTCTTCCGATCTTCATCACCCATATTCACAAACTTTCGAGTCACTTAGACTTTATAAAAAGATCAACTATAAGCCAATTGTAGTGTGTGAATATGGGTAAAAAAACAATATAGAGAGGGGTGAATAGACCTTTCACAAAAAAAAAATCGATTTAAAAATAGTTTAAAAATGTTTTACATGAGTTTCAAAAACAAAATTAACTTTTTGTAGCGGAAACATTTTTTCAAATAGGGCAATTTAGCTCATCGATTGGAATTGACATATGGAGAGGTAAACAGCTCACAACACAATCAAGATTGACAATCAAATTCAACCAAATGTAAAAACTAACAATGTATTGGATAGTTAACAAAATACACAAGTAGTGTGATTTTACAATATTCCCACTTAGTGAACTCTACAACCACAATTTTCAAGTTAGTCCACAATAAGCAAAGGGCGTGTTTGTTTTAGCTTTAAAAAATAGATTTTTTTTCTTTATATTTTTGAAAAGAGATTTTACAAAATTGTTTTTTAAAATATTACAAAAAAAATTTATATTCATTTTTTCTAAATTGAAACACTAATTTTGACATCCTATAGCATAAATATACATTATTGAAGACCAAAACATGGTCAAAATCGCAATTTTTTCAAAAAGTTGTATTTCAAAAATGATTTTTATGAAAATCTATTTGAAATAGCTTCACAATTAAGTGATTTTTTGAAATTTTGATATCCAAAAAAAATTTCGATAACAAGATAAAATACCTAAAATAACATTTTAAGAACTATACAAACTAAATTTTCATTTGAAGCTTTTATGAAAAGTTTATTTGTAAAATTTTTTTACACAAAATTATGTAACACTATTAAAATCTTTTTTTTTAAAAAGCCCAAACAAATGGGTCCAAAATCAAAGTGTCAATTCTAATAAAACTTATACCTTTACAATAAATCGCTACCAAAAGAAACCCTAATGGCGTGCAATTTCTAGAAAGCAATAAAGAATAACCTAATCATGCAATTAAAAAGAAAAACCACACCTCCACCTACAAAGAGAAACAAAGAGTTGGATTGACACGCCAATCAACCCAATAAATGGAGTCTCTAGAATTGTATGAACATAAGAACCATTCCCAAGCTACTAATTTCATCATCCCAAGCGCATCAAAATTACACATCAAGACATTATTAAAAGTAATCTCATTTCTACAATTCCAAACCCCCCAACAAAAAGCCAACCCAAAAAACCATCTACTATTAATCTTATATTTGATTCTACAAATAGACTCCAACGAACAAAGGCGATTAAAAAGATTACCCGAAAAGATTGCACCATCAATCCGAAGCCAATCACAAAACATATGCCACCATTGAAGAGATACCGGACACAAAGCAAAGAGATGCTCCGCATTTTCCTCCTCCTTTCCATAAAGCGGACACAACAAAAGCAACGGATCCACCAAAATCTTCCGTTTTGCCAAATTATCCTTCATCGGAATTCTATTTAACAAGAGTCTCCAACCAAAAATTAAAATCTTACTTGGAATTTTAGTTTTCCAAAGACCATTCAAGGCCTTTAAGAGATTATCATCAAGAGTCGAACCCCGGCCATTCCCTTCCAAAACCATTAGGTAGACATTCTTAACCGAAAACCCCGTCGAGTTTTTCCACCACATGAAAGTATCATCTACACCAACTTTTGGTTCATTCCCACCTAAAATAGGTAAAAGAGACTCCACACTTTCACCATCTATTTCCCCTCCAAAGGACTCGATGAAATTAATCCGCCAAACCCGAGAACCAGAAATCCAAAAGCCATTATCACTCACTTTTGAACACAAAGGATCGGCAAAACTAAAAAGAGACGGAAATCGATCACAAAAAGGAATACCCCTCAACCACCTGTCTAACCAAAAATCAATAATGTCTCCATTACCAAGTTTGCTAAGAATGGAAGAAGAAAACCAATTCTCCAACGGTCCCACTCCTCCCGAGCCTATCATGCAAATATCCTTCCACTAAAGCGAAACCTTATTTCTTTTGTGAATGGACGAGTTTGAGAGCATAGTCCTTGTTATGTCACCGTACCTGCAAGAAAGAAGGTTAGTCCATAAAAGATTTTTTTCACTCAATATCCTTCATCTCCATTTTCTAAGCAACACCATATTGAACATCCCACAATGCTTCACTCTTAAACCTCCCTCCTTCTTTGTAATACAAACCGTATTCCACCCAATCCAACTCACCTTCTTCTCCCCTTCCACCCCACCCCAAAGAAAACACCTTTGAATCTTGATAGTGTCCTTTATGACCACTTTAGGAGCTTTGTAAAATGAGAAAAGATAGATGGGAATACTAGACAAAACCGAATTTAAGAGAGTAACTCTACCACCAATTAAAAATGCTTATATCTCCATGAATCCAATCTTCTACGCAACTTAGAAACAATCGGTCTCCACATCTCCTTCCTTCTATGATTAACACCTATCAGTATTCCAAGAAAAGAAAAGGAAGAGGAACCCACCTCGCAATTAAGAAAAGTTGAAGCCGCTTGAATCAAATCCGCCTCCAAATTAACCCCCACCAACAAACTCTTTGATAAATTTACCCGAAGACCGGATACCAACTCAAACCCCCTAAGAATGGCCTTAATACTCCAAAGATTATTCCTCGATCCGTCTCCAATTAAAAGTGTATCATCCGCAGATTGAAGAATCTCAAAATGCAAATGATGGCCAACTTTTAATCCACCATAATTACCCAAAACCGACGCTTTCCTCATCAAAGCCGACAAACCTTCCGCCACTAAAAGAAAGAGAAAAGGGGAAAAAGGATCCCCTTGCCGAAGACCCCTAGTAACAATAAAATCTCTCGTCGGGCTACCATTAACAAGAATAGACACTGTGCTATTAAACACCAAAGCTTCCATCCAACTCATCCATCTAGTTCCAAAACCCATCCTTCGCAACAAAAATCTCAAGTAATCCCACGACACACAATCATACGCCTTCTCAAAATCAACTTTCACCATCATACATTCCAAGTTTTGCTTTTTTGCCATATCCAAAATTTCATTCACAATCACCACTCCATCTAACATATTCCTTCCCGCCACAAAAGCCGATTGACAATTCGAAACTAGCTTTCCAATCACCTTCTTCAATCTATTAGCAAGCAACTTAGCAAGAATCCGATACAGACTACCGATTAGACAAATTGTTCTAAACTCATCCAAACAACTCGGATTTTCCACTTTTGGAATTAGAGCAAGAAAAGAGGCGGTAATTGCTTTAGGAAGTGTTGCAAATTCAAAGAACCCGTTGACACAATCCATAATATCATTTTTTTAAAACGGCCAACAAACCTTGTAAAAACCCATGTTAAAACCATCCGGCCCCGGGCTCTTATCACCATCAGAACTCCAAATAACATCCTTCACTTCCTCCTCCAAAAACATCCCCTCAAGATTTAAAGAATCATCCGACGATAAGGCGACAAAATTAACCCCTTCTAAAATCGGCCTTGAATAAGTATTTTCGGAAAATCTACTTTCGAAATGCCTTCTAACCTCTTCCTTGACCACCCCCACATCATCTATCCAACTATCAACCTTATTCCTTATATTACGGCTATTGATTACCTTATGAAAGAATCGCGAATTGGAATCACCATCCTTTAACCAAAGAGCCCGTGCCTTTTGACGTAAAAAACTCTCCTTATGACGCACCACCTCCCACATTTTTTTTGAAGCCATTAAACGATTGATGGCCAATGAATCAATATCCACCGGATTATCGCCCATCATCGCAAAATCCAAAGCATTTAATTCTTTGAAAGCATTCTCTTCTTGAAGATCCAAAAGATCGAAAACCTTCACATTCCACACCCGAAGTTTACTACGAAGAAACTTAAGTTTTTCCTTGAAAGGATAAATAAATCTATTACTTATAGGTGCATCAAGCCAACACTTTTCAACAAAAGAGTAGAATTCAGCATGTTTCATCCAAGCGTTGAAAATTTTAAACGGTTTAGGCCCCCAATTACGCACATTCCCTTTAAACCAAATGGGAAAATGGTCTGAAAGCTCCCTACTCCCTATCACCTGATTCTCCACTTTCCACAAATCTAACAAACCTTCCGTCAATAAAAAGCGGCAAATTCGGCTACAGCAAGTTCCATCAAAACTAAACCAAGAGAAATTCCTTCCAACTAACCCCACATCAACTAACTCCATTCTATTCATAAAACTATTAAACTCATCCATCTCAGTACAATTAACTGCTCTCGAACAACCCCTTCTTTTGGCCTCAACTTTAATTGCATTAAAATCCCCTCCAACACACCATTCACCCTCCAGAAACTTCTCCTTAAAATTCAGCATGTCACTCCAAAATCTCCTCTTTCTTTGAATACAGCAAGCAGCATAAACATTTATAACATAAATATTAACTCCCTTCCACAGAACGTTCAGCCCAATAAACCTTTCCCCCACAAAACTGAAGTTCAATTCGAATAACCATCGACACCAAAGAGATATCATACCCCCTGATCTACCATCTGACGCTTTAAAACATCACACCACATCTGATCCTCCCCATAGCTCATAAATCAACCTCTCATCAACCTTCTGTAACTTGGTTTCTTGAACAAGGCAGAGACCAAATTTCTCCTTTTTAATCAATTGGCTAAAACGCTTCCTCTTCAACACAGAACCACATCCCCGCAAATTATACGAAACAACATTCATTAAGAAATAGTCGAAGGTACTACCTGCTTAACAGAAGAGATGTCGTTCCTTGATTCCATCTCCTTTATAGCATCCACATACACACCATCTTTTTCGCACCCAATGATTCCAAAAGCCGCAGCCTTGGACCATAGCCTCATCGCCAAATCTTAAGAGTAACTCTTCTTCATTTTGTCATTAACCTTCACCAAGCACGAATCAGAAATTGTTTCAGGGGATGCCTCTGTTTGCTGGATAGTGTTTCTACCAGCCACAACTGCTTAAGGTTTTTTACAAGCCTAAACTTCCTGTCTTCGTAGAGGTTCAAAAGCGGATCTGGAAATATCCAAATGGTGTCCTTCTGATTATTCCCCAGTCTAATGAAAAGAACCAAACGTTGCCTTACCCTTCACGTGATTTGCACGAGAGGATTTAGAACATTCCTCATTCAACGCAAAGGGTACATCTCCCACCGAGTGGGCCTTTCGCAGAACCGGCCAAATTCCTTTTAATGCCGAATAAAATTGACCCAATGCTTCAGTAACTTTCCTTCGCGTCTCTCTCCTCAGATTACTTGACAAGTGCCTATTTCCTTCTTTCGTGGAATTAGTGTGCTTCAAGGGACCCACTTGTTAGAACAAGATTTGTTCTGATCAATTATCTTAGTTTTGATGATAACAATAATATGAATTTTGCTTAAGATAATATGGTACTCTAATCCAATGCAATTTCCCTTTCAGGAAATATATAAAAGAGTACGCATAATTCAACGCTCAGAAGCTTTGTCTCAAAGGGTTCAGCATGCAACATCAGAACATGGTCTGGCAAGACATCAGAAGATGGTCGAAGCAGAATCAGAACATGGGTCTATGAAAGCATCAGAAGAACATGAGATCAGAAGCACTGAAGCTCAGAAGATGGTATCACGCTCAGAAGCACTTCAAGGTCAGAAGATCAGAAGATGCTATGCACCAAGCTGTTTGACTCTGATGATTTTCAAACGTTGTATTCACAAACATCAAATCAGAAGAAAGTACAAGTGGCAGGCTACGCTGACTGACAAAAGGAACGTTAAAAGCTACTAAAGGCTATGTCAGTAGACACAGCGTGAACAAGGCTCGAGGTAGTTGACAAAAGCGTATAACATTAAATGCAATGCTGTACGGAACACGCAAAGCATTAAATGCACTCAACGGTCATCTTCTCAATGCCTATAAATATGAAGTTCTGATGAGAAGCAAGGTTAACGACTCTGAACAAGATTATTCAAATTAACTTGCTGAAACGCTGTTCAAATCTAAACTCAGAATCTTCATCTTCATCAAAGCTCACTACATTGCTGTTGTAATATATTAGTGAGATTAAGCTAAAACGATTAAGAGAAATATCACAGTTTGTGATTATAGCTTTTAAGAAGCATTTGTAAACTCTTGAATTGATTACATTAAGTTGTAAGGAACTAGAGTGATCGTGTTGATCAGAATACTCTAGGAAGTCTTAGGAGTGAACTAAGCAGATTGTAACTAGAGTGATCGTGTGGATCAGTATACTCTAGAAAAGTCTTAGAGGGTATCTAAGCAGTTGTTCCTGGAGTGATCAGTGTGTGATCAGTAGACTCTGGAAGACTTAGTTGCTGACTAAGTGGAGAACCATTGTAATCCGTGCGATTAGTGGATTAAATCCTCAGTTGAGGTAAATCATCTCTGCGGGGGTGGACTGGAGTAGCTTAGTTAACAGCGAACCAGGATAAAAATATCTGTGCAATTTATTTTTATCTGTTAAGTTTTAAAGCTACACTTATTCAAACCCCCCCCCCCTTTCTAAGTGTTTTTCTATCCTTCAATTGGCATCAGAGCGCCGGTTCTAAGGTGCAAGCACTTAACCGTGTTTAGAAAAGATTCAGGAAGAGAAAAACGCTTCATTAAAAGATGGCTGGTGAAACTCCAACAAATACACCTGCATCTACATCTGGCTCTGCTGAGCAATACAACGGTAACAATGGTTATACTAGACCGCCGGTATTTGATGGTGAAAACTTTGAATACTGGAAAGATAAACTGGAAAGTTACTTTCTTGGTCTAGATGGTGATCTATGGGATCTTCTGATGGATGGTTACAAACATCCAGTAAATGCCAGAGGCGTAAAGCTGACAAGGCAAGAAATGAATGATGATCAGAAAAAGCTTTTCAGGAATCATCATAAATGCAGAACTGTTTTGCTGAATGCTATCTCTCATGCTGAGTATGAGAAGATATCTAACAGGGAAACAGCCTATGACATATATGAGTCCTTGAAAATGACTCATGAAGAAAATGCTCAAGTCAAGGAGACTAAAGCTCTAGCCTTAATCCAGAAGTATGAAGCCTTCAAGATGGAGGATGATGAAGACATTGAAAAGATGTTTTCAAGATTTCAAACTCTTACTGCTGGATTGAGAGTTCTTGACAAGGGATACACCAAGGCTGATCATGTAAAGAAGATCATCAGAAGCTTACCCAGAAGATGGGGTCCTATGGTGACTGCATTCAAGATTGCAAAGAATCTGAATGAAGTTTCTCTGGAAGAGCTCATCAGTGCCTTGAGAAGTCATGAAATAGAGCTGGACGCAAATGAGCCTCAAAAGAAAGGTAAGTCTATTGCATTAAAATCAAATATCAAGAAATGCACTAACGCTTTTCAGGCTAGAGAAGAAGATCCTGAAGAATCAGAATCTGAAGAAGAAGATGAACTGTCTTTGATCTCCAGAAGGCTAAATCAACTCTGGAAGACCAAGCAAAGGAAGTTCAGAGGCTTCAGAAGTTCAAAGAGATTTGAACATGGAGAATCTTCTGATGACAGAAGATCTGACAAGAAGAAGGTCATGTGCTATGAATGCAATGAGCCAGGACACTTCAGGAATGAATGTCCAAATCTTCAGAAGGAAAATCCCAAGAAGAAGTTTCATAAGAAGAAAAGTCTTATGGCAACCTGGGATGAGTCAGAAGATGATTCAGACTCTGAAGATGAGCAGGCCAACTGTGCGCTGATGGCGACAGAAGATGACGGATCAGAATCTACATCAGAATCAGATTCTGAAGAGGTATTTTCTGAACTTACTAGAGATGAGTTAGTTTCCGGGTTAACTGAACTTCTGGAATCCAAGTCTCAGATTTATATCAAATACAAAAAGCTGAAAAAGCTATTTGAATTTGAAACAAAGAAGCTTGAGTTGGAGAATTCTGAATTAAAAGAAAAACTTTTAAAATTATCCAATGATGTTGGATCTTCTTCTGACTCAGAAAAATCCACTCCTAGTCTAAACCATATTCTGAAAGAATATGATTTAAGTTTCAGGAAGTTCTTATCTAGAAGTATTGGCAGAAGTCAGCTAGCTTCTATGATATATGCCGTGTCTGGAAACAAAAGAGTTGGCATTGGTTATGAGGGTGAAACCCCATACAAACTTGAACCTGTTGATGAAATGAAACTCACATACAAGCCATTGTATGATCAGTTCAAGTATGGCCACTCCCATGATATTAGGCACACTTCACATGCTCAAAGCTTTCACATAACAACACCAAAAAGCATGTGACACAACCTAGGAAATATCATGAGACTCACACTAAAAATTATCATGTTGTTCCTCCTATTGCTTATAATGTCAAACCCAAGTTCAATCAGAACTTGAGGAGAACTAACAAGAAAGAACCCAAGAAGATGTGGGTACCAAAGAAAAAGATTGTCTCTTTTGCAGATTCTCTTGGTGACAAAGAAGACAACATTCAACATGTCATGACACCTGGACTCAAGATGCTCTCAACACTTGAAGGAAAGAAGGACTGTCTTTCAAGTTCTGGTACTTAAAGCTGTTGAAGAAACCATGTTGGTAGAAGATCAGAAGAGAAAGTTTATCTGTCTTGAAACCATTTGTTTTGTTTCTAAAAGCAATGGTGTTTCCTTCTTGGATACTCTGAATGCTCTAAATGCTACAGAATATACAAAATTGAAACATTTATTGTGGACGAATCTAAATGTCTGGTTTGATGATAAACTTGTTTCTGATGAAACAACGTTGTTTAAGAATCTCTGCAGATACAGTTTTATCCTATCAGAAGCTGCAGAACAAAGAAGTGAACCTCCAGAAGCTGTGCATATCAGAAGTAATGGATCAGAAGATCATTCAGACTTATATCAGCACACTTCAGAAGGAGTATTTCCAGAAGAGAAACTAGATCAACTCAGAAGCAGTAATCAGAATCTGAAGGCGTAAAGTCTATTCTTAATACAGCTGTCATCTACTTTCTGATGATGAACACGTGTCTGTACGGTTAGCACAAAGCGTGCAGTTGAAAGGACGCCGACCTAGGTAACTGTATTAAATCATTTCATTTACTGAGTTCTCTCTCCTAATGTCATTTCTCATTAAATGCATATTAATTTCTTTTTAAATCTTTTTAAATAACCCGCTTCATCTTCATTCCCTCTTTTTCTATCTTTCTCTCTCGTCTGTGCATTCTTTTCGTTGCATCTCTCTTCAAACCCTAGTTCTTGATTTGATCTCAAAGCATCATCATAATGAATCCATCTTCTCGTTCATCAATCTCTAAAGAAAGAATCACTTCCACACAGAACCGTTTAAGCAAAAATGATGCTCCATTGAAAACATGCTTAATACCCACGAAAGAACTGGAAGTTCTATGTGAATCTGCTGTGGACATCAACAACCTTAAAGCAAATGGCTTTCAGTGTGATGCAAGAATCCTTGAGCAAGGATGGTCTAAATATCTTAATAGATTGGTTGGTCCAATTTATCCTGAACTTGTGAAGGATTTTTGGGTACATGCAACGGTTACCCCAACTGCCATCATTTCATTCGTGCTAGGGCATGAAGTGATTATCACTGAGAAACTCATCAGAAAGCTATACAATCTTGATGATGAAGAAGGTTGGTCTGGTCTTCAACCCCATACAGTCGACTGGACTCCAGTCGAAAAACAAATCTCCACGGTCTTTGGAACTGATTCTCATTTCACGGGCACCTTAAGACCATTTTATAAAGTATGGGCTGAGATTATTCTGGGTTCTCTTCACCATAGAAAAAGGATGCTCTGCTCCTCCTACATCAGTCCGACTCACAAGTATACTCTTTTCTGCATTGGCAAAAAGATAGAGATCAACATCTCTCATATTCTATTTGAGAATCTGAAAACCTCTATCTTTGAGTCAAGAGAAGATGAAAGGGCGAAGTACCCTCATATTCCAAGAACAACCATTCCTTTCGGAAGGATGATTTCAGACATTCTGATTGAAAGCAAAGTGGTGGACTCCATCAGAAATCGTAATGCCTCGCATTTTCTCGGAGTAACTCAAGGTCCCATCTTCAATGGTGTTGATCTGTTCGGACTGGAAGTCATTAAGAATGTACCTGTTATGTGCACAAGCTTTCCTGACATTCTGTCAAGAAGAATTGCCGTTGAAGGATTCATATCTTTGTTTCATAAAGAACTTGATCAAGTTGTCAAGTTTTACTTGGAAGATTGTGTGAGGAAGCAATCAGATGTTGATCCTGCTTGGATCCGTGGCAGAGTACTCCCGTCTAAAGATGATATTCTGAAGAAGGATAAGAAGGAACGACAGGCGAGGCTAAAAAGAAAGGCAAAAGAAGATGAGGCTGAGAGAGCCAAGAAGCTGAGAGTCACCTATGACCCTGACAAGGTAGGATCTTCTGAACACAGAAATAAAAGGATCAGAGACTCCTTTCACAGAACCAGATCTTCAAGGCAGGTTTATACTCCACCTTCTTCTGTCCCTAAACCTTCTCTCCAATCACCTCCTTCTGAACCAAAAGTAAACTTCACTTTACCAAATTCTTCTCCATCATCCTTCTCCTCTCCCATTCTAAACCCCACACCTTTAAGTATTCTTCCACCAACTCCTTCTGATAAATCCCCCTCACCAATTCCCTTTACAAATACTCTACCCTCTCCTCAATCCATCCCTTCTGATACTCCAACCTCATCAATCATTCTCTCAGATATCCCCTCTTCCTCAACCACCGCACCTCCACCTTCTATATCCCATCCATTACCTACCAGAAAATCCCAACCCTACTGTCTTCTCTACCCTGACTACAAATTCACCTTCAATCCGCCTGAACCTGAACCTTCTACATACCTGGAACTCTTCAGACATGAAGTAATCAATGGCTTAGACCTTCTGAAGGAAGCCTTTCTAAATGGTCTGAATGATGTTTCTACAAGAAGTATCTGGAAGAGATTTCGCAAGGATTTTCAAGTAGAAGCAATGGGAGTACAGAAAAGACTAGTGGCTGCTGCCCCTGGTTACCCTGGTTACCTTCTGGAGGAAGATAATGGTATATACTACCATCCTCTCAGAAATTGTGTTGCTGCTGAGGAGAAGCCCTTTTTGGATGAAATGGAACAGTTAAGACTGGCTGCTGCAATGGAAGCAAACCCATGCAGAGATATGGTTATCTGGATTCCTGAGTATCCTGTTCTGCTTGGAGACTTCAAGACCCTATTTGACTATCTGAGGGAAAACCCGTCTGTGAAAGACCCAAGCTTGGTCATTCCAGAAGTTGTTGACCCACCAGAAGTTGAAGGTCCTTCTGCTCCAAGGAATCTAGCTGCCATTCTTCAGGCACTTGAGAATGGAGACTCTGAAATTCCTGCTGCAGAGTATGGAGATGCTTCTATGCAAGAAGCAGATGCTGAAGATCATGTTGCTGAATCAGACCCTGTTGAGGAAATCCCAGCAAATGATACTTCTATGGAAGCTGCAGATCAAGTTGTCATTCCTGTGGATCGAAGCTGTGAAGCTTCCTCTGGTGAACCTTCTCGTCTTGCAAGGACTCTTGAAGAAATTCAGAGGAGACAGGATGAGCAAAGCTCACTCAATGACAAGTATGATGCTTTCATTGAGAGGCAAGAAGGACACAACAATGATGTTAAAGAGATGCTGGCCAAGATCTTGTCAAGACTAGGGCCATCTTAGATTGAGTCTGTGTTGTGTCTGTCTTTTCTTTGCATCTGTTTTGTTTCTGTGCATCTGATCTTATCATCTTGTACCTCTGTACCTGTTGTTTAAACCTTAATGAAATCATCTTCTTCCTCCGTGTGTTCTGTTTATTCATCTGAATCTTTTCTATTTTTTGATGATATGACAAAAAGGGGGAGAAAGATAAGTGATAAATGATTTGATTTAATCAGTTGCACTAACTAACAAGAACTGCAAGTTCTATATGGTTTAAGTGTTTTGCAGGTATAAAGAAGTGAAGAGAATCTTCAAAGCAAACACAGAAGCAAAACCATGGAAACTGAAGCAAGCTGAGTGCTGTCAAGCTTCACAAGAAAGAAGAATGAATCAGAAGCACTGATAATAGAATTTGATCCATATTTGTCTATTTGTTTTTGACAAAATTCTATTTGCTCTGATACATTATTTTAGCCTATATAGCTCTGAGATATATATGGCTCTGATACATATAATGTTATAGCTCTGATACATATAATGTGTTAGAATATACATCTTATGTTCTGACTCGTTCATGCTGACTTTTGTCGTTTAGTATTTGTTCTGTAACATTTCAGGATGTAGAGATGCGCTGATGATGCTCTGGTACATTCAACAATGTTCTGATACAAATCTAGCATGAAGTGATGTTAGTAGACATTCAAAGTTCTGAAGCTATCCGAGGGAAGCAGAAATCAGAAGATGTGAATGTTCTAAAAGATCCAGAAAACTCAAGTTCTGAAGCTGTCCTGAATGGAAGCAGAAATCAGAAGCTGTGAATGTTCTGAGGATCAAAGAAATTCAAGTTCTGAAGCTGTCCTGAATGGAAGCAGAAATCAGAAGCTGTGAATGTTCAGAAGATCAAAGAAATTCAAGTTCTGAAGCTGTCCTAGATGGAAGCAGGAATCAGAAGCTGTGAGTGTTCTAGGGATCTAAAGAAATTCTAGTTCTGAAGCTGTCCAATGGAAGCAGAAGTCAGAAGCTATGAATTCTCTGAAGGCAGAAGCTTATGTGATCGTCTCTACCGAAATAATCAGGGAAGTCTTTTATTAAAGTTCTTCAAGTATTTATTTCAGGGGGAGATTATTTATCTCAGGGGGAGATTGTTAATCTCAGGGGGAGACATATTCACATGCTTATGCTATAGCTGTGTAATTTGTCTTTTGCCGTCTGTTCTTTCTGATCGCAAATTCATATCATTTATATATGTTTTTGTCATCATCAAAAAGGGGGAGATTGTTAGAACAAGATTTGTTCTGATCAATTATCTTAGTTTTGATGATAACAATAATATGAATTTTGCTTAAGATAATATGGTACTCTAATCCAATGCAATTTCCCTTTCAGGAAATATATAAAAGAGTACGCATAATTCAACGCTCAGAAGCTTTGTCTCAAAGGGTTCAGCATGCAACATCAGAACATGGTCTGGCAAGACATCAGAAGATGGTCGAAGCAGAATCAGAACATGGGTCTATGAAAGCATCAGAAGAACATGAGATCAGAAGCACTGAAGCTCAGAAGATGGTATCACGCTCAGAAGCACTTCAAGGTCAGAAGATCAGAAGATGCTATGCACCAAGCTGTTTGACTCTGATGATTTTCAAACGTTGTATTCACAAACATCAGATCAGAAGAAAGTACAAGTGGCAGGCTACGCTGACTGACAAAAGGAACGTTAAAAGCTACTATAGGCTATGTCAGTAGACACAGCGTGAACAAGGCTCGAGGTAGTTGACAAAAGCGTATAACATTAAATGCAATGCTGTACGGAACACGCAAAGCATTAAATGCACTCAACGGTCATCTTCTCAACGCCTATAAATATGAAGTTCTGATGAGAAGCAAGGTTAACGACTCTGAACAAGATTATTCAAATTAACTTGCTGAAACGCTGTTCAAATCTAAACTCAGAATCTTCATCTTCATCAAAGCTCACTACATTGCTGTTGTAATATATTAGTGAGATTAAGCTTAAACTATTAAGAGAAATATCACAGTTTGTGATTATAGCTTTTAAGAAGCATTTGTAAACTCTTGAATTGATTACATTAAGTTGTAAGGAACTAGAGTGATCGTGTTGATCAGAATACTCTAGGAAGTCTTAGGAGTGAACTAAGCAGATTGTAACTAGAGTGATCGTGTGGATCAGTATACTCTAGAAAAGTCTTAGAGGGTATCTAAGCAGTTGTTCCTGGAGTGATCAGTGTGTGATCAGTAGACTCTGGAAGACTTAGTTGCTGACTAAGTGGAGAACCATTGTAATCCGTGCGATTAGTGGATTAAATCCTCAGTTGAGGTAAATCATCTCTGCGGGGGTGGACTGGAGTAGCTTAGTTAACAGCGAACCAGGATAAAAATATCTGTGCAATTTATTTTTATCTGTTAAGTTTTAAAGCTACACTTATTCAAACCCCCCCCCCTTTCTAAGTGTTTTTCTATCCTTCACCACTCTGCTATCATGTTTCAACAGACAGGTTGTACCAACAACACCTGTCACACCTCCTGTTCACTCAGCATAACCCTCATGATGCTCCTCTAAAAAAGATCCAAAATCTCTTCCAGACAAGTTATCAGACGTCGTGCCTCCCATTTTCATGCAAAACGTCTTTTCTCCATTAATGTTAAAAGAAAAAACAGCTTTGGCTTTTTCAGCCTCGAGACCCTCCCCTTTACCGCCTTCGTCCCTCTCTGTCTCTTGACCTCTCCCTTCTTCACCGTCTTCAATAGCAAAATCCCGTTCAGAGTCTGAATCAGAAACTTCTTCCGATGAAACAGTACAATTATCATCTTCCTTATATTATGAAGCAATACAAACCCTAAGAGGACCTTGAGTGTCTTCCACCACTTTCAATCTCATCACAACTCCTGCAATCTTAACTGACAAAGATTCATTGATAATGGAAAGACAACTGGTTCTAATTAAGAAGCGAGCAACATCCAACCTATCTTGGCAAGCAGATTCATTATCAGCTCGAATAAACGTTCCAAAAGGTAAGGCTATAAAGCTGAAAAAACTCTATTTCCACACATGGCAAGGGAACCCAAAATTTTTCACCCAAGTGACTCTTTCTTCATCCACCATCCCCGACTTCCACTTCTTCACCTCCAAGAACCACTTCTCCAGCCATGAACCCCCACTCTCAATAAGATTATTCAACTCTGCTCCATATCATCTCTCTTCAAGCAAACAGAGTCTTGCTCCCATAGGCGTCACTTTGATCCCAAAATAACCCTCCATGTCAAACACATCTTGAATATTGTAGGTCAATCCTGCCGTTGCCACCTTCCCCAAATATGCTTTACTAAACCTTCTGAAATCTTCTTCTTCTATCTTATCGTACACTAGCTGATGTTTGACAGTCGAGCTTCGCACTTGTTCATCCTCCTTCATCACCACCCCCGCATAGGACCTCCCATATCTAAAACTTGCATATACCCTCTTTCTTATATCCTACTGCACCAAGTTGTGTCTCATCCCTTCAGAAGTCTTCTTCACGTTTTCCCTAACATTCCTCTGAAATCCTGGAATATTGACAAAGAGTTTTTGCTTCCCCACAAATATGTTGTCAAGCTTGGTAGCCAGCATTGTATCGTCTGTCACATTGAAAAACCGTGTGAAACCAAATCTCTGCCCTTGTTTGTTCCTTCTATTAAGAATGATCACCTCATCCACCTGACCATACTCTTCAAAAAGTTCGAACATGTCCCTGGCCTTCATCTTCTCTAGGAACGATGTGAAGTAAAAGGAGGATTGGGAACGATCAGCCACCCTCTTACCCTTGTTGGCCATGTCCCATCTTCTCCCAAACTTGTTCGCATCAAGCTTCTTAGAACCTACTGTTATCCATGGTTGAGTTTTCTCGCCGTTCTCCGGGGGTCGCAGTGACTAGGCCCGGGCGACTTTTTACCATAAACACAGGTCTCTGCAAAGTCGTAAGACCGTGTATGGGGGCTGACGCCTGCCCAGTGCCGGAAGTTAAGGAAGTTGGTGACTTGATGACAGGGAAGCTGGCGACCGAAGCCCCGGTGAACGGCGGCCGTAACTATAACGGTCCTAAGGTAGCGAAATTCCTTGTCGGGTGAGTTCCGAAAGTTACCACCCCTCTCTCCACTTTCTCTCTCTCTCTACTTTCTCTCTCATATTCCACTCACTCGGTAATATAAAAGGTTAAGATTCACTAATATTCATTTTGTTTCTTTTGGTTAATGGCTTTATCTATGGCTAGAGGGATTCCAATTCCCCTTTTAATAGAAAAATTAAATTTGGAATCATGTATTCAAGAGGATGGAACTCAAATATTCAAGAGGAATGCTATGAATCCTAATCTAGTATTGATCATATTAGTCTCATTAGTCTCATGTACAAGTTGAAATCAGACGTCCAAAAAAATAAACGAAATATTCCTTGCACAAGAAGTTAAGCCCCGTAGCAAGAATACTACTATGTAAATTTTCAATAAACAAAAAAGTGAAAACAAAAAATCCCATTACCGATAAGTGTGAGAATCGGTCTTGCAAGTATCACCTTTGAAACATTGCATTGGTATTTGGTTTAAAATAAATCACAAGTTTTATCATTAGTGTTGATTTCATTAACAAAAGTAATTTATTTCTCTCTGGCATAGTCTTTAAACTTTTTCTTATCTTGATTAAATATCATAATATAGAACAACACCTCTAGCATAGTCTTTAAACTTTTTCTTATTTTGATTACTGGTCATAATAGTACAACACCAATGTGTTTCAACTTTTTGCTATTATATTTTTGAAATCAGTTTTATATTATCATTTTAAAGGTATATTCTGTAAAGATATTCATCAAAATCATTTTAAAGATAAATTATTTTAAAAAATTATTTAATTTTATTATATTTTAATAAATAAAAATTTAATTTATTTAATGTCAGAAAGGATGAAAAATTTGTGAGAAACAATATATTTTCATCAAAAATTTTAAAAACTATTATTACAAAAAACATCCATGACTGTGACACTTATTATGAGATTGTTTTAAAAAATCCCCACAAATTAAAATAAAAAATATCATCCTGATTTTGACGGTTATTTTAAGAAATCCCCATAAATTTAGTTTACTTAAAAAATTGACGGTGAATCATTAAAATATAAGAATATTAATTAATACTTTAAATTTATAAATTTAATATCTTTTATCACTTAAAAAGCCATTATTGGAAATGAGTGGTTATGAATCACTAGTCACTATTTGAACTTTGCTATGAGGATTTCGGAGTGGTTGAATTGAATCTTAACTTAAACATACACAACTTTTTTTTTGTGTATAAAAAACAATGTTCTAACCAATAATAAGTTATTAAGCTTAATTAATAGATACTACTATAAAATGAAATATATGAGACAACAGGTTAAAACTCATAAAATGAAATATATAAGACAACAGGTTAAAACTCATAAATTAAACTCGTGTTCATAGACAGACTTACTAAAGACATACTCATAGGGTTTTTTTTCACTCAACAGACAAAGATAAGAAACACTCGTAAAGACAGATTCACAACAAATTTTATTTAAGTATTTGTACTCATAGGTACAAAATACACACACTTACATAGTTTATTTATTAACACCTAGAAACTAAGGAAGAGCTGTCTTGGAGGCGGCGGCGGTCTTGGAGGCGGCGGCGGTAGTGTGGGAGGCGGCGGTAAAGGCGCCATGAGCACATGGTGGGAGAAAGCACCTACAGTAGGGAGGAACACAGTTTGTGTGGGTTTGTTGGGGGAGGGTGACTCCACCTCGTGCTGAAACCATTGAAAAGAGGAGGAAAAGAGCAACAACAGAAAAGAGAATTTGAGTTTTCATTTCTTTTCAAGTATAGAGAAGAGATGGAGTTGTGAATGTTTAAGAGTGAGATGAGGTGAATTTAAATTGTAATTGTTGAACCTGAAATAGATATGTAGTTGAAAGAAGAAAGTGCACATAACGGGAAACACTTAATTCATTGATGCTACCCAACCCTGAGGTGAGACTCAAATAATTCGTTGATGCTTTGAGAATCAATTTTGGAGAGTAATTGAAAAAAGAAAGTGTACATAAGGGGAAAGAGAGATCACGAGACTCACTTAATTCATTCATGTTACCTACCCCTTGGCTGAGCCTCAAATAATTTTAATGCTTTGCGACTCAATTTTGTAATTTTTGTTAGTATTTTAGTTATACCCTCCATCTATCTCTCTTGGGACCCACTTTTGTTATCACCATGCAAAAAGAAGGAGATTCTCCTTTATATCCTCCCTCACCCCAACCCATCTATTTCCCCACAAAAAATCAATTTAGTCACAAATAGCCTGCAACTCCATTTGATAACCCTATAGATTCTCACTGTAATTGGATCACCTCTATATCTTTGGGTAAGCTTGATTGAATTATTTTAAAATCATGTGGCCAGATTCCTAATATGAAATATAAAATGCAAGCCACTTCTTTTAACCATGTTTGATTAAAAGAAAGTTTATTTACTCTACTCATTATACTAACATGAGCATACGTTTTTCTTATATTTGTTATTTAGTATGGGTTGATTTATTTTGATAGGCAAAATTTTTAAAAACATATTTTAAAAGTTGTTGAGACATTATAACTCCATTATCTTTTAGTGTAGTTTTTTAAAAGATTTATTTTGTTCCGATTGATTTTAGATTTATTTTATCAAGGTTGAATTTATTGAAATTGTGTAACCTAGCCGGTCTATATGAGATTTTAACTTGACACTCTTATTTTTGACATAGTACTCACAATTTTCATTATTTCATAAATGTCTTTGATGAGATGAGAAGAACTATTCGAACAAAATTTTCGATATCGGTTAAGAAATTTCCGGTAGTACATAACAAAATTATTGTACCATGAATTTCGAAATATATTAAAATTTGCGGTAGTGTAAAAAAATTTCAAAAATGAACTATCCGGTAATCTTTTTATAATTCCGAAATTCTTTCCGCAGATTTCAAAATTTCGTTATTTTTTTTATAATTTTCAATACACTCCCTAAATTTTCGTTAAAACTCAAACTTTTTCGGGAACGGGTCGCGTAAATATCTCCCACCCCGTGGAGTCTCGTCCCGCCTAGAATACAAAATAAGTTTTTTTCAATCATCATAGAAATTTTAGATAATAATTATAGTAAATGTTTAAGAATTTAAAAATATATCATACGATTAACTTATTTATCATGAATTATTTATGAATAAACATTGCAACCATTACTAATATCAGAAAAGGTGTGGAAAGATATTTCAATAGATTTTATCACTAGATTAACAAAAGTCAAAAGTGTATAAGATTATTTTAGTGGTGGCTCATAGCCTATCAAATTATTGTCATTTTATACCCCCGTTAAACACTTTTATCGTGAAGACTCGGTGTGTGCTAGCCATTTTTAAAAACAATTGTTCAAGCTACAATTGACACATCGAAAAATGAGTTTAGCTTACCACCCTGAGTCGGATGGGAAAACGAAAAATAGTCAACTGTTGTCTATAGACATATCTAAAATGTTTCATAGCAGATCGACATAAGTTGTGGATTTCATGGATGCATTGGGCTGAATATTGATTTAATATCACTCATCATGTTGCTACAAGGTAAACACCATCTGAAATTGTGTATCATAGAAAGCCTCCAATTATTGCAGTGGGTTCAAGGTAAAAATAGAGTTGAGCCATTGCAGAGGAAATTAACTAATAAGGATGATGTTATTCGCCAGCCAAGAACACGAGCACAAGAAAGGATGAAAGTTCAAGCGAACAAAATGAGGAGTGAAAAGAGTTTTGAGATTGAATAGGTGTTTGTCAAGATTCGTGCTCATAAACAATTGTCTGTCATATCAAGGATCAATGCGAAGTTAGAAACCAAGTATTATGGACCATATCATCTGGTATTCCATGTTTCATTGTTGAAGAAAATTGTAGGAGATTATCACTTAATCATTATAATAGAACACTCTCCTTTATTCCATTTTCTGTGTTGTTAAACTTGTGTAAATTTTTAAATGCAAGTAAGAAATTGATGTGGAGAATGAAGCTGTCAAGGTTGAAAGGGTTTGCAAGACATGGACATACGAGGATGTACCAGAAGATGACAGTTTACATTCAAATTACAATCACCGATGATTTTCGAATGTCCTGTTGCACAAACATAGACTGAAAAGTGAGAGGGTGTTATGAAAACATACCCAACCAATCAGTTATATAGCTAAGAATTAGCTTGTGGCATTAATATGAAGATTCAAATAGCTAATATGGCTAGTGTAACTTGACCTTTAGCTTTGATAAAAATAAATGATGTTCCAATTTTTTGCAATTATTTGAAAAATTAGTTAAGGTGATTTTGGTAAATATGAAGAAAAAGAATGAATAAAAGAGTTTCAATAAATGCTAAAATTGAAAGAAAAATTGCTACACCAAAACCTAACAACTCTACAAATTTAACTAGAAGATTTACCGCAACACAAATCTAATGAAACTTCTGTTTCTATGGTTGATTACATGAGATCCATTACCTACATGACTGACTCACTCTACAAATTGTGTCTAGGAAGCTACCAGTTACCAGTGTGCTAGCTACAACGTGTGAAACAGTACGTAGACATGCAAACTTAACTTGTCCATCTCCTCCAGTATATGCCAAACAACATACCTATAGCAACTGCCATTGATCAAATCTATGGGAGGCATCAGAAACTTCATCAATCATCCCATGCACTATCTGCTGCACCTTCTCCTCTACTGTTTGAGGCAGCAATCATGAATCTGTACTTATCTTCGATGTTAATTGATGCAGCTCCCAATCCAAGGTGCCTAGATAAAGCAATATTTGCTTCTTTGTGTGCAGCTGCTGCTTCTTTCTCCTTCCTTCTGGCAACCTAGAATCCAATAGTAGAGTTAGATGCAAAACCAAATTTGAAAATTTTTGGGGAAAATTGAGCACCTGGCACACAAACCTTAACACCTGTTTATAATATACTAATCTAAGCCATTTACTGTGTAATAAAACCAAGACAAACCCAATCAACTAAAACTACAAAACACCAGATTTCTAAAAATAATAATTGTCTATTTAGTTTTTCATCAAAAAATTAATAAAAAATGAAAGAACTATATCGAAAGTTCATTCCTTTATAATTCACCTCATATTTAAGGATATACTAAATGGACCATGAATTTCCTAGCAGAAGCGAAACAGTACCTTTCCAGTAGCAAATGCCACAGCATTCCCAGATTCTGCATCAGCTATTGCTTTCCTTATATTTGTAACAAGGAACTAAAGAAAAGAACCATATTAATGCTTAAATCAAGAAAAAAAGCACAATTCAAGTTTTTGTCCATCTAGAAAAGGAGGATAAAAGTACCATGTCACGATCAGTGTAAAACGAAGTGGCTATGCCAGTTGATCCTGCACGCCCGGTCCTTCCAATCCGGTGTATATAGTCTTCTGTGGTCTATAATTGAGGTAGCCATAACTGAAGCTTCAGGTATGCATTTGTCAAGGAAATTTAAATTGACAGGAAAGCTAGGCTAATGAGATGCCAACGAGCAGTGGCAGAATGAAAGTCAACTAACTGCAGAAAATCTCCATAATTTTCCAGATAATAATCTCCTTGTGGAGTACATATAAAACTCCATTAACTAAGTAGCTTTTGCTTGGAGTAGAAATGCATAAATACCTTTGGAAGGTCAAGATTGATGACATGTGACACTCCTGTGACATCCAAGCCCCGTGATGCAACGTCAGTGGCAACCTGCATGATACAGTATCACAAATTAATATGGTTAACAGATAAAAATCCTGAAATTTATTTATAGTTATGGAAAAATTGGAAAGAATCCAAACTTTTAGGTAGAATTTCCTGAAGCAACATGAAATACCTTAATTCAAAGGTCCATGTGACGCATGCAGATAATGTAGTGTCATTTGTGACAGTTAGTTAGCAGGGTTGGGATTGTTAGAAGAAATAAGGCACATCGCCTATGAATAAAGGGAGGTTGAGAGATATAGGCATCTAGTTATTTGAGAGATATCTTTGGGCTTTTGCAGATGGCGGAGCAGACCATAGAAGTTCTGCACATTAATAGATGTATTCAAGTGATATTTTCCCTTTTTCTAATTAAATACATGGGGTTTCTGGCAACTAGAGCACAGATCATGGAGCTGTGAGTATTGCTGTTTCAAGGAGTCAGCCAGAATAAAGACAAGCATTCTAGAAGAAGTTCCAGGGTCTGCTCCTCCATAACCTAATAGTATAAATCTCTCTCAGATTACAAGATGCCTCTTTCTCTCAACCCTTCCTCCTATTTACAGGAAACATGACATATTTCTTGTAACTATCCTGGCCCAATAAACTCTCACCAACAGTAACTGACAACTATCATACAGACAGCGAGTTAAGTAAATTGATGGATGGTGTGAAGAGAAAATTCAAGTTATAACAATCATTTGAGCTTATAAATTAACTTATTTCCATATTTGATGCAAAAAAGGAATTTTATTTAGGGAACAAAGTGAACACAAGCCAAGGCTGGCTTCACTATTATGTTGAGTGATGACAAAATATTGCAGAGAACTAAGAACTTGCAATAGAAGAAAAGTGAAAGGAAGACTATTGATGTGCTGAAAAAGTTAGAGTATTGTGTTAGAGTATTGTGTTCTAGCAGTGTAGAGGAGATTACCAAAATGCTGGTGGAGCTGCTCCGAAAATTTTGTAATGCAGCCTCTCTTTCATTCTGACTGCGACCACCATGCAGAGAAACTGCAGATAATCCTTGAGCAACCAATGCTTCAGCAACTTCATCGCACCTTGTCTACATGCATATAAAAAATTAGAGGGAAGCATGGAAATATCAATTATCAGACAGACTACTCAAATACTTTTTTGACAAAAATAACAACCTACTGCAACTTCGACCCTGAGGTATTCAAAACAGAAAATAGCATAATAGCTCGGTAGCATTGATGGAAACAGAGAAATACAATAAAAGAAAGGTAATATTCTGATTGAAGACTCTACCAGCCCAAACCTTGACAGCTTTCCTCGCCTAGAATACCCTTGGTGAACTTCTATCTCTTTAAAACAGAATACTATCATGATATTCTCCCCACTCTCCCTTATTCCTTATAACTGCCTAATGATGTGTTACTCCCTCTCTCACTCGCCAACTCATCACTTCTATTTGTTGTTACGCCTCCATTGGTACACCTTCCAAACCTGGCCATGTTCCCACATTTTGAACCAACTGGCCCAAACATTGCTCTTCTTTGCTATCAGACCCCATATCAAACAAACCACTTTTGACTTCTTGCATGTATACAACTAAATAATTAAGACAAAAGTATAAAGTACTATACATAGCATGGAACTATGTTGTTAATCTCGGATAGCGGCGCGGCGCGGTCAACCTCAAAATAGGAGCGGCGCGGAAGCGGGGAGCGACGCGGGCGCTATTTAAGTAAAGCGGACACTAAAAAAATAATTATTTTAATAGCACTTATATATTATTTTTTATTTTTTAAGAGGATTAACTATGTATATAAAAAAAACCATTAAGAGGATTAACTATTATTTTAAAAAACTATTATTTTTTTAGCACATATTATTATATTTTTTATAATTATAGGTTAAGTATATGGTGGTATATAGCTGTCACATTGAAATTAGTTTTCTTTGACTTTTCAACCGTTTTGCATTATCTCTGCTTCTTTCTCTTCCCACTTAATTTTTTTTCTTCTCTCTCCCCACCGACTGCCCACGTCACTCTTCTTCCTCTCCCCACTTCATCTCTTCTTCTTCTCTGTCCCCACGACTCCCCACGTCACTCTTCTTCTTCCTCTCCCCACTTCATCTCTTCTTCTTCTCCTTCTCCACGAGTCCCCACGTCATCTCTTTTTCTTCCTCACCCCACTTCATCTCTTCTTCTCTCTACCCTCTTCTTCTTCTTCGATGATGGTCCAATTTGGGAAAACAGGAAAAGCGGCTTGTTCGGACCGCTCCGAACCGCCCCAGGACCAGAAATCGCGGCCGCTACACCCGCTTCTCCCTTTCGCGCTGTACCGGTAACAAAGGAAGCGGCTTGGCCAAAATTTCCGCTTCGCGCCGCTATAGCGGCCGCTACAACCGCTTTTAACAACATAGGCATGGAAACATATCAAAGCTTACCTTTCTCTCAACAAACACAATAGTCAACGGGAAGGGATGACCACACTTTTCAGCTTGTGATGCTTCTTCTACAAGCAAATCTAGGAGTCGGTCAATCTACAAGAATGTGATAAGATTTTAGAACAGAAACCAAAAGATTGGTAGAGATAAACTAAAAACAAAAAAAATTAAGAGAAGAATTACATGTATGTTGAAAAACAAGACATAAATATGAAAATAAAAAAAATAATTTATCCTCTTTCTCTCATCATTACTCTCATTTTTCTCCTTCATTATCTCGAAATTTTCCCATCCCACCTTGCTTTCTCTCCACATAATTAAATTTATGTGCACATGTTGCCTCGTGTCATATGAAGCACAGACACCTTTAAGAGTGGGCGTGTCGCGGTGTCCGACACTTGTATGACACTCGTATGATACTTGTCGGAAAAGTCATACAAGTGTCGGAAAAGTCAGAGAAGTGTCACCTAAAAAAAAAAAATTCATTGTTTTGACACTTTAAATAGGTGTCGGACACTCGTATTACACTCATACAACACTTGTAGAACAGTTTAGACAAGTTTTTTCCAAAAAAATAGTTTTCAACATACCTTACACATCTTTTGGACATGTATTGAATCGATATTATCAATGAAAAATTGAAGACAATAATTTTCATTAGAATATTTTTAACTCTTTTATTAATAGATAGATAAATGAAGCTTAAATACTATCGTATATATAGCGGTGACAGTGTCTTATGTTTTTTATATTATCGGTGTCGGAGTGTCGGTGTTGTGTTGTGTCGCAGTGTCCGTGTCAGAATCCGTGCTTCATAGCTCGTGTCAAATAGCATACATTCAGCAAAATAACACTTGCTCGAGAAACGAGGGGAATGAAAACAAGAACCCCAGAGAAATCTAAAAACAGTCTTTCAAAACTGGTGATAGCCGTAAATATTCAAGGAAACTTGAAAATAAATTGATAACATTTAACCCAGCTCATAACAAAAATATTTCATTTGTTAGATTACTATATGTACCTTCTCACTTTCAGAAACCTTTACAAGAGTTTGTGAAACATTAGTTGTTGGGCTGCTCACTTTTCCCACTTTAACTTGAACTGGGCTAGCTAAGTACTCCTGAAAATTCAAAACACGACCATTGAATTAAATTGAATGAATCTTTCAACAAACGATTTTAAAGAAAAATATTGATGAAAAAAGAATTTCAAAAGGATTTTTTTTGGGATGTATCAGTTTATTATAAAGAAGAAAATTATGGCCAGAAAAAATATCCAAAAGAAACACTGAGGGTGTGTTTGTTTCAGGGATTAAAATTATAATCCTGGGAATGTTATTCCCGGGAACATTATTACCAGGAATGTTTTTTCTATCCTTATGTTTGGTAAATAGTTTAAATTCCTAAGAATGTTTATAAATTATATTTAGTTTAAATATTTAAAATAAAAAATAAAGAAATTAAATAAATAAAAATGGGAAGTTATTGGAAGTTACATCTTATTCCCATGGGAATGTAAGATTCCCATCCTTTTACATGGGAATAGAAAATGAAAAAATCAAGTGTAAATTAAGTTCCAAGGAATAAAAAGTTCCAAGGCATAGTTGATAAATACTTGAAACAAACATGGAAATGCAAAAAATTAATGTGAGATTCCTGAGAATAAATTAAGAATCCATGAAACAAACACACCCTGATATTTCGATCATTAAACTTACATCTACAATTCAAGATGTTATCATGCTACTAAAGCTTTATGATTCTTAGAATTGTGGTTGAGTTTAACTCAACTTTACAACACTGACTTGATAGGTGAAGATTTCCCCCACTTATAAACATATATTGAGACCATATCATTTTCAATGTGGGACTCTGTAACACACACCGTCACGCCCAGCACTATTGAATTTGGTGTGTGGATATAAATTGTGGGTGGTCCAACAGGAGAAACCTGATAGCAGGTGGCCCAACAGATTTTGGATAGGCCCTGATCATCTTAGAAGGTCTAACTCAACCTTTCAAAATCGGTTCATAAGGTGATGATTGCCCCCCACTAATAGATATAAATTGAGACTTTATTTTTTCAATGTGGGACTCTTCAACAATGATCAAGCAGCAAGACTGCTAATTTGTGGAAAGCAAATTATGAATGCTAGAATTATATTCATTTACTCACAAAAAGTGATTTCATAATATTAGAATGCCTACCACAGCCCGCATTATTTTAACATGGCTTAAAGGAGAAAATAATGACTTTGAAAAACTCAGGAGCCAAGAACAAAGGCAAACTGACCTTTGCTAATGCTTCAATCTCCACAGGCATAGTTGCACTAAACAGCAATGTTTGATGCTTCTCAGGAAGACTTCTCATGATCTGAGGATGATGAAACTTATTAAAGCTTGAATCTTAAAATGAAAATGAAACTTCTATCTAGAGAAGAGGCAGAATTTTGGGTCATAAAAATTCAATTCATAAGAGGTGCATAATCATACAATGAAACTTATTAAAGCTTGAATCTTAAAATGAAAATGAAACTTTTATCTAGAGAAGAGGCAGAATTTTGGGTCATAAAAATTCAATTCATAAGAGGTGCATAATCATACAATGAAACTTATTAAAGCTTGAATCTTAAAATGAAAATGAAACTTTTATCTAGAGAAGAGGCGAAATTGTTATTGCTGGACTTTACTTTGGAAACGGTGAGCACATTTCTATTGCTAGAAAAATTCTTTAAGTAAGATGCTAATAAATCATAACCAAAATATCTTGATAGAACATCATAAGTTTCACTTCCAAGTTCAATGACGTTAATTGGTGAAGTGAAGGGAAAGGGGGTGACATGGAAACAACTGAATTTGAAACCATAAACACCACAATGAAAGAAGTGGCATTATTTATTGTACATTAGGAATATAAATGTCTTCAAAATAAAAGGAAAACCTCACACACGAGAGTAACTCCAACACTAACCTCCCTTATTTGTGGTTCAAACCCCATATCAAGCATTCTATCTGCCTCGTCTAGCACAACATAAGAAATTCTAGAGAGGGAAGTGTTGCCTTGTTGTAAGTGGTCAATGAATCTTCCAGGGGTGGCAACTGCTATGTCAACTCCTGCTCTTAGTTCAGACCTCTGCCATAGAGACCAGAAAGAAATCATACACAATCATGTTACCAGAAAGAAAGCATACACAAAATCCTTGTGTCCTAAATTTTACTTGGTTAAAATAATATTTAGCAATGCTCAGCATCTGTTTCCAAACTAGGCTTAACGTATAACACGTGTATCAGTCTAGCGGGAGAACTAGCTCTGTGAAAACTAAAAAACACAGACTTTTCCAAAACGCTATACGCCCATGTCCAAGCGGGAGAACCGGACTTGCTGGACAAACAATTGCAAAAGGTTTAGCACGCCCATGTCCAAGGCAACCAAAAAATGACATCATAGATTTACAATAGCTTAAACATATTTAACATACAAATACTTATATCACAGGTAGGGGTGTTTATGGTTGGGTTCGATAAAAAAACAACACCAAACTGAATAGAACTGTTACTCATTTAGCTTGAACTTATCCGAGCTTATTTTTGGTTGAGTGCACTGTGGTTCAGAGTAATAGAACAAAACTGGCTGGACAAACAATTGCAATAGGTTTAGTTTGCCCAGCCACTAGTTTGCCACATACTGATTACCGCGATGTCTTTCGCAAATTGGGAAAGAAAGAGATAATGTCTTGTTTAAGTTGCTCCTAAAATATTCCAAAAAAAAAGGTAGCTAAATTGGAGGGGTTTGTTGTTCTGTTGTGGAGTTACTTTTTGACGTACACACACCATACACACTAATCAAAGTATGATAAATTAGTCCCAAAAAATTAAAAAAATATCAACTAATGTTTACAGTCCATAAAAAATGATAAATGTGTGCCCAAAAGAACGGATAGATAACTATGTTCACCGAACTGTTTTTGTAGCACAGTTCAGTTCATTGATTTTGTTTTAAGCAGCAGTTTCCTTCTCACAATTATGCTGACAGTTCAATCTTTTAAGATTGGTTCGGTTCAGTTCTATTCAGTTCTCAGTGCAGTTCAGTTTTTTTCAGTTGGGTGAACAGCCCTAATCATGGATGCTCTTTGACCATATTTAACAGAGTATAGTAATGTCAACAATTAAAAAAAATAGTCATCATTGTTTTTTGACCGAGAGAGAAAAATATTCACATTTAATTACCTGTTTTTCAATGTTAGTTCCACCAACAACTATGGCAGTTTTTAATGACTCGAGAGATCTGCTAAATGCTTGGACCTGCCAAAAGTCAAAACAACACAAAGATACTTACTTACAAGAATGACGACAAAAGGGATGATTCATAGAAAGGGAAAATAGATAGAATGAAATGCATTGGAGTGAATCATAATTTCAGGCATAATATGAAAATATACCAATTACAAAATTAAACAGATTATTGAAAGTAATAAAGAAAGAATCTTATACCCGTGTAAATTATTTTTGCAAGAACTAAGAATACACATCTCCGACGTAATGAGAAAATATACCAATTACAAAATTAAACAGATAATTCAAAGAATAAAGAAAGAATACTACACCCATGTCAAATTACTTCTGTAATAACTAAGAATACACATTCCAAATAGGCAGGTGATGGAGAACAGACAAGCTCAGTATCAAAAAAGATGGCAACAAATAGCTTTGAAAATTTGTATCCACAAAACAAAAAATTATAAATAAAGGGTCATAAGAGGATAGTAGTTAATCATTTCCTTTAAGTATTAAGACAATTCAAATCTGACCCCAGAAAAATGAAGAAAAAAAAATCAAGCCACAAGCAAGTCACCAGAAATATATGAATAATGCTTGAAGATACCTCTAAATATAGTTATAGCTTACAAAGAAAATTGCCATCTAAAATTGGAGAAATGAAGAATATTCTGCCTCACATAACTACTTACAATTCATGGACATAGAATTACATATATTACCTCTTTTTCTATTTGTTGAGCAAGTTCTCTAGTAGGAGCCAAAACTAATGCTAGGGGACCATCTCCACGCCGAATTGGAGGTTGGACCAAGCAATGCTAACAAAAATAGAAAAGAAAAAAATTAAATCACAAAAAAAAAAAAGATGTCCAGTTACAATTGGTTTTTTTTACCACATGGTAATTAGAAATATCATCAAAATGCCCAATCAAGCCTGCATCTGCATGTATAAAAAGTTCAGACCTGTATCATAGGAATGGTGAAAGCAGCAGTCTTCCCACTACCAGTTTCAGCACAACCCAAAAGATCCCTTCCACTGAGAGCAATAGGCATGGCCTGTGCCTGGATAGAAGTTGGCCTGGTGTATTCATGATAAGCAATATCCTTCATGATACTTGGATGCAAACACTGGTACAAATAAATTCACAAATTTTACCCAAATTTGTAAATAGTAGCTCGGGTTTTTTCTTTTGCACTAGCTCTAGCCTACCATTGCCTAGAAGAAATATAAATATGATTAAATACTTGGATAAATTAAACACCATACCATATCATTAAACGATTCTATAGGTCCAGGAGCAGCAGGAGAGTCAGACGAAACAGTAACATCAAGATTAAGACGTAGGCGGACCTCTTCAATCTGGATGTAACAAACACTATAATTCAGCAACCAATTTTTTTTATGTGGCTATATAACATGAAAGAACATGCACTCGCTGAACAATATGAATATTAGATTAATACAAACATGTAAAGATGCAAGCTAGCTAGTTCAACTTTGAAAAGAGGATATGATATAATGAGAACTCTAAAGGTACCCCAACTAAAAAAGAGAGAGACAATTGAGATGGCCAAAACAAAAGAGCAAGAGCTCTTCCCAGTAGAGATAGAGAGGTTTTGGAACCAAGTGTAAGCGAAGAATAGGTAAGCTAAATAAAATATCAGAACCCATGATGTTGAAGAAAAAAATTGATAACAGTCCTTGAGAAACCATAATGTTTGAGCCAACTTCATCACAACTTAATAAATCTCACTTTTCATCCAAAGAGAATCGATAACTTCTATAGTCCCTTTTTTCACTAGAATCCCTACAAACACATAGGTGGGATTTTCTCTTGAGTCAGGAGTGTAGTTGTTCCGTAAAATTCCCAACAGTGTGGCAACTCTAGCAGTCTGAATGGAGTCACAATCGATTTCCATGCTAACCAAAAATCACCTCTAACTTTAACTTGCTTATTCACTACAATTACAAAGCCTACAGTCAAAGTAGGAAACCTGAAATAATACACAATACTATCCCACAGTTCCAAACCCTACAATAGAAAACTTCCAAATTCATGGAAGTTAAAAATACACCTCTTATCCACTTCTCTTAATTACCATAGTTGCACACATTACACTGGCAATAACCACATCGCCGAAATCATATTCGCATACCAATGAAACAAAAACTTCACACTAAGGATACAAATGAAACTAAAATCAGCTAAAATAAATAATAAGAACGAAAAACCCTAAATATACGAATTGAAAATTTTGAAACAGAAACAAAAACCTCGAAATGAAAACACTCATTCAGTTCAGAGGATATAAAAAACGATAAGAAATGAGAAAGAAAAAAGGGGAAATGGAGATTGGAGCGGAACCTGGTCAGGGTTCATGCGGGAAACGCGTTCAGAAGGTTGCCAGTTAGGGAAGACAGTGTCAGGGACGGTGATAGTCCGAGATGGCGGAGGTGCGGCGGAGGTCCGACGAGAGCCATTGGAGAGAGAAGAAGAGTTGGAGTGATAGTGAGAGTGAGAGTACGAGGAAGAGAATGCGAGGTTGGTGTTGTGGTGGTGGTGGTTGTTGTTGTCTAGGGTTCCGGATGACGCTGAAGGTCTGGTGGTGGTGGTAGCCACCGCGGTTGAGCTCGCGTTTCTCAAGTGTGGAGGGACATACGACATCGTTTTGCTTTTTCTAGCTCTCGAGGTTACTGAGTAGTAACAGAAAAATAACAAGAAATAAGGGTTGCTGAGTGAGTGAGGAGGTAGAGTGTCCTGATAAAATGATAATGATGTTGATAACAACGAAGATGAATACCAAAAATTTAATAACTTACAAAATAATATTTTTCTTATGCCTAAGACTTTTTTTTTACAAGTGAAGACCCATTTTGGTCCCTCACAAAAACTACATAACCCAAATTAGTCCTCCACAAAAAATAGAACCCGATTTAATCCTTACAAAATATAACCGGTCATATTAGTCCTTATGGGGATATTTTTTTCAAACCGGTTTTTTCTTCTACTTTTAAACCGTGACTGGACCGCCAAGTCGTATTTTATTTTTCATTTTTCATTTTTTAAATACTAAATTAATTTTTATTTTTAATTTCGATTTTATTTTTAAACAATTCAGATTTTAAAATACAAAAAAAGATAAGATTTGTTCTGAAAAGGAATCGAACTTAAGACATTTAAGTCACATCCTATGCCTTTACCACTATGCCAACGTACACTTGTGACAAATAATTCGCATGATTTATAGTAATATTAAACAATTCTAAATTTAAAATATAAAATATAAAATTTGTACCCATGAGGTCTCAAACTCAAGTCCCTTCAAATTTAATGATAGTCACTTCACTGTAAATATGAAAAGTGATTTAAGAGCGGGTGAATCAGTTAGATTAATCGGTATTAGTGAATTTTTCTCGATTATGAATGTTAGCAATATTGTTCTAATTTTTTCGAAATTGTTATAATAGTTTCAAAAAAATCAAAACATTTTAACATTCATTATCGAGAAAAATTCACTAATATCAATTAATCTAATTCATGCAACCCCTCTTAGATTACTTTTCATATTTCCAATAAAGTGATTACCATTTAATTTGAAGGGACTTGGATTTGAGACCCCGTAGGTATCAAAATTTATATTTTTTGTTTTAAATTCAGAATTGTTTAATATTACTATAAATCATGTCAATTATTTGTCATCAATGTATGTTGACATAGTGGTAAAGGCATAGGATGTGACCTAAATGTCTTGAGTTCGATTCCTTCTCAGAACAAATCTTATCTTTTTTTATATTTTAAAATCTGAATTGTTTAAAAACAAAATCGAAATTAAAAATAAAAATCAATATAGTATTTAAAAAATGAAAAATGAAAAATAAAATACGACTTGGCGGTCCAGTCACGGTTTAAAAGTAGGAGAAAAAACCGGTTTGAAAAAAATATTTACAGAAAGACTAATATGACCTGGTTATATTTTGTAAGGGATTAAATCGGGTCCTATTTTTTGTGGAGGACTAATTTGGATTCTGTAGTTTTTGTGAGGGACCAAAATGGGTCTTCACTCTTTTTTTTCTTTTGAGATAGAAAAATCTCATTCCACCCCTTAATCTTTTATCCAATTACCAAATTTTAATTATGTCCTCTCCTTTCATAGATGTACATTTAAAAGTGTTTTTCAAAAAAATTCTCTATTTTCGTATGTGCATTTACGGAACGTGTTAAAACAGAGTGTTCCGTAAATACACCTACGGAACAGTCTACTATATTTTCAAATGACATACATTTTACTCCAAAACCCATTTTTATAACAACAATGGAAAACTCAATTACAGTAAATTAAAGTAATGCAATTTAAAGACAATAGTAAATAGTATGCTAAAAAATAAATCGTATAAATCATCGGTCAATAATGTCGAATACATAAATCAAAACCTTGTACATAAATGAAATCAAAATACATATATGAAATAAATCACATGCATCGCTACTGTGTGTGTCGAACATCATCTTGCACCTCTCCACTGCCCTTGGCCCCGCCTCCGCCTATGCGTCCACTGCGCCGTCTACTGGCTACTCTGCATCTACCGTCGAGTGCCCCACCTGTCTTGGCATGATTTCTACGGTACAAAAATGTCTCCTCAGCCACCCTAATGATATCTCCACTAGACGCAGACCCCTCAGGGAATAAACCATCGGTAATGCCTGCCTGCGTCATGTCAACTATCTCACGACACCGAAGAAGAATATTCTAAGTGTGGTTCATCTGAGCCTGATGAGTCCGCGAAATCTCCCTGTGGGCTGATATAGACGGTGATTCAGGTGCGGTGGGAAGCATGTATGGGCGTGACACTCTGTAGTACCAGGTGATACTACACGCATCCGTTCACGCCGCACAGATGCATGTTGTGCAGTCCTCCCATGTATAATGCGATCTAGATGGTCGGCCATAATATATGCATTGTGATTTAATAAAATCGAGTAAGTTACTAGGTAGTTATGACAAGAAAAAGAAAGAAAGAAAAATATCAGAGCCTTCCGTAAATGCATCTACGGAAGTATTTTACATTTTAAAAAATGGGTTTCTTCCGTAAGTGCATCTACGGAATGACCCAATGTTCCATTCTTCCGTAAATGCATTTACGGAAGGTTCTAAAACCTCCAAAACGCAACAATGGCGTCTGGTCACTATTGTAGAGGGTTAAAACCCCATTTTAATGGATTGATCGCCCATTTTACACATGAAACAGGACCTACATTATCTCTAAATCATATTTCTTACACTACTCAATCATTTCTACACCTAAATATCAAATTCAATCTCTATTATAAAAACTCAAAAATAACTCAAAAATGTCGAAAACTTACCGATTAAATGGAGTTTGGAACCTGTTAGAATGTGTTGGTAGTTGATGTTGACATTATGGGCCGAACTCGAGAGAAAGAAAACAACTTCGGTGGAAGTTTGATTTTTGAGGTTGAGAGAGTTTGATAGTTTAAAATGAGAAAGTGAAGAATGAGAGAGAGGAAAAGTCTGGCGCAAATATAACATCAAATGCTTCTGTAGATGCATCTACAGAAGCTTCTGTATGTACATTTACGGAACAAAACAACGTTAAACAACAAAATGTACTTCCGGAGGTACATCTACAGAAGCAAGAGGGCATTTTAAGCAACTCGCATGGTGTGTGAGATATCCAAGGAGTGGGGTAAGATATTCTCTTGAAATATTATGCCCAAATTCACTTTGCAAATCTATTATATTTAATTACATCATTACTTCAATTATATGCATTTGGTATTTAATGTATTTGATGTGTCATTCCAACAATTTTCTTACTATTTTTAATTTTATTTAAATGTCTAATTTTTTAAATTTAAACGACTATTACACTTCAATATTGTGTGGAAAACATAATTCCAAGTTCAAACTTAATTACTTGGGCAATGGAAAGTCTCACAACTTTCCATGTTGGTAATCATATAACATGATTAATATTACAAATGCATATGCATTTCACATAGCATATCACACAGAAAGCTGGAAAGACACAAGAATTTGGCAGTGCATTTTTTCAAATTGAACCATTCAAATAATTATTAGCTTTTTCACGTATATACCATCCTATTAACTATTATTTTTAATTTTCAATGCAATTATCACTCTTCTCATTCTCCTCAATGCATAGGAAGATGAAAAGATTCAAGAGAGATAAAAAGCTAAAAGATACTAAATGCATACATTAAAAGACACTACTACAGTCATTCGTTGGCTTCAACAATAATCATATGAAGAATGGAAGGCGGAAGATGATGGCTTATTGAACCCCATTAACCACGAAGCAAATCTTCCAAAAAAACCTACAAAGTCGTCGTACCCTAAACCGCCAAAGACCACTGCAACATAACTCGAAATTTCAAACCGCTTTCTACTTCTATCTTCCTGGCGTCGCTCCACGGGACTTTCTTAAGATAGTTACTTAATAGTATTTTTGTTTCACTATCCTTTTTATCTGTATTTGAGTCTGAGAAGTTACATATCTGTTGTATTGAATTTGATTCCTTAGTAGCTGATAATCCTCGGGTGATGCACTGAGAATACGTGCTTAGTAGAAGATCGGAAGATTGAATAACCCAGTTGTGCTATTGAAGAAGAGACTCAAAGGTCTCCAAGTTCAGTCCTTTACTCACCTCCAGTCATCTACCATTATTGAGAAAAAGGTAATTATCAATATCAATAATTTAGGATTTCATGTGAATTTATGATTCTGATGTTTGATTCAGCAATGATCCAATCTACTTTAGCATTCTCGTTTTGTTGTTCTTAAGCCAAATAATGGTTTATATTTATCTGAGTTGTTTTATTTTTTATGTACGCAAAGTTTTAACCTTTATCCATGCCTGGAATGGAGATTCTATCACAAAACTTACAAATGAGAAAATTTCATATTTCAATGCTCTCATTTATCTTCAAAACATGACTCCATAAGTCAAACCAACTTCGAGAAATCTCGAACCTATTCCCAGGGATGCCATTGTTCATGTTGTAGCAACGTTTTCCAACAACGGTGGCAGATCTCAACTAAAGAAGCTCGTGCCTTCAGAAAATTATGTCAATAATGGTTTACTGTTAGTTATGTTACTATTCTATGATTATACTTATAGACAACACTGTTTTGTTTTTTTCACCAATGTGATTTTTGTTTGTATCATTTTTCAATCAAGATGATGGAGGAGATAGTTGTTACTTATTACTCTGTTGGTGATAGGTTTTACATTGACCCAGGTAAACTCTTGAATTTGTTTTCCATTTCTATTTTGAATTTTTGTGCTTCATTATGCTACTTTTGATTTTGGATTTGAATTAGGTCGAATATTGTCATGCTTATTTGTTAGAGTCATAATATGATTTATTTTCATTTCGTTTCTCTTTGATTTTATAGTTTTTTGTCAAGCAATATGAATTTTCTATCTTTGTAAGATTTGGCTCAATAGGTATCTTAGAAACTTTCATCATGGATTACTTTTTAGTGTTTATTGGCTTAATGCATATGGTATGTGTTTCCTCTTGGTCTGAATTTTTTTTGTTGGTTAGATGTTATTTTAGTAACAACAAACCAAAACATAATTGTATTTTTTTATGGAAACTGTAATACGGTGAACTGACTTTTTATAATCGAAAATGTCGCGGTTAAGCAAGAGTCGCCACCGACTTTTATTTTATCCAAATTAAATTAGAAAGGCTAAAAGAACAGGAAAAACCTTTTTGAAGAAAACAGGGTTCGGGGGGTAATTATGCAAAGGGAAGGTGTAAGGCACCCTTTGCATCCATGGTTTTCCATGGGCTCTTAATTGCTTTGCTCGTTTGAAATCAAAAGTTTAGAAATGTATAGAAGATGAAGAAACAAGGACTTTAGCTCGTAAATGAGCGTAGCCTTGAAAGTGTTTAGAAAAGAAAAAGTTGATAAAAGACATTTTAGCCAGAGCAAGGCAATTAGGGGCAATTACCTTATAAAAAAAGAGTTCTTTTAGCCTTTCAGGGTGAAAGGGTCTATCCATGCCATAGAGGGCAGGAAGCCTTTCATTTGGAGGTTGAAGGGTCGTCGAAATATCCTTCGCCATAAGACTGTCCCATGCCATAGAGAGGCAGGTAGTCTGAGGGAAGGACCAGAACAGCCTTATTCGTAGGCAACCAGAGGATACCTCAGCCTTTTTCGTAGGCAACTTCCGAGGGTCGAGGTCATGTAGCGTATCGAAGGCAGCATCATTAGGGTCGTATGACCTTTATTTATCGAGGCAGCATGGCTGAGGTATCCTCGTATTCGAGGGACATGGCTTATTCTGCAAAAAACAGGCAACAGGCAACAAGGCAACAGAGAGGTTACCCCAAAGGTATGCGTGTGTGCAACAATCACGTGGTTCAATTCGAAATATATTATCTTATAATTTAATGACTCTAATTCAGTTCAAAGTTGCACTCCCTAAATTACTAACCATGCAGTTTAACATAAAGCAGTAACAATAGCAATATGGGGAAGGGGAAAATGAAACCAGCGGATCCCCAATGGGGTTTGGCATAAGTAATAATAAAAGACAGAAAATATCAGGGTTAGGGTTTAGGGTTACTAATACTCGTAGCTTTGGCAATCGACAACCCTGAAAATTAAGAAAGAATAAACAAAAGGGGGTGAGTGCATTATCGGTTCAGAGGCAAACACAGTTAACCCTAAAAAACAAAAAGATAAAGAATTTAAATAAATAAATAAGAAGCAACTTAGCTTTGCATTTGATCTGATAGGGTTGGCGGTCGGAGGAAACCTCGGAAATAAACCTGAAAAGGGCAAAGACAGAAACAAAAGAGTGAACGTATGCACAGTTCAAGAAATATAAGGGCAAACCTTAAAATCAAAGGAAACAAAGTAGACTTTGAAATTTAAATGAATCGAATACTTAGCTTCGTATTTGACGTGGCGCGTAGTCGGAAGGTACTTGAAGAGTCGGCCCTGAAAAGAAGGCACAGAAAGGAAATATATTCAGTGTAGGCAAACCCTAATTAGGATTCAAATTGAGTATAATGGTAAATTGATTTAATTAATTATTGGTCTCGCGACCTAATTAATTAAATCGGGACAAGAAAATTAAATCGAGTGTAAAAATAATTTTTAAGAATTCTTTTGGAATTAAAATACAATAAATATGAATTTTTAAAGATTAAGTAATTAAATATATAAATTAAAATAAGAAAATAAATAATAAAAATGTAATAAAATAAATATGTAAATATATAATATATAATTAAGAAAATAAAATCATTATACTAATTAAATAAATAAGTATATAAAATTAAAATAAATAAATATAATAAATAAGTATATATAATAAATATATTAAATAAAATAATTAAAAAAAAGTGTTTTAGAAAATAAATATAATTTTTATAAGTAAAAGAGAAGAAAAACAAATAATAAAACCTATATATAAATATATGAATATATAAAAGAAATCATATAATTAAATATAAAGAAAAATTAAAAAAAAACTTAGCTGGATCCAGTGTGGCACGCGTGTAGAGTCCATGGTGGTCATGCAGCTTTGGAGGCGTTGGATCTGCTGGGCTAGTGATCTGATGGTTGTTGAAACGAAGGCGCGTCATATGTGCATAGGCGAGAAGCACCTGATCATTCACAGGAACGCGCGCGCAAATGTTTGAAGTCAGCCAACCACCGCGCGCCACGTAATCGTCTCCTTCATTGGGATTTTTCATAATGCGCTTTTTACAGCGCTTGTTCAGAGAAGCTGTAAAAAGTCGTACCTTCTACACCTGCGAAAACATGAACTTCCACAAAACAAAGCGAAAATCTGGCGCACCCCCATGGATACGATCGTCCAAGTGCCACGAGTTCAGTAGTACCTACCATTAATCCTAATTTTTCCTAGAACATGAAACCCTAAATTAAAGCTTCAAAACCCTAACATGGTATAACGATCAAAACGACATATAAATGTAATTAATTCTCCAGAATCATTCAGTATGTCACACAGAACAAATATATGCAATTGGATTTAATTATTCATGCGTGTGTTATGCAAATCGAAGAGAAAAAGAAAGGCAAGCCGTGATGCTTTTAGTGGTTGATTCCGAGCGTTTCAACCTTGGAGAACGGTTGGGAATTGTTCAAGGACCTTCAGGGAATATGATTGACTCCTTTGAATGCTTTGAATCGGCTTTAAACTCAGAATTGAACTTTGAAATTTTCTTTTGACTTTTGCACTCGGGTTTGTTCTTTGGAGGCAGCAAAAATTCTGAACTAGGGGTCTGAGATTGATGTATTTATATAATTGAGTGAATTAGGTCAACAAGTTTGATCAAAATCCAATCCAATCCAATCATTCTTTGCAAAAATTGAAAAATTTGATTCACATATACTTCTATTTTAGTCCAATTTCAATCTCTTTCAATCCAATTTTATTTATCACTAATTTGGAACTGAATATTGAGTATTTTCTTTAACTAATGATAATTGAAATTAGAGAGGAATCAAATCTTTTCAATATTCTTTTTGAATATTTGATTAAATCATGATTTAATTGAATATAAATTCATATAAAATCAATTTTTTAATCAAAAATTCGTGGCCTTCTGATTAGAGCTTCTAGATGACTTGTTTAGCAAGATTGGATTAAAAGAAATTGGGCCCATTTGCAAAAATATTCAAATTCTTTCATATTTTTCCCTCCAAAATAGCTCAACTTTGACAAGGCCTATCTCTCTCAATTTTTGGGATATAGAGGTGTTCTAGGACTTTTTAGAAACCTTAGGGAGTCCTCTAACCAGTTTCTTTGGTCTCATATCAAAATCATTTTCCATGCTCATTTTATGTCCTTTTGAAAAAAGTGTCTTTTTGTTGACTTTTGAAAAGGACCTATAATGTTTTAGTCCATATCTCTCAAATGAAGCATTTTTAGACTTGGCATGTGAGACACAATTTTGTAGAGAATCAAATTTCCTTCAAAATGAGCTTTGGATGGAAAATTTTGGATGTTCCATGTGAGAGTTATGGCTGGTCAAAGTTCAGTTGACTTTTCTTATACAAAACCCTAATTTAGAAACTTCTTGATTTATTGATTTTTGTTCTTTCCTTGATGAACCATGATCAATTATTGATCAAATGGAGAATGAAACTTCAATATGAGGATCTTGACAAAAAATCAGGAGTTTTGACTTTGCTTTGACCACAGTTGACCTTTTGGATCAATCGGTCGACTGTTGACTTTCTGACTTTTGAGTGACCAGAACTTTGAGATATATCTTGATACTTGTCATGGAGGTAATGTGAGACATGTTGAGCCATATGAGATGCTTGGAAGCCATTGATTCAGTGATTTTCCTTTGAAAGAATCAAACCCTAGTTCAGAGCCTTTGTATAGGAGAATGTGTCTTATGAGTTTTGCGCATTGATCTGATTTTGAATAGGAGAAAATGTATGGGCAAATTTTGGGGTATGACAGAAACCAAAGACAAAGGTTGCAGACCTTAAAGTTTCTTAAGCTAAGAAATCTACTAGCAAGAGTGGTGCACCTGCCAAGGTTGATCGACTCACCTAAAGTGGTGTAACTGCAAAAGAAGTGAAGGTTGTTGATCCATAGGAAAAAAAGGATGATGATTTTGATGATGGATCATATTCTACCAACTATTTTATTGTCATAAGCATGCTGAAATATGTTTAATTTTACTCATAACTGTTAGGTCTGTGATTTTATTAATGACATAAATTTTGGTAAAACATGTTTCATTTGGTAAAACATGTATCACAACCAGATGTTAGACATGATGTTGTGACATCATGAACAACTGATATAGCAGGAGCTGATGATACTTTCTTGACAGATTTGATTTGTTTTTGTGAGATTCTCTATGGATATATCTCACTTATTTATGCAAGTCAAGAAGATTTTATCTGGAACAATTGATTTGATCTCCTACTGTGCATAAATTTCTAAAATTGGATGTTGAGACAATTTAGGAAACCTGATATTTTTGTTCCATAAATTAAGGAGTTTTTCTACATAATTGATGCAGCCCTCAGCTTATGGATCAACAACAAATTGGATGAAGATTTCGAAGCCCATGGATAGTTGAGGAACATATAAAGAAAAACCAAAATCTAATGCAATTCGGCTTTTACAATTTTGAAAAAAGGGTTTAGAGTCTTAGGTTTTGAGAGTCTCTTTAGTGTGCTTTGTTTTTGTACATATCACTCACATACCATGTTGATATATAGAGTTTGACTGATTATTCATTGTTCATTGTCAATCACTCCTGAGCTTTTAAGCAAAGAGTTTATCATGTTTAATTTGAAGTGTGTTCTTTTGTTTTGGTCTATTGTTATTATCATTAAGGTCGTTGTGGAAGTGAGAGGTGGGTTTTATATCTATGAGGTTCCTAGGTAGAACTTGCATAAGATAGTGATTAGGAGATAAGTTGTAAACTATGGTTGTTTAGCTTTGAACTAATACCATCATAGTGGATTTCCTTCGTGACTTTGATGCCCATAGAGTAGGTAGGTTGCATCGAACTAGGTTAACAATTGATTGTGTCTTTTACCTCCTGCAATTTACTTCCGCATAATTCATAACTGTTGTAAATTGTTGTGTCAGCAGATGATGTCTTAACATCTGTCTTGACATTGTGTTTTGGTGTTCGACATCAGTCTTGACGTCTATTTTAAAGTGCTAGAATTTCAATTGGAATCAGAGCTGGCCCCTTGTTATGTTTTAGGTGAGCTTTAAGGAGATAATTTTCTTGTACTATATGACTATTAGAAGGCTGGAATGGTAATTTTCTTGAAATCAATGGACAACCGAACTTGGAAATATGTCCTAAATGGCTGGGAAAATCTTGTTATTAAGGATAAAGAAGGGAATGTTACTTTGAAGCCAGAAGAGGACTGGTCTAAGCAAGAGGATGAGTTGGCTCTTGATAATTCTAAAAGCTTTGAATTCCATATTCAATGGAGTTGATAAAAATATGTTAAGTATGTTCAGACTGATAAACACATGTGTAGTGTCCAAATATGCTTGAGAAATTCTTAAGACCACTCATGAAGGCACATCTAAGGTGAAAATGTCTAGACTTCAGCTGCTCACAACCCAACTTGAAAGCTTAACGATGAAAGATGATGAAAGCATTCATGACTTTCATATGAATATTCTTGAAATATCAAATGTTTTCAGTGCTTTGGGAGAAAAGATTTCAGAAGAAAATGCCAATCAAAGTAAAGGCGTTTAGTGTCATGAATGTGAAGGCTTTAGACATATTAGAGTGGAATACCTTACCTATATCCATAAACCACTTAAGGGGCTTTCTATTTCTTGGTTTAATGAGGGAAGTGATCTTGATGATGAATTTGCCAAGCCTTTTACTGCCTTAACTTGAAGGTGGGTTTCTTATGTAGAATCATGTGATGAAGAAATAACTTATGATGAGTTGGCTGCTTCTTAAAATGAATTGTGCATCAAAAGTGAATAAGTCTGTCAATAAGTAGAAAAAAAGGTAACTACTTCTTAAATACGAGCTTAAAACGAAGTATGTTTGCCTACCATAGATAACCTACAAAATGAGGTGACTTGATTGACCTCTAAGCTTGAAAATAAGATCAAGTTTGTGAGGATGTTGAATAATGGTTCTGATATGTTGAATGAGATTTTTCAAGTTTGGAAGATGGCCGAGAAACCTAAAAGGGGTGGGGTTTGATTATCAAGGCTCTAACAAGCAAAGAAACACTCAAGTGACAAACTTTGTTCCCGCCAAAAGACGGACTGAGTCAATGATATCAAACCAAATGTCTCAACATCGTGCCAGACATCAAAATACTCAAGCTAAAGGCAGGTTCTTATAATGGAGATATGACTTCTATGGTAAAGTTTGTCATATCATGTCCCTTTGTTTCAAATTGTATGACTATCCCAAAGGTCCAACTCACTCTAAGGTCGACCAAGCAGTGGTTAAAACTAGGAAAGTGTGGAAACCCAAG
Source organism: Vicia villosa (assembly GCF_029867415.1). Taxonomy (NCBI): domain Eukaryota; kingdom Viridiplantae; phylum Streptophyta; class Magnoliopsida; order Fabales; family Fabaceae; genus Vicia; species Vicia villosa. Next base: position 29,209 of record NW_026704991.1, on the reverse strand, counting down.
GAAGGTGCTAATTGCCTTATTGCTCATACCTCTCTTAAAGCTTTAGCAAAAGATGGTTGGTATTTTGACAATGGTTATTCCAAACACATGACTGGAGTAAAGAAGTTTCCGGTCGACATTAAGTCTCATTTTACTAGCTATGCTACTTTTAGTGATGGTGCCAAAGGTGAAATTAAGGGTGTTGGAAAAATGGAATGTATAATGTTCCCAAGTCTTGATGATGTTCTCCTTGTTAAAGGTATGACAAATTGATAAGCATGAGTCAATTGTGTGATCAAGGTCTGAAGGTAAATTTCACTGAGGGAGAACGTTTGGTCACTAATGGGAAGAATGAAGTTATGATGAGAGGAGTTAGGTCAAAGACAATTGATATTTATGGGTACCACAAGGAACTACTTGCTCATCCACATGCTTAATGTCCAAGGAAGATAAAGTCAAGATGTCACACCAAAAGTTGCAACATAAGATTGCTGCCAAAGTTCTAGAACTTCCTCTTACGGGTCTAATGAGGCCAATGCAAGGTGAGAGTTTTGGTGGACAGAGGCGTGTATATGTGGTTGTTGGTGATTTTTTTAAATGACCTAGGTGAATTGTAGCAAAGAAAAATCAGATATCTCTGAAGTCTTTAAAGGCCTTTATCAACTCCTTCAAAGAAAACAAAAGGGAAAGATGGTTCCCAAAAGTGATGAAGGGATATTTCTGGGTTACTTTACTTCTAGTTAAACTTATAGAGATGTTAACTCCAGAACCAAAGTCAATGATTCAATTAATGAAAAAAGGTATTAATGTCGAAATAGATGTTGGAATATCGTCCTCAGCAGACTGGTACTCTAGAAAATGAGGCAAACTCTAAAGAGCTAGAAGACAGTGACACTGAATCAGAGAGCTCTTAAGCCGACAAAATCCCCTCTAGAGTTCAGAAAATTTATCCAAAGGAATTCATTATTTGGAGTTTTTGTGAAGGGATCACCACTAGATTCAGAGATGTAATATCTAATCATGGTTTTATCTCAAATTTTGTATTCAAAGCTCAGTGAGCAGAAGAAACAACTATAAGAGTTGTTATAAAAGAATTTTGTTCGACTGAGTGTTTCACCCTGAGGAGTCTAAGTGTTGATGGTTAAAAAGAAAGATGGTAGTATGAGACTGTGTGTCGATTATTGGCAATTGAATAAAGTGACGATCAAGAATAATTATCCACTTTCGAGGATTGAAGACTTGATGGATCAGTTGGTTGGTGCGTGTGTATTCAATAAGATTGACTTGTGGTCGGGTTATCATCATATTCAAGTGAAACTAGAGGATGTTTCGAAGACTGCATTCAGAATGAGATATGATCATGATCAGTGCATTTTGATGCACATTCTTCTATGTTTGTACTTATACATTTCCATGGTTTGCTTTTCTTAATTTTGTATTTTATAATTTTTTTATATTTTAATCTATTTTTATTGTTATTTGATTTTCGTATTTAATTTTCAGCTTTAACAATTTTCACAGAATCAATCATAACTGGAGCTCCGGGAATCCGATCGACGTATTCTAGTAATCTTCGGAAAGCTAAGAGAAAGAGCTACAACTTTTGTGTTGGAGTCGAAGTCAGATTCGGAGGTCATACATTCCAGAATTGCGTTTGAAGTTGCTACATTATTTTTTATTATTTTAGTTTTGGGTCGTTAGTTGGGCCTGGATTATGTTTCTGACCCAGTTGGGTTGTAAACGGGTTGTCTTGTTTTCCCTAATACCCTAGTAGCCGAAAAAACACTGTTCATCATGATTTGACACTATTCACGATCAGAAAGAAAAAGACGCTTGGCTTTGTACGATCATGAGGAACTAATTTTCCAAGGATCAATCTGCTGTAATCGAATTCCACTTTGAGGTACTTTTATAAATTCCATATTAAACTGTTTCCTTTGAATTATTCTTATAATCTTAATTATTTGCTTAATTTGGTTGTGGCTATAGGATATAATTCTTAAATTCGATTGTTGTTGTTGTTTCTGAATCATATTCGTGTTACCGTAGCTTTTGCGTTATCGCGTTCGATCAAATTGCGTTTGCTTAATTCGCAATAGTTTTTATTCTGTTTGCTTAATTCGGATTTCAGAAACTTCCTTTGTATAATTGCTATTGTGCTTGTTGATACTTCTTGTAATCGAATAGAATCAGACCCATTTGGGGATATTGGCAATTTATATGAATCAATGATAAGGCGGAAGTCGATACAATAGGTTGATTCGTTTTAGATTAATTATTAATCACTTATTTTATAATTTGGATTATTTGAACAGTACCGTACCAACCCCCCTCCAATTCGACTTTACATTTAGTTAATAAAAAAGAATCCTTGAGAACGATACTCGAGTTGTCGTTACCGTAACTATATTTCAAAATCACTCGTTTTTGATTCGTGCGCGACAGTGGATCAGGTCACTATTAATATTTTGTGATGTCGTTTGGAGTATCTAACGCGCCTGGATTGTATATTGAGTACATGAATAGAATATTTCATTCATACTTAGATCAGTTTGCTCTTGTGTTCATCGATGATATTCTAATATAATCGAATTCAAAGGAAGATCATGCATGGCATCTAAAGGTTGTGTTGCAAATGTTGAAAGGTAACAAGTTATATGTGAAGTTATCCAAGTGTGAGTTCTGGCTGAAATAAGTTAGCTTTCTTGGACATGTAATTTCTAATTGAGGTATTGTTATTGATCCATCGAAGGTTGATGTTGTATTACAGTGGAAAACTCCGAAGCTTATTATTGAGATCAGAAGTTTCCTTAGTTTGGCTAGTTATTATCGCAGGTTTATAGAAGGTTTTTTCGAAGTTGGAAATGCATTTTACCTAGTTCACTCGAAAGGTTCAAGCTTATGTATGAGATGATTTGTGTGAAGAGAGTTTTGTATAACTCAAGAAGAAGTTGACGACTGCTCTAGTGTTGATTTTTCCAGGTCCAAATGAATCCTTTTTAGTATATTGTGATACTTGGAAGATGGGTCTGGGTGGTGTGTTGATGCAAAATGGTCTGGTTGTGGCTTATGCTTATAGACAGTTGAAAATGCATGAGAGGAATTATCCTACACATGATCTGGAGTTAGTAGTTATGGTTTTTGTTCTTAAGGTGGAGATATTATTTGTTTGGTACTAGATTTAAGATGTTCGATGATCACAAGAGTTTGAAGTATCTGTTCAATTAGAAGGAACTGAATATGAGGCAGATGAGATGACTAGAGTTTCTGAAAGACTGTGATTTTAGTTTGAGTTACCATTCGGGTAAAGTGAATGTTGTAGATGATGCTTTAAGCAGAAAGTCTTTGCATATGTCGACATTGATGGTTCGAGAGTTAGAATTATTTGAACAATTCAGAAATCTCAGTTTGGTGTGTGAGGTGACTCTTAATAATGTGAAGTTGAATATGTTTAAGATGAGTAGTGGTATTCTGGAAGAGATCATAGAAGGTTAGAAGTCAGATTTGAAGTTGATTGATTGTCTTGTGTTAATCAATCAAGGTAGCGGATGTGATTTCAAAATCGACGAGAGTGGTGTAATGAAGTTTCGCAACAGGGTTTGTGTCCCAGAGCTTAAGAAGAGTATTCTTGAGGAAGGTAACGAAAGTGGTTTGAGTATTCATCCCGATGCTATTAAAATGTATCAAGATATGAAGAAGACGCGTTTGTGGCCATGAATAAGGAAGTTAATGAGTTTGTGTATGCGTGTTTGACTTGCTAAAAGTCAAAGATCAAACATCATAACTCGTAGGGTGTGATGCAACCGTTGAGTATATCGAAGTGGAAATGGAATAGTATTTCCATGGATTTGGTGATAAATTTACCAAAGACAAAGAAAAAAATGTGATTCTATATGGGCGATTGTTGATAGACTGATTAAATTGACTCATTTCATTCCGATTAAGATCATTTATCCTTTACAGAAGTTAGTTGAGCTGTATATTGTGAAGATTGTTACTTTACATTGTACTCATTTGAGTATTATTCCTTATAGAGACCCGTTATTCACATTGAGATTCTAAGAGAGTTTTCAAAAAGCGTTGGGTACTAAGCTGAAGTTAAGTTCTTCCTATCATCCTTAAATGGACGGTCAAACAAAAAGGATTATCCAGTCTTTGGAGGATTTGTTGAGGGCTTGTGTGCTAGAATAAGGAAGTGCTTGGGATAGATACTTATTATTGATCGAGTTCACTTACAACAACAATTTCCTTTCTAGTATTAGAATGGCATCATTTGAGGCTTTGTATAGAAGACGATGTACAATACTTTTGTGTTGGTACGATTATGGTGAAAGTGTTGTGTTTGGATCAAAAATTGTTCAACAGACTACTAAGAAGATTAGGATGATCCAAGAGAAGATGAAAGATTCGCAGATTCGCCAGAAGAGTTACCATAATAAGAGAAGGAAAACACTTGAGTTCCAAGAGGGAGACCATGTGTTTCTTAGAGTTACTCTAGTAACTGGTGTTGGTCGAACGTTAAAGTTTCGAAAGCTCACGCCACATTTTGTTGGTCCATACCAGATCTTGTAGAGGATATGAGAGGTGGCCTATCAGATTACATTGCCAACGCCGCTTGCTAATCTTCATGATGTGTTTCATGTGTATCAGCCGAGGAGATACATTCTAAATTCGTCTCATGTGATCCAAGTGGATGATGTACAAGTGAGAGAGAATTTGACTGTTGAAGCATCACCCATGCAGATAAAGGATCGAGACGTGAAGCAGCTACGTGGTGAATAAATTAACTTGGTGAAGATAGTTTAGGGAGGACCGGCTGGTGGAAGCTTGAATAGGGAGCTGGAGAGCTAGATGAGGGAGTTGTCTTTGATTCTATTCTCTTCAGGTAATTTTCAAGGGCAAAAATTATGTAAGCGTGGGAGAGTTGTAACACCATGTTTACCGATGTTTTTGGTAACCAATCACGAGTTTAGAAAGCAAGTGAGATTAACTTAAAAATATCCAAAGCAATTTATGCAAATGATTTGTGTAAACATACGTGCGTGTGAATTAAATGCAATTGTCGTTTTCACAATAATAATGTAGATACAAAATTTAAATGAAGTTGAGTTACAATAAATGACAAGGTAAAATGCAGTAAAAATTACAATAAACAGGAGTAAAAGTGAAATCAGGAAAAAGCAAATGTTACATTTGAGAAAACTAGAAAGAAATTAAAAGACTGGACATAGACACATACATGTTTCTCACACATTGTTTTGCTCTTTGACTTATATACTCCATTGGTATGGAGAGTATGTGTGAATTTTTTTTACATTTGTTACATATATGAGTCTGCCATTTAATCTATTTACAAAATAACCATTAACAACACTTTTACCCACTATGGGACCATTATGCTTTAGTCCACGTTTGGTCTTTAAGTTCCCACTAGTGTGCTTATGTGTCACCCATGATTTTCCCTATTTACAACCCATATTCTGTTATAACCATTTCAAACTTCCCTACAAACTTTTGAGAAAACCGTCCAATGTGTTGTCGATGTTGCTTGCAAAGGTCTTTTGAACTTGTAAAAATACTAAGGCTTTAACTTCCGTGGCTCAGTCGACTGGTATGTTGGCTGTAGTGGAGGTTCTGTCGACTACCATTTTCAAGATTCTAGACATGTTTCCAGATAATCCTAATCTTGTGTATCTATTAATGAGATTCCTCCAAACCATGTTTCTTTTTGTTGACACTGTGATAGATTCTTTGTCGACGCTTTGTCATCAATATTCTTTAAAGCATTTCATTAATGCAACACTTTATTGATGTTTTTTCATTTTGACATTCTTTGTTGATTTTCTCCAACTTAAAAATGCAAGTGTAATAGATGCCCCCAAAAAAATATCACTTTCGTTAAACATCTGAAGGGAGAAAGTGATATATTTTGTAACCACTTTGTCTCTGTTTCCCATGTTCTATACACGTGATTTCAGTCACGCTTTCTATCAGTTATCATGACTAACTTTTTACCAAAACGTCACGTCTCAAAATGTGAAACCGACAATCCATCATTACCCATATTTCCAAGGGCATTTTATAGCCCCTAACAATGGAATTAAAATTTAATTTTAATTTAGTTAACAATACTTTCCACAACTTGATGCCATTTGTAACACCTCGATTTTATTTACTGGTTATTTTTTAGTTATTTATTTTATTAATTATTATATGATATCGTAGTTAATTAATTGTGAACATATGTGTTATATGTGTGTTGGGTCATTGAGTGTGAGGATAATAGAAATGAATAATTGGGTCTAATAATAATATTAGGATGAGTAAAGGTGGGGGTATGTGTTAGTAAGCACATTAGGGAAGAGAAATAGAAATTAGAAAGAGAAGGGAAGAAAATCAAGAGGAGAGAAAAAGAGGATAAAGAAGAGAAAGGGAAGAGAATAAGAGAGAACCCTAAAAGAAGATCTACATCCAAGGTAAGGGTGGGTTTTCATTTGATTATGAGAGTATGTAATGTATGTAATGGGTAGCAAACATGAATTAGGATTTGAGATTTCAATTTCTAGGTTTTGATATGCTTAGGTTTTGATTTAGAATTCATGAAATTGATGTTTAAATCATGTTTTTATGTTGGTAATTGATACTACATGATTGGTATATGCTATAATGCTTTTAATTCAAGAAATATGGAAGTTTGGATGAGTTTTGAGGATGAAATTTGTGGGAACCCGAGACTGTTTCGAAGTTGGATTTTTCTAGTTTTTCGTGAGGGTTCCCTAGCAGGCTGTATCGCGCTTAGCGGGGTCTAGAATAAAAACTTTTACTTTTTCATGAGTTGAACTATATCTTGTATTCTATTGATTTATCATGAATTATCATGAATTTTCTAGAATTTTAGGAATAAGTTTGGATGGTTTTTGAGGCGATTCTTTGTATGAACATAACACTTGATTATTTATGTATATGTATGTTGTGAATTACAATTGCTTGAGAATAACACTGTTGAGTATTGTTTGCTATATGTTAATTGTGATGTGTTGAATTGATGAATGCTATGAAGGTGTTTCATATGGGAATGATGACATGATATATGTATGTTGTGCAAAAGGTGAGATAATTCATATGTGATAAATTATGTGATATATGCTTGTATAATTAAGATTTGGAGATGGTCTTAATTGCATATAGTTATTGGTATCAAGGAGTAATGGTGTTTTGGCTCGCGAGGATTAGTCGGAGGAGCTAGTTCTTTTTTTATCCTTATTCTAGGTAGTGAGTCATGCTCTGGTTATGTAATACGGGGAAACATTTGAACTTATGTTTGTTTCGAGAGATGTTTGTTATATTCTCTTTTATATTATGATGTATTAAGATTGTGTGATGGTTTGCCTTTGGTGCCTAATGTTTTAATACATGGTTTTCTATTATGAGATTCAATTATTGGTGTCCTTTGAAAAGATAATTATTCCACTGTGATATGAATATATGTTAGTGTATGCAACATAAACTTAAATGCGTGTTATGAGCATGACTAGGTGTATTTTTGTTGGTTTTGAAATACATTTGACGCCCTCTTTTGATATGCATGCTAATTTATTCTAATTATACCATATAATTTTCAGTGGGGTTTAGAGGGTGTTACACCGTTCATTGGCTCTGAACATGCCACTTATCCACGATTCTAGGAGAAAACTTTTCGCCATCTTTTCTCTTTCTATTTAAACCCTTTTCCTCTCTCACTTTCATTTTCTTCCTTCATTCTCATTTATGAAATAACTAGCGTGAAAAAACGCTAACCGTGCCACCCATCATTTTCTTGCTACATCTAACTTCTCTCTTTCTTAAACATTCCCAATTTACAATGACACCTAAACACACAATCCACAAACATCCTCCTTTTGCCACTAGTATTGATGAACTAACTCGCGTCGATGACCAAATGTATGTCCCAGAACCTCTACTTGAAGATGCATGTAAGATACCTTTGTATGCAAACCAAATGGTTCCTTACTCTGTTGCAAGTACTAGTCTCGCTTTCATGGGTCCTATCCCCAAAGCCACTGTACCACCTTCCTATTTTCAGGATTTTCCCCCTAATTTCCCTTGACGAAATCTTGGGTTATCAGAAAGTCGTCCTTACACTTCCGTTTTTAAAAAAATGGGTTTTTCGTTCTTCTCCCCCCTCAAGACTGCTGAATTAGCTTATATTCAATGGCCGAATATGGTAGAAAAGAATAAGAGACTTGTGTGGGAAGAACGAGGAATTTATGACCTCGTCAAACTATTGAGGGTAGGTCCCAAATACAATAATGCTATGCTCCTTGGTGCTACATGTTTCTGGGAGGCTTCAACGAACACGTTCCGCTTTCCCCGTGGGATGTTGAGTCCCACCCTCTTTGATTTAACTGTTATCGCGGGCGTATGACCAACTGGGGTGAATTATGAGTCTGTGAAGAAGGATTTTGGTATCAAATTTTCCAATAATACCTACAGCCCCTTTATTGAGGAACATTGTGGCTCTGGTGACTACGTTGAGGCTCGTGAGCATATAACATTTTTTACATATTATGGGGTTTAACAAAAAATGGAGGAATTGGGTGTCAGAATGCCTCAGATCTGCCACAGTATCAATATTGATAAATGGAAGCCCCACAAAAGAATTCAATATGGGACGTGGGCTTAGACAAGGAGACCCGTTATCTCCTTTTCTGTTCCTTATAGCTGCAGAAGGTTTTAACATACTGATGAAAAGAGCAGTAGAGTTAGACATGTATAAAGGGTTTAAATTCGACAATGGAGATGAAAGATTTACTCACCTTCAATATGCGGACGACACATTAATCATTGGCGAGAAGGGATGGGAAAATATTAAAATTATCAAGGCAAATTTGATGTTGTTCGAAGCAATGTCAGGACTAAAGGTCAACTTTCAGAAAAGCAAGTTAGTTGGAATTAACATCAACCAAGAATGGATCGAGTGTGCAGCCGCTGTGTTAAGATGTGAAATCGGCCACGCACCGTTAAATTATCTCGGCTTACTAATCGGTGCGAATCCGAGAAGAAAAGACTCCTGGAAGCCCATAATTGAAGCTGTTAGAGCGAGATTGTCGAATTGGAGGAACAATCAGCTATCCATAGGAGGTCGGGTGGTTGTTATAAAATCAGTCCTGTCTGCTTTACCAGTATATTTTCTCTCTTTTTTCAAGGCTCCGTCAGGTATTATCCATAAACTTGAATCTCTTTTTAAAATTTTTTTATGGGGAGGGAATGAGGACAAGAGAAAAATTAGTTGGGTAAATTGGAATACAATTTGTAGACCAATTGAGGAGGGGGCTTAGGTATTAGAGATTTAAGGGCATTCAACCTTGCTTTGCTGGGAAAATGGGGCTGGAAACTAAAAAATGAGAGGAAAGGTCTTTGGTTCCGAGCATTACTTAATAGGTACGGGTCAAGAGAATTGGAACAGAGGTTGGGGGAAGGGCTGCTCCACGTGGTGGAATGATTTGTGTATGTCAAGTATGGAAATTCGTGATACTTCGAGCGAGTACTCGGTCAAAGAGGTGTATAAAGACATAACTCGAAATATATCGAATCCCTCCAACCCAAGTTGGTCCAAAGCTTGGCATAAGGGGGTTCCATCTAAAGTATCGTGTTTGGTGTGGAGAGTGTTCCAAAATAAAATAGCAACTAAGGATAATTTAAGTAAGAGAGGAGTGTTGGGCCAAGGGGCGTTGCTATGTGAGGGCGAGTGCGGTAGTGAGGAATCGGTATCTCATCTGTTTTTCGAGTGTCCATCTTTTGCAGGTATTTGGTACTCAATTTGTCAATGGATTGGGATTAAAGCGGCATTTCAGAAAGACAGTATGACACATTTGGAACAGTTTGTTGGGATCATGGAACCGGGTAGAGCATCTATAAGAATTGCCACTGTAATCTGGATCGCTTGCATATGGAATATTTGGAAGGCTAGAAACGGAAAGGTTTTCCGTAATAAGGAAGTTTGTTTGGACATGATGCTGGAGAACGTGAAGCTTACTACTTGGAACTGGCTGAAAATAAAGTCTAACATTAAACATAACATAGCTAGGTGGTGGCAATACCCAATGGCCGAGTGATTAGGATTTTAATGGTGGGGCTTGGTCAATTCGGCGGAGCTCAAAGGTGGCGTGAGATAGAGGTGGTTCGTGTGGCAGTGGTTTTCAGCGCTTGGAAGCATCGCGTTGCATCAAGATATACATCATAATCTTGTATGGAACAAAGATTCAAGAGCAGAGTGTGCTGAAGCGTAGGGCAGCTGGGAGTTTTTCTGAGTTGGTTTTGATGCAGTCTGGGGGCTGATTCTTTCGGTCCTTTCACCGACCTCGCAAGAATTTTCAATAGTGGTGCTCTAATTTTTCTACTGTTGTATTTTGGTATTTGATTGCTATGTTCTGTACTAAAGTGTAGCAGTAATGGCTGAATGCTATCTTCTAATATAGGCAGGTTTGGGTAATTTAGTGGTACTAATTAAATTCTGGTATAGGCAGTTTTCTTTTGGTATTTTAGTGGTACCAATTGGAGTGGTCTAGGGTTTTTCTTCCTAAAACTTAATAGTTGGAATACTGCTATGTATTATTTTGGCATTCCTGATGCCTTATTCAAAAAAAAAAAAACATTTTTTACATATTAGCTTTGTTGTTACGTCTTCTTTCCTCGTGAGGTCTATATCCCAAAGATGTATGTATCTCTGGCGACCAAAATTCGTGATCGGAAAGATGTTTGACTTAGCAAACTGATCCTTGCAGACCTTTAAGAGGTGTTGGGACACACATCCATCGATCGTGTGTGTGGAAGCCATCTCGACAACTTTTAAATATGAGACCCTGTATAGTTATTACAATTGTGGCTTAACACCACCTTTGTCCATGCTCTGGATGTCCAAATCCATCATCATAGCATTGAAGTAGGTGTTAAGGATACACAACTAGCTCAATTCATCCATGACGATGGTAAGACAATATCGAAAGAGGTCTTTGAGAAATACTTCTTTGAGAAAATGAAAAAGACCAAAAGTGTTCCAACTAAGTCTGTTCCAAGTGCCAACCCTATAGCCACTGGCTCGACTGCATTTGCTACTCAAGTAATGCGACACTCCATTTTTCTTCAAGCCATCACGTATTTATTCTAGATAGGTTTCCTGGGCTGGTAAAACTTAGATTTGGCTTGAATATAGTTCTGGAGCGTAATCGTTTTTAGAATTGGGTAAGATCTATCTGATGCAAGCCGGCGTCAACTGTAATTCTAGCATGCTTTGTGCTAGAAGTTTTTCCTTTATTTTAATTTCATTTTGCTTCTCCAAAAAAATGACATATAAGCATATTGCTACAAACTTTATCAAGCTTAAATACTTGGTAGAAATTTCAAGAACGGTATGTCATACAGTAAAAATCTTCAGTTCTCATAAATATTGACTACAAATTATAGTTTAATTAATCTAAAATTATAATTGGTAACCAAGCAATCACTCTTAGCATTAAGACCGACAAGCCGTTCAAATTACATCAAATACATAGATATCTAATATTATTAAAATACATATGATTGTAAATTAATAAACACGGAAATGGATAAACCATTACATTAATCAAAAAAGCTTGTCAAGAACAGGTTAAAGATTATAATTGCTGTAAAATGCAACAACTGATGGAAGGGTCATTTGACCAATCCAACAGATCAAGGCTAAATAGAGGCAATCATCAAATTAACATATATAAGTATAATAAAAACAGAAAATACAAGAACTCAATCGAACAAGTTTACTTAATATAACAAATTGTAGGAAGATCTGAATGCATAAGCCTAGAATGACAGATGCAGAAAAACTTCAGTTCCAATTAGTATCGGCAACGTACAGCACTGAAATCGCTATCGAATAAGCAAATCAGAGACTCTAAATTGTTGCCTAAAAGCTATATCAGCAATCAAAACAGAAAAAAGTTAGGTAAAAAAAAGCCTCAGATTAAAGAATTGGTGTATCGATCAGAGAAGTCTAAAAGAATTCTCAGATGGTACGGACAAATATTCATACATCACAGGCAAAATTGAAAAATAAGAAACAGAAAAAAAAATGTAGGTCGTTACCAGGCCCTCAAATCAAGTCAGGAATCAGAGAGAGCAGACATGCGGACCTTAACAAGATCAATTTGCGTGCACACTACCATGGTTCCATCATTTTCCAGATCCAGACCATCGGCTTATTGTGCACGCATCCATTAACGGTTCATAATCAAGTAAAACGCAGCAAATTAAACAAGAAAAAGAAAATATAGAGAAGTATTCACTTCGTAAAACTTATAAACAGCATAAAGTACATTGAATCATGGTGAAGATGTGAGAAACTGCAGAGCTGCTGTGTACAAGTTGTAGAGTTGAGACGGTGTATTTATAAACGGAAGTGAGTATTCTAGGGTTTACCGATTCTGATGGCGATTGAATGGGTCACAAGCCAGGTTTGGCCCAATGAAAAGTAATATGTTACTTGCACCTTCCTTTTTCACATTATCGCTGCTAAGTTGTTCTTCACTCTCATCCTTCACGATTTTCTTCTTGAAAACATGTCAACTAGTTCAACTATACTAAAATATTTTATAAATAAATATAAATATTTTATAATAACATTCATTGTAAAAAGCAATTACAAGACGTTTAGATAGTTTTTTACTGACCCCCTCCACCTAAACTTCCACCGGTAAAACAAAAATGCCCTCGCGTTTGCCTTCGAGGTCTCTGAATTTGATCTTTCCAAGATGTTTGGTGTATGTTCTGATTCGCTTGAGGCATAAATGCTTGATGCGATGGTCTCGGGACAACAGTCAGATCATACAATTCGTTGAATTTTTCTCCCTAGTTTGCAGTGCTTCCAAAGAGATTTGTGGCCATGTTGTCGAAGTTGGGTCAAGTCTGTTGGGTTACATGTGGGTATGGTGGTTGGTAGAATTGGGTTAATGAATCGTATTGAAAGTAAAGCAATGGTTCTTGTTTGAAAGACATATGGTGGTTGAGTGCTTCGGTGGTGTGATATTTAACTCTACATTCGTTGGTGCTATGGTAGGAAAGAGAGGTGTCATATGTGTCATCGGTGTTGTGGTAGGATGTGGTGGCAGGACACTCTTGGTGTCTAGTTGCTGCATGTCGAACTGGAGCTTCACACAACCACTCTGGTGTCTGGTGCATCTCCACAGTAGTGAACCTGATGATTGTTGTTTTTGCAGTCCAAATAGTAGCATCATTTTGGTTAATCTCATGGTCGAGACCCAGATATGGCATATAGATAAATTGTATAAAAAATTATTTAATCGCAAGACAATATTAAACTATATTAGAGGTGTCTAGTTGTAATACCTCATTAGGACCAACATGATCCAAAATATTTCGATAGACCACTATTGTGTTTCTAGGAGTTTTGTTGTAGTTCATCTTTGGAACATACCACCTATGAAGAAAAAAGTGAAAATAAATTAATTATTATTGTTTATACTATTAAGTAAGCAAATTGAATAATGTTGTTAACTTACTTTGTCACGTAGGGGAACTTGAAGGACCTGTCATTGCGAGGGGAGAATGTTGGTATTCTCAACCAACTCCATGTTTGCAGCAAAAAAGCGCAGGAATACAACGAACACGTGTCGTTCCATGTATTTTTACAAAAAGAACTATAGAGATGGGCCAAAACAAATGAACTCCAACTATATGTGTTTATTTTACCGAAATCTCTTAACATCGGTAAATACATAAGATTTATAATATTACTAGTTGTTTCAAGAAATAAAATATGACCAAATAATATCATAATATAGCACAAAACTTTCATTAATTTTTCTTCCTCGGTAGAATTTTCTATCAATATAATTTTTGAATAATGTTTGTTAAGGAACTTGAGATTAATACCTTGGCCCTTGCTCTTTGTTCAAACAATGGAGCACCCAAAAGTTTCTCGCATATGGTGTTGTCTTGATTGACTCGACCATTAACAGTCTTACCATTGATGGGTATACCCAATAACATGTACACGTTCTCTAGGGTGACGGTACATTCATCTCATGGAAGATGTAACGTGTGTGTTTCGGGCCTCCATCTTTCCACCAAGGCCAAAATAAATTTATAATTAACATGGTAATTGACTATGTTGATGACATGACCAAAACCAGCAAGTTGCAAATAAGGTTCAATAAGTTCATTGTGTGGGACGTGTTCGTGTACAAAACAAGGAAATCTCCTTGTATCCTAAAATAAATGAAGGAAACAATGGTTAAGAGACATAATTTAGATAAAGAAAATAAATTATGAAATGATGGTTAACAAAACATAATTTAGAAAAATCAAAACTTACAAAGTTTGCAATGTTTTCGACAGTTCCTATGTGTTGGTTGCCCATTGTCAAAAGAGACTTTTTTTTCTAGAATTCTTTAATTGTGCTTGGTTATATAAGTATATTAATGAGTTCGTGAAGAAAATAGTGTGATGAAAATTGGCATTTATAGGAAATGATAGAGCATGCATGTGAACAAATCGCACATGCAAACTTGAATTGATGTGCCATTCAAGATGGCTAATGCATGCATATTTGCATTGATGCACCATACTAGGTGGCACCACCCTTTCTGCGTGCATGTAAAACTCAACCTAGGGTTCAGGTGGCAGATGGAATGCATGCAAGATGCTCCATCACGTGACAAGCCATGTAACATGGCGCATGGGTGCATTTTTTTTGGAGATTGCACACTGCTAAGCGACACATCAGTGCAATTTTTAAAGGATGCGTCATTCAATTTGGCACCTCAATGTATTTTGAACATATCATTTTGCAGTCTTTTATTTGCATACAAAATCCTCTCAATTCAGTCACACAACTAACTGTCCAAAACACACTATTACCAAACTAAACTTACAATAAAAAAATAATCATACACAACATTATACTATCAGTGCTCATGTAAACGGAGAGATGATCAACTGCGTAAGTTTGATTTTAATTTTCGTAATACTGATGTTGTCCGATTTAAAATAAATAGTAGACCGGGCTACGCACATTTCAAAGAAAGACTATAGGCTAAATTGCAGTCTGGTCCAGTTTATCAAACTTGTTATAAGAGTCCATTTGTATTTGACGACAACCAAGTCAGATATTTTCAGAGTATGTATTGAACTCATGAACATTCTGGGTTCAACAAAATTGAGATATATGTTTTACAGTAACAACCTCAACAGTCTCAAATCTTTGAACCCTCACTAGTTTTTAAATAAATTGACGACGACCACACCAGAGTCGATATTATTGATGAAGAATAGGAAGAATATGAGATACTGGTTTATTGCATGGTGAACGATGATGATGCATACCAAGAGTACGAGTCATTATCTTCGTGCCATGTGTACGAACCTCTAGTTTACATGAATAACTTAAGATGACAAAGCAGCCTCATATATCTTTCACAATCCTTATATGTAGACCGAAGGGCGTTAAAATTTGGAGACAAATTTTGTACAAAAGAAGAATGTGTGCAAGCTATAAGAAAGTATCCCATGGATGTTTCAGCTGACTTCTTTGTAGATCGCACCAATTCAAGTAGGTACATCATTTAATGTCGTTAAAAACCAATTTTCCCACTTCAGCTAATTACATCTTACAAGAAGACAAGTGATTCCTAGGAATTATGTACTATTGATCCACCCCACACTTGCATCGTCACCATCCCGATGCAAAATCATCGAAAACTTAGCTCTCAGTTAATATACCATGAAATCTTATATCTCGTTAGTAAGGATCCATCATTGAATGTGAGTACAAATATTTTTCATATAGTTACAAGATTTAATTATACTCCCACTTATAGGATAAGGTGGATCGCAAGGACTAAAGCCGTTGAACTTGTATACGACATCTGGGAGGATTCATACAAAGAACTTCCAAGCTTTTTTATTGCACTAAAGTTTTATGCTTTGAGACTTGCTATTAGTTTGGAAACACTTCAGACATTTGCGCTAGAAAAAACTTGTGTTATTGAAAATAGAGTATTTCATTGACTATTTTGGGCGTATGAACCATGCATCAAAGGTTTTGCATTATGCAAATCTATAATACAAATTGATGGAACCTAGTTGTACGAGAAGTATAAAAGAACGTTAGTAATGGCAATGGCAAATATTTTTCCAATTGCCTCCGCTCAGGTTGAAGGTGAGACGACTGGTGATTGGAGTTTATTTCTCAAGAACCCACGCTCACACATTGCTCCTCAACCCAACCTCTGTTTGATTTCGGACAGACATCCTTCTATTAAGAGTGCTTACTATAACCCTAATAATGGTTGCAAGAACCCTCTTCGACACATGTCTATTGCATTAGATATGCCGCTCAAAACTTTATGAGGGAGATAAAAAACAAGACACTTTGAAAAAAGGTGATTAATGCGGCATACGCCTTAACAGAGCCATCGTTCTAGCACTACTGCAAAAAGATCCGGTTGACAAATGCATATGCATTAAGGTGGATTGATAGCATTCCATTGAAGAAATGGACCCGGGAAATTGACAATGGTCAGTGATGGGGGCACATGACAACAAATCTAGTGGAATCAATGAACTCTATATCCAAAGGCATCAGAAACCTACATATAACCGCATTGGTTAGAGCAACATATTTTAGGTTGGGGTCACTGTTCGATACCAGGGGTTCTAATGACGGTCAGTGTTGCAATAAGGGAATTATTTTAGTGAAAGCTTTATGAAATGTATTGAAGAGGAAACTGTAACACCCCACTTTTCCCATTTAAATAAAATACGCGATACTAAGAAAATAATCAGAGTTTTCACCGTAAAGTGGAATGTCAGATTAAAACAAAACTAAAATAACTCCTTGTATTAATAAAATAAAACAACGGAAAAGCAATTGTTTTATTTCAACTTGGCGGTATGCCTAAACACCAAAACATCCACATTAATTCGTGGTTCAATAAATCTCCAATTAACAAATGATACATTACTAATTGACAAAAGAAATAACGAATAGATAAACGCCCCAAAATCCCGTGTTACGTATCAGAGCGACTCCTAAGACTCGATCAGGCAACACACACTTCGTGCACACTTAAGTACCTGGATCATCTGTACTTCCAAGGAAGTACAGACGCAATAACAACAACAAAGGAGTGAGAACTACATTCAATAATTTAACGGTGAAATAATCATGTTAAGAGTAGTAATCACACAAGCACACCAATCCAATCAAATAATAATAACGATGCAATGTGACTCAACAATGACACAATGCATGTGGTACCAATCACCAAGGTTCATTCAATCGAACCAGATAAATCACATACACTAGGCAATGATTTATCTACACCACTGGTCACGTACACTCCTCCCGAGCAATGACCTATTTTCACCAATAACACCATGAATGTTTGACAGCAATATGTATATAATTCACACGTGTAAAACATATTCACACCAATACGATCCTCCTGATCATCTGTAAGTCTTATACTTACCGTAATACTCACTAGTATTACCACACCTGCCCACACAGACAAACACACATGCATACATACATACAAATCACTAAGTGCATCACTAATTCTAAATTATTAACTACACAATTAATTCGCCAATAATTCCACCAATTTACTATTGTTATTTGTCTCCACCAATTTAATGTATATGTTCGCTATAATTTGGTTGAACTACTTAATCCCGTCAAACTCTAATATATCCTGAGGAAATGTGTATATTATCTAAAGACTTTACCATGAAATAATTAACCCACTTAATCCCATTATTTTACTAACTATTTAATTTATTAAAATGGAGTCATGTAGGAATTGTTATATGTGACTAAAGTATTATCATTCTACACCTACACGTACCAATTCCCCTCCCAGTAAGCCAACACACTCAGAACATGACGAACGTGTCATACCCCAATTTTTGCCCCATACATTTCGTTCCACTAGATCATTTGCATATCATTCATTCACTAAGGCATGATTTCAAATGATCAACATTTGTACAAAAATCAAGGTTTCTGCATGGTTCAAACTGGGTATGTCAATTGAGCGTGATTCAAGTGTTGTTTCTAGGGGAAAGAAATTAGGGTTTTCTATTTCATCGATATGGTGATCCAATTATCAATTCAAGAATCATTTTTTTGTCATAATCATTGGTTTTGGGTGAGTTTGTGTTTCTTTGCATTGAGAATACAAGATTAAGTGTCAAATTTGCAAATGCTTGATTCAAGAATTCAAAAGACAGAATTCATGTAGTTTTTGATAAATATTATGAGATAATTTCTTAAGTTACAAAGATATTTGTCATTTAAATCCTAAAGTCCATGAATCAAAACATGAAGCCATATTCCTTCAAAATCATGAGGTTTCATTCCATCCAATTTCCAATAGCTTTGCATCTTACAAAGAAAAAGAAAGATCTCATCTCTATTCCATTTGATCAAGAATGAATTGTATTCAATTGCAATTATATCTTACAAAAAAGGAAGAAGTTTCATTCAAAATTTCATTTGAAAAATTACAAGAATTGCAAGACTTTTTGCTAAGATTCTTAATCATTTGAAATAGTCATTTTTTTATTAAGAGATTACACTTGAATTGCAAAAGCTGTTACATAAAAGATAAAACCAGTCCCTAAACCCAAACTCTAAGGGCCCTAAGTTATTTGCTTGCAAAGCCCAATTTGTTGCTGCTCAGACCATGGCCAATACCTGCACTTCCATGCTGCATAAAACCTACACAAATAAAAACAACAAAATCAGCCCAAGTTCAAAAGAAAAAGAGAGGGAAAATGCAAACATTGGCACATGAAAAAATCAGAAAACATTGCACAAAATTGGCAAAAACACAAACTGCCATATGAAAGTCAGCCTGCAACATTCCCCAAAGAAATTCCAGACCTAACCA
This sequence comes from Vicia villosa, assembly GCF_029867415.1. Taxonomy (NCBI): domain Eukaryota; kingdom Viridiplantae; phylum Streptophyta; class Magnoliopsida; order Fabales; family Fabaceae; genus Vicia; species Vicia villosa. Next base: position 10,280 of record NW_026704991.1, on the reverse strand, counting down.
TTTCTATCCAACCCTAGAAATTCAGCCATACCGATGCACTATATAAACAGCAGCAAATCAACAAGAAAAGGGGGAGAAAGAATCGGCAGCCACCAAAACCTAATAGAAAAACTCTCAATCTAACCCTAGTGCAGCCTTGCTAAAACTCTGTTAAAATTTCAAAATAACCTCCGATAGAACTCTTTCTTCGGAATCAACAGAGCTTCATATTGAAGCACTGCTTGGTTGAGTTGAAACTAAGCTCTTGCTTCATTCAGTCAACACTCAACCACAAATCAAACCTCCATTTACAAACCTCTACAAAAACAGCTTCCAACAACAAATCATAAATCTCTCAACTCACCCTCAACAGGTAGGCATCAGTTCAGAATCAACACAACAAAGTTACGGTAACGGAAACAACAAAGGAGGAGAAAAGAAAGGGAGTTCGGATTCACCTTGAAACAATCACCGCGAAACTGGAAGCGCTATAAGCACTGCCAAATGTGAACCACCACAACGGAACCCCTGTGCGTAGCAGCTTGCCATCACTTCATCGTTCACGACTTCTTCAAGTGGAGCCGCCTTGGACGTCCTTGCCATTGCTGTCGTGGTTGTTTCAGCTTAACAAATAAAAGGGAATCTCAAAAGCAAGAAGAAGAAGAAACCAAACACAGAAGCAAGTCGGAGGGGGAAGAAGATTACCTGAGGTATTTCGAGTCGTTTATCTGTTGATTTGTAGTAATTACTTTTCAAATTTCACCATGTAGCTTGTAATCTGTAACTCCATGAACATAGTAAAATCAATTGGGGCTGAAGGGATTGATTTGGGATAAGGGTTTTCCTTCGATTTGTTGATGTTTGAACCGAGAGAGGACCGAGCGAAACCATAGCAGCGGAGAGAACTGAGATGAAAGTAGAGAATGAACATGAGAATCGGCGAGAGAGATGAGAGAACGTTGAATTTGTTGTTGCATTTTTTCCATAATAGAAGCCGTAATCGTGAAACGAACATGAGAGGGTGAGGAGCGGTTAATAGTTTATTTGGGGGCTAGGTTTTTCTGAACTCAGTTTGGTTCAAGAAAAGAGAGTATCGGGTGTGAATTCGACCCGGTTCAGCATAGAGTGTTTATGGGCCTGTTACTCATTCAAAGGCCCAGCGCTCAGGATAATAATGCACCCCCATTTCTTTTTTTTAGCCCATTAAGTTTGTTTGCTATTATCTTTTATTTTGTTTTTATTGTTTTAATTTCTAATAGTCCAAAATACAAAAAATATGTTTAGATGTAGATTTTAGTAAAAAAAAAAAGTATTAAAATATGTTTTTTTTTAATTTAGTTTTTTTTATTAGTTATTAAAATACTAAAAACATTATATTAATCTCGATCCAATAAAGAACAATAAACTTGGTCCAATGCCAAGTCGTTTCAAATAAATTCTCGATCCAACGTCGAGTTTCTTTTTTACAAATTTTTTTTAAACGGTACCGAAAGATCGAGTGACAAGAAGTGCACACCTCTTGAATACCTTTGATCTTTTGAACCAAACTTTAAAATTTCTTTTCTTAATTAAATCGAAGTGATCGAGTGACAAGAAGTGCACACCTCTTGAATACCTTTGATCCTTTGAATCAAACTTTAAAATTCTTTCTTAATTAAATCGAAGTGATCGAGTGACAAGAAGTGCACACCTCTTGAATACCTTTGATCCTTTGAATAAAACTTTAAAATTTCTTTTCTTAATTAAATCGAAGTGACAAGAAGTGCACACCTCTTGAATACCTTTGATCCTTTGAATCAAACTTTAAAATTCTTTCTTAATTAAATCGAAGTGATCGAGTGACAAGAAGTGCACACCTCTTGAATACCTTTGATCCTTCGAATCAAACTTAAAAAATTCTTTCTTAATTAAATCGAAGTGATCGAGTGACAAGAAGTGCACACCTCTTGAATACCTTTGATCCTTTGAATAAAGCTTAAAAATATCTTCTTTAATTAAATCGAAGTGATCAAGTGACAAGAAGTGTACACCTCTTGAATAACTCGATTCTTTTGAATCAAAACACATTAACAAAACTTTTTCTAAAAAAACCTTTCATAATTAAATCGAAGTGATCAAGTGACAAGAAGTGCACACCTCTTGAATACCTTTGATCCTTTGAATCAAACTTAAAAATTCATTCTTAATTAAATCGAAGTGATCAAGTGACAAGAAGTGCACACCTCTTGAATACCTTTGATCCTTCGAACCAAACACCAAACATCCTTCATAAAATTAACCCACAAACTCGTAGTTTTTTATTCGAACTACGATCGCTCTGACTTTCCCATTGCACGAGGGAATACGTAGGCACAAGATACAAATGTCTTGGCGAGCATAATATTAAAAAATCTTTCATTTTCTTTCACAATAATAAAAAACCTAAAAATCCTTTCATTTATTTTTTCTTGATTAATAAATTAAAGAACGCAAACATTACGCAAACACTCATTCATAAAACTAACTAAATGGGTCCCATCGAGTACGATGGAGGTGAGGGGTGCTAACACCTTCCCCTTGCTTAACCGACTCCCGAACCCTAATTTGGTTGCGATGACCATTTTATCCATTTCTTTTCATTCGTGGGTTTTATTCGACATTTTCCCTTTCCTATTGGAATAAATAAAGATCGGTGGCGACTCTGTTCTTTTTTGAGTGTGTAGACACCTCGAGCATTTTTTAGCGCTACAGAACGTCATGTTTTTCTCCCCCACCTCATGTGTGTCGATCGGCACCCTTGCCCATGTGACGATCGTCACATGCTCCCCCCTGCCGGTCGTCCCACATTTTCTCCGGAACAATTTTCTGTAATACCTTCATCTTCCCAGACTTTTCCTTCGACACACCAATTGCCAATTACCCGTACTGCTATATTTCTATCAATTAACAGACCAACTATATTAATACATAACCATGTTCGATCACTATTCATCAGTTAACCCATTATAATTTCAACAGAAAATTATGACGGCAACATCACTACTATATTTCTACGAATCATATTAAAGAAATTTAATCACCCAAGTTTTCATCACCAATTAATCATACGATCACTGATTCACACACAAACAGAAATTAATTTTTTTTATTAAGGTATTATTGAAAAGTATAAATTTTAAGGTTATTTTTTGTCGGTGTACCTTCGAGTCTAGATTATCTTTTTGAATATTCAATTGTTTTGTCATGTTATATTCTTACGAACCCCAATATCTCGCTTAGCGCATTTGCTAGTAAAATTTGGCACTAGATGAGGTTATTTAGCCTTTGCTGCTCTTTTTTCGCTTAATGAGGTCTTGTTTATGGCTAAGCGAGTCTGAATTTCTATATGCTGTATTTTGTCTATTTTAGATATTTTGTTGTCCTTTTTGCATGTATTTGATAAATACACAGTTAAAAAGTTCATCCAAATATTTTATCATATCTTCTTGATAAAGTGGGTTATCTTTTCATTGATTGATTGTAAAATAAATCAATAAGTGTCTATGTGTTTTGCACTGATGAATACAGCAAGAGAAATTTTTGTAATAGCAAAACCATGGATACAATTCAACCCCTTCTATGAATTTTTAGAGATTAAAGTTGAAAACAATCATAACTTTTCAAATTCAGGAATTTGTAGAGAAATTTTTCACCATACCAAATGAAATCATGTAGAATATTCCTTTGATATCATTAACATTTCCTCCACTTCTATGTAAATAGTTTCACCTTTTAATTGTCCTATTAATTAATTAAACACAACAAACATCGATTAACATATAACTCATATTAATAAATTTTTAAATATTTAATTAAATATTATTTTATTACATAAATTTGTAAGGCTTCTTTGTTAAACCTTTCTATGTAGGCTCGGAGCGATTCGTCCTTCCCCTAGATGATGGCTTCCAGGGAGGCTTCTGACTTCGGGTGCCTGCGGGAGGCCGTAAAGTGTCTAGGAAGAGCTTTCCGAGCACCTTCCATGATGTAATGGATTCATCAGACAGACTCTTGTACCACGTCATTTCTCCTTTGCGCAAAGTGGTCGGGAATAAGCGGCATTTGATCGCGCCAGGTACCCCTCGGTAATCCAGGAGGGCGTCGATGTTATCGATGTGCTCGTCTGGGTCAGTTGTCCCGTCGTACGTGCCCAGTGGCGGGGGCTTCTTGAGACCAGTCGGCAGGGGCGCCTCCAAGATTGCGTGGGACAGAGGGCCCCGACGCTCTTCTTCTTCGTCACTGGCGGAAAGCGTGGCGGAGCGGATGCGGCTTCGCCCGTGTCGCCTGCGGTTATCGTCGTGTTTCGCGGAAGGCGACTTGGATCTTCTTTTTGGTCGAGGAGACTGAGAGTGGCGCCGGGAGCGGCGGTCGTCGTATCCTTTCTTGGAAGCGGGACACGCGTGTTCCCTAGGAGAGGGGGAACAAGGACGTTTCTTGGGGACTTCCTTGCGATGGGAGCGAGATTTGTGGCCCGGGGGAGTCTTTGAGCGATGCTTTTGCTCGAGTGCCCCGATCCCGTTTTTCTGTTGTTGGATAAGGGCATTTGTTTGTGAAAGGGAAGCCAGGACGGCGGCCATAGTCTGGTCCAGGGGAGTTGGACCCTTGGAGGAGGAAGGGTTCTCCTGAGATTCTTCGTGATTATCTTTATCGTTGGTGTCACCGAGGTGGTGAACAACGTCTTCATGGAGACCCCTTGGGAAAGGAGAAGTCGTGAGACCGTCACGAGGATGTGGAACGGTATTTCTGGGTGGAGGAATGACGACGGAAATGTCGTCCTTGTTAATCACGGTAGCGTTCGGAGAAGAGGAGTCTTCGTTGTTGCCAGTCATGGATGATGATTGAGTTAGAGCTTTGGTTTCTGGATTCTTGCAGGAGGCAAGAACGGATCAAGAAGTGCAAGAAGAGAAACGGGGGAGCTGAAAATTCCCACAAACGGCGCCACTGATCTCGTCGGGCAGATCAGATGGCCAGCAATGGTGAAGGATTGAAATCCGGAACAGTTGAGAGGGAAAAAAATGGTTGTACCTGCAAGGCACTCCGATGCCAAAGTAAGTACGCGATCAACAAGGTACAACAAAGTGGGAGATTTGGGGGTAAGAAAAAGGTTACCTTGCCCTATGGGACTAGAGGGCTATTTATAGGATTATCCAGAGCAGAAAAGACTCCACATTATGGGGCGCTGGATCAGGTAGCATGCGAGCAAGCCGTTACCGAGCATGAGGTTCCAGTCTGCTCGGTTGCGTCTGGTGTTTGCCCGGAGCGGGCCGAGGACCACTGTTGTGCGTGTGGGCCAGGATGCCTTCGGTCAAAGAGTGGGTCGGCCCAATTGAGATAGTTGGATCGGTCCAGAACAATTTCCTTTACATATATAAAATTTTGAGATAGAAATGGCATGATGTAACACAAAATAGACACATATATGACTTAATTTGTCTATGGTATGACAAATTAAACTTTCATATAAATATAAATTTAGTTATTGATTTTAAATTTTGCAAATTGAAATTTGGACCCGTTTAAGTAGGCAAAATTATACTCAAATTGTTGGACAAGTGACTTCAAACATGAGGGACAGGTGAACTGTATGGATTTAAACTTCGTTGTCCAATTAAAAAATATTTGACTTATAAAGTATTTAAGTTAATTTTATAAATCAAGCAGAAAATAAGTTACGGAATAATTAAAATATAGATAATCAGATATAAGAGATGAAAATACAGCGGGAAGAAATAAAGAGCTAACATGTAAGGATATAAGGGATGAGAGAAATACACCAATAATTTTTTACAGATTCTTCCTAACCATTTGGCCTACTTGTGTTTGCAAGAATTTTTTTCTTTAGATTTTTCACTATATTAAATTTAATTTTTTCACAGGTTACGCCCACGAACCTTCTTACAACCAAACAAGAGATTTTACATCAATTAATCTCAGAACCAAACATATATTTTGATGACTAAACTCAATAACCAAACGTGAGCTTTTAACATACATAACTCACAAACCTAAATAGAGGTTTTACCTAGACAATCTCAACAACCAATCAAAGCTTTTAACTGGTTAGGTTAAGAACCAAACAACAACCTTTTTTTTTTTGAAGATATTACAAAAGAGAAAATTCTCTCTTGGGTAACTTACAATATACTCAGAGCATCAGAACAACAAAAATCTCATAGATATTTTTCACTATCAAATCACTAAAGCAATTTCGTACATAAATAAAAAGAAATGAAGTAGAAAGAATAGATGGAGAGAGTTATTATAGAAATACTTTTTCTGATATATTTTGAAATGTGGAGAATCTCTTTATTTATAAGAGAAAATTTTGGCTAAAAAAAAAAGATCCATGGGTCTTTTTAATGATCTAATTAATTAACTACTATGGTTAATTAATTAGAAGCTTCAAAATGATGAAAACATTACTATGCCAAAGTTGATTTTAGATAGCGCCACATGCTATAAGTTTTAAAAAAAATAAAATAAATTAAAATGATCACCTCATAAGTATAAGTCTTGTTAGCTTAATGTTTATGCACAATATACAATATTCTATAGTTTAGAATTTAAGGGAATCTTTAGACCATTATTAACATAGAAGGATCAATACCGGTGGTCCGTGAAAGTAAATGTAAGTACCATAAAAAGGAGAATTCAAGATGTCATTCCTGAGTTATATTTGGCATCCCCCAAACTTAATGAATTTATATTTGTCACCCCCAAATTCAATGAAAATATCATTATAATCATACTCAAATTCTCTATCATTTTCACAAATTCACGTTTCTAAACCGGAAATTTCAAAATTTTTGGGCGATACCTAAAAATTGGATAGCCTACCATAAATTCTTTGAAATAGTAAGTAGAATACCAGAAATTTCACGTTTAGTGGAATACAGAAAATTTCAGAATTTTTGGTAGAATTTCCTAGAAATTTCAAAATTCTCGGAAGATTTTCACACGGAAATTGACTTAATACACTACCGAAAATTTCATCTTTCAACTAAATTTAGGTTACAAAATGGTAAATTTTAAAATTTCTAAAAAAATTTGTAACGTACCGGAAATTTTGTTGATACCAAAAGTTTTCATCATGATACCAAAATTTTTGTTCAAAAATGTTTTTTTTTAAGAAGGGACATTTTTTATATTAAAAAAGATTAAGGGTGTCAAATATAATTTTAGGGTGGTATCTTGAATCCTCGAGGAAGCCAACATATATTTTCTATCAGGCACAAGACCACTTAATATACATCTTTGGAATCTTGTAAAGGAAACTTAACATTACCGTGGACCAAATTTATATAAGTTAAATGTGGTTGTAGGAAAAGAAACGGAAGGATAAATGTGTGAATACCTTCCAACAGTTATCTGTAGTTAGTATTTCCTCTGGTAAATATATAACTCCTATGAGCATTCTTACACAAGAACTACAAAGGAACGCCAGTGTCCGTATATGATGGAATATTGGGAAGTGGTGTTGTTATAATGCATGGAAGTTCATACGATTGGAGCTAAGTTGAATAAACCTAAGGAAGAAGAAGTAATAAATTTAGTCAAAAGAAAGCTGAATGACCAAATCTCGTAAGATAAATTAAAGGAGTGATCTTGCGAGAGAAGGTGTGTGAAATGTGTATAAAATTTGGGCATCTAAATTAGGACTACCTTATGAAGAGATTGAACTAAGTGATTAAATAAATGGTGGGGAAAGGCCATGTTTTATGTGGTGTGACATAAGAACCTGAGCCAAGGACAAATCTAGAATTTGACATAGTGATTGTAGTTTAGCATGTCTTTCTTTGGAATAGTTTATTGAAATTTTAATAAATAGAAAGACTATAATATTAGTTTCTATAAGTGGAACCTAACTAGATATTATGATCCCAGATAACTAATCATCCTTATATAGTTTTCCATCTCGACTTGTCATGAGTATTATCTTAAACTCGTAACATAGCGTATCCCATGATAAGTCACTTCTAGATCCTTATTAACATTGATAGTGGTGAAGTCAAAGTTAAAGAATTTTTTTCCCCAAAAGTCAATCTATACTCTTATTATTAATGTAACAAATCACCTTTGTTGACTAGTATCTTTAATCGATTAAACAACTTTGGAAAGATAAAATCTTTTTAATAGTCTCAGTTCTAGAATAACTCGGTGTACCTTCGAGTCTAGATTTTATTTTTGAATACTCAACAGTTTTGTCTAGATTATATTCTTACGAAGTTTTAGCATTTGTGAACCCCAAAATATTATACTTTATGAAACTTAATTGTAGTGAAACTTAAATGGAACCTTAAAGATGCTCATTTTGATCTCCATAGCATTCCACTCTCTATAGAAAAGTTTGATTTATCTTCAGGTCATCAGATTTGGGTTAGTCTATAGAAGGAGCATAAAATCTCACTAAGGCAAGAGAATCTCGCTTAGCAAGTTTAGTGTAGCAATACTCGTTAGTGTGCCACACAACTCGCTTAGTAGGTTTTCTTCTACTTTCAGTGTTTCTTAAAGATACTCATAGGTCTAGAGAATTTGGACATGCTCGTGTATTCAGTACGAAATTATCAACATCTCTAATTCCTTTTTGTCCATGGCATTGTTAATACTTAAAAACATACAAATAGTTCAACAAATAATAAAACTAACTAGAAAAGTACTAAAGTAGAGCAATTAAAATTTCCAGTGTTGGTGTCAGTGATCTAGTCATCATCTTCACTCACTTTTTCGTCATTTTCTCACTATTCTTATTCACTTTCTTCTTCCTCTTCTTTTTCTTCGTCTTCATTCTCTTCATTTCCCTCTTGTACATTACCCCTTCCACTAACTTTACCACTTCCATCTCCTAAGTAGAATGACCTGCTCATAGGCCAATTAAGGTAATTGCTAAAGTCCCCTGAAGTGGGTATTGACTCATGTGGAGCTTGTGGTATGCATCACTGACATCCTAGTTATACTCGAAACATGCTCTCAAATTTGGATCAATGATATCAAAGGTTGCCATCCCTTGTTGATACTTCGACCCGTGCAATGACGAGATAGAAAGTCAATATCTAGCTTAGAAGCTTTCTAAACCATGATATCTCGCTTAGTGCACTTGCTAGCAAGATTTGGCACCTAGATGGGATTATTTAGCCTTGTCCATGGCTAAACGAGTTTGGATTCCTATATGGTGCATTTTGTCTATTTTTGATATTTTCTTAGTCCTTTTTGCATGTACTTGATAAATACTAAATACATAGATAATAAGTTCATACAAATATTTTATCATATTTTCCTGTTAAACTGTTTTTTTTTTTTCATTGATTGATGGTAAAATAAATCAATAAGTGTCTATGTATTTTGTTGGCCCTGATGAGTATAGCAAGGGAAATTTTTTGCAATAGGAAGACCATGGATACAACCCCTACTCTGACTTTTAGAGATTAAGCTATATAAAATTTCAGCACAAAGAATAAAAAATGAGGCGAGAAATAACCCCCTACTAACACTAAGACAAATGGTTGAGTATGTGAAGAAAATAATAGTAGTTAAAGTTAAGAACAACCATGACTTTTCAAATTCAGAAATTTGTAGAGAAATATTTTCACCATACCAAATTAAATCATGTAAAGTATTCCTCGGATACGAAATAAATCATTTACATTCCCTCCACTTCTAAGTAAACAATTTCACATTTTAATTGTCCTATTAATTAATTAAACACAACAAACATCAATTAACATATTAACAAATCTTTAAAATTTTAATTAAGAAAAGTAAAAAAACAAATTGAAAGTAAAAACACATTTATTTGACTTATAATTTTCTTGAAATAAAGTGCTTTGGAAAATTATAAAAAAAATTCTAATTGGTTGTAAGTTATGGAAATGATGAGAGAGAATGTAAGTTAAATGCAATTTGCATTTAATTTTATCTTGAAAGAAATGAAAGATGATTTTTTCTCTTATATTTTGGGACAAGAAAAATGCATTTTTTTCTCTTATATTTTGGGACGGAGGGAGTAACTCATATTAACAAATCTTTAACATTTTAATTAAATGTTATTTTATTATGTAAATATACTTCACATTATGCTTATGAAAAACTTATAATTGATCAAATGACAGCTCCAAGATGACTAACATTTAAAAAATTATATTAATAAGTATAAGACAACAATTGAAAGTTTGGTTCTCATTAAGACAACAATTGAATATGAAAAGTATAATAAGTAAAAATTGAAAAGGGGGAATTTTTTATTGGCTAGCAATCCATCGAAGTTGAACTAAAACATAACATAGACC